>NC_065898.1:10954909-11273742 GCF_905147045.1 Nymphalis io | reverse complement strand
GCTAGTTAGCGGCTTGATTGATATTACCATTATGTGTGTGCGTGTACCACACCTTACACGTATATAATCGTGTTTTTATTTGTAATTGTTCTTTCAATTAAATAATTAAAATTAAAACATAAAACAGGATACTTTTTGCTTCTTTTTTAATACAATTGATATTGATACGCCTATTTAAATTTGAACCGAAGATCGCGATTTCAAATCCGAGTAGTACCGCTTAGTTTTGCCATATTAACTTGGGTTTATAATTTTATTGATTTACATGAGAACTGAATGGAAAACATCGTGATGTGTTGGATAAAATTCTACCCAAGTAAAACCAACAGCCTGTATTGAGCGGGTTAGGAGGAGGCCTATACTCATAGTGCTATAAATAAAATTACGTCTAGAAATTCGTCACTTAAATAATTCAGAAATTAAAAGTGCAACTAAAATTTTATTATTATCATTTTAACCGACATTTAGTTCCGTTCCTCTCAAACATTGAGTCACTTCTACTATCACAAACTACGCAACTTTGAATTTAGAACGTATCAATCTCTAGTGACTGTTATATTTCACAATGCTGTTTTCGTCACACTCGTTTTTTAATGAATATTTAAAAGGCAAAAGCACAAATTAAATCTGATCATAAGAGAACTCATTCTATTCTCATTCTATCCATTTCCCAATACTGTCACGCCTTTTTTCTATAGTCGGAAGGCAAACAAACAAATTGATCGGATGAATACTTCTTTCCTGAAGCATTGTAAGCTAATTATTTCCTATGTAATCTTGAAACTATGAGATAAAAAAATTTATTTATATTACATTACTAGCTGCTTCGAGCGGTTTCGCCCGCATTTAACATTATTGCTGATGTGGGCAGCCGTATTCGGATGTTATAACATTACAGTTTACCATTTTCAATAAATGAATTATCTAGCACGTTCAAACAAACTGTTCAGATTAATAATTATAATATCGACGTTATGATTTGTTTTATCGAAGTGAAAACTTCTTTAGGCGCGTTGCGCTAGTTTATCGTGGTTTACATATGATGAAATCGTTGAAAGTACAAATAATTTAAGTATTGTGGAAATTAATAAAGAAAATTAATGTAAATATTAACAGTATATACAAAAAAATATAAGTTTATTTTAACTATTATTTATTTAAATGAAGCAGGATTAATATTTTGTACCGAGTTTGCGATATACTGTGTATTTTGATGAATAAACGGCTATAAATGAAAGGGATAGAATTATTACTCGGAGTGACAATTGATGTGGAAATTGGACAAATATATGATTAACAATTTCAAGTTTCTACTTCTATCGGCAAAAAATATTATAACTAAACTAATAAATAATAAAACTCCCATTATCCCATTTTGTTTTTCATTTCTAGGCAGTAATCGAATTGCATTTTTATTTAAAACATAAAAAAAAAAAAATCGGACCTACATTGAAATCATAATATTTTACGGAATTCGTTCATGATCGATTTCACAGTATTATTTCCGCTCTATCACTATGAAATGGAAAGACATGATATAATTTATTCATTGAACATAATTCTTTCCGCGTCGTATGTATATGTTGATGGAGAAAAAAATCCGGTAGTATGAAAACTCCTTAAGATTGCGATATGCGAGAGAAGCATTGTGCCGTTTTAAGAGAGGCCTTGTTGAATCTGCGAATGAATTATAGATATGATAATTTGTTTCAATTATTTCATTCCAATTTAATATTTATTTACGGCCTTACTTATGAATGTTGTTTAGCGTTTGTGTATTCAGACACCGATTTCTCTCTGTCTATCGTCATTGATTTGACATACGAAAGAAGGAGACAGTGATATTTAAGTGATACCAGCCTATAAATAATGTCAGTTAAAAAAATTAAATAAATATAGAGTAAAAATTATAAAGTTTCGTATACAATAAATATACTTTTTATATTATTATAATATTATATATATAAATTAAGTATATAGTATAAACGCAACGCAACAGTAAACACATCAAATACATCAAAAAGGACGCTTGTGTCTTCGTACAGTGACGTCACGGGTTTTATTTTGGTTTTACAATATTAGGTACTGTTTTATTTACGTCTGTATCTGACTGATTTCTGTCACGGCGGCCAATCTAAACGGAGATTAGCCAACCGGCCAGGACATATTAGTGCACAAGTGTTTGCGCAAGCACAGGTGCACTATCCTCACCCTCATAATCCGATTGGACGGCCAACTTCCAGACTCCGGGCTGCTACTGAGATTCTTCGATAAAAACTCAATAACTTTTTACTGGCTTTATCTGAAGCTTAAACACAAGACCTTGGGATCTACGACCATATATCTAGCCACTATACTAACGAGGCAACTTAACTAAAACTTAAGTTATATGTTGATAATAATTAAGTTAGACGTAAGTAAGGCAGCAAAAAAAAATGTTATCTAGAAATCTTTGTAACAATTTCATTTAAAAAAAATATATATCACATAACACTTATCTACATATATTAATGTAAATTAACATATTAAAATAGTTACAAGGCTCGTGTTGTATAATAAGTTATGAATGCTAAATGCAATCGCGTCATTCTTATCAAAAAGCCGTCTTCTGATATAGCAGTTTAATATAAAAATAAATTTATCGTTGTGGGGAATCTCAGCTTGTATATATGATTTATATATTATACTTGAATTCTATATAAATAATAATGATTGTTTGTATGTTTGTTTTGTATGTTCCTTAATCATTCATTCGATTTCATTGAAACTTTTTTGAATTATACAGCATACGACTACGATGTTTCCTGGTATAATTTTTTTTTGCATGTCTGTCCTTCAGTATAAACGTATTACATAGACCCTTATTTTATAACTTATGAGCCGAGATGGCCCAGTGGTAACAACGCGTGAATCTTAATCGATGATCGTTGGTTCAAGCCCGGGCAAGCACCACTGAATTTTCATGTGCTTAATTTGTGATTATAATTCATCTCGTGATTTACGGTGAAGGAAAACATCTGAAATTCTGCCACATGTGTATTCCACCAACCCGCATTGGAGCAGCGTGGTAGAATAAGCTCCAAACCTTCTCCTCAAAAAGAGGAGAGGAGGCCTTTAGCCCAGCAGTTGGACATTCACAGCCTGTTACGGTTACGGTTATTTTATAACTGCGAAGTCGAAACGGGTAGTGTTATGTTAAATCTGGATAATTCGTATGTTTGTACGCGCTAAACTCTGAAACTATCAGTCCGATTTTAATAATTATTTTTACGCTTAGTAGTTCGTTGGAATATAAATTCTGAAATAGAAAACAACTCATATCGAGTTTTTTTTTAGGGGAAATCTTTTGTCTTTAACGTGAAATTGCTAACGTGCTATTGGTGGTAGAGCTTTGTGCAAGCTCATCTGGGTATCTACCACCCACTCATCAGATATTCTACCGCAAAACAGCAGTACTTGGTATTGTTGTGTTCCGGTTCCCAAGGTTGGTGGCGCATTGGTGATGTAAGCGATGGTTAACATTTCTTACAATGCCGATGGGCGTTGGTGACCACTTACCATCAGGTGGCCCATATGCTCGTCCGCCTTCCTATTCTATATAAAAAAAACTGAAACAACCTAAGAACCATTTTCGTATCTTAAGTAATAGTCATTTCTATGTTTAATAAAGCGGCTTACTTCTTTGCATAATTCAATGTCAATGACCTTGTCCTATGTCCAAAGATACACAATTTTTATCAGGAAGAATATATAAGATCACAAGAGATAAAAATACTGCACCGATTCGATACGGTCTGGAGCCATATGTAAAAACTAAACATCCTGTATAAACAGGTTGCACGTGTTGAGATTTTTTTATCAAATAACACTTTTTCAAACATTTTAAAATATATTTATTAAATTATATATTCAGTTTATAATTGTAAAATATATAGGGACCACGATATTTTATTTTATTTATTTTATGTTCATAGGTCTACAAAACAAAATGACAATTAAAAAATATAAATGATTACATTATGCAAGGAAATACAGATAACGTAGACGCTTGTACTAAATACAAATTTTGAGATCGATGAGCCTAATTGCTAAATATAAAATCGTCGAAACTCTCCGTTGCTATCATATTATCAGTATCACTAATTTCGTATTAAAAAAAAAACATACGTCAGTGCACTCAAGCACTCAATTGAAGTCGAAAAATTGTATTGAAACGGTTTATATAAATAATTGCAATTTAATGAATTTGTTTGAATTAAGATCTTTATACACGTCATTATAAAAGGGATGTAACATTTTCAAGGGTTATTTATGTATGCGTGTTTATATATTCCATTCCGTAAATTTTAAATGCGTATAAACGATTTGTATGTATCGTCTGAATCCCTAGTGCCGAAAATGCACAAGATGCCCGAAAAAAATTGCCGAAACTGTCGTGTTTTTTTTTTTGACATCTTCATAATTTTTTTTTTTTGAGAACTTACATATTTAAATACAACACGCGAAATTAGCAGGTTCGACTATCGAATTTTCACGTGTGACAATGAAAGTTGTACCACTTGGGTGTCCACTAGCAGCATTGCAGTCAGTGGACTCCCAATTGCAAATCAAGAGGAAAGAAAACTTAACCAGTGAAACATAACTCACTATATTATTTCTTGTAAAAAACGTCACTCAAAATACTTCTGTTCTAATAACTTTTTAATACCTGCCAGTGCCAAAACAGCAGCACAGATAACAATAAAATAGAATACAACAAACGCACGACATAGAACCACTACACTTATCAAAACTAATTGAACATATCATTAATATTATATGTTATAGCCGAGATGGCCTAGTGGTTAGAACGCGTGAATCTTAACCGATGATCGTGGGTTCAAACCCGGGCAAGCACCACTGAATTTTCATGTGCTTAATTTGTGTTTATAATTCATCTCGTGCTTGACGGTGAAGGAAAACATCGTGAGGAAACCTGCATGTGTCTAATTTCATTGAAATTCTGTCACAAGTGTATTCTACCAACCCGCAATGGAGCAGCGTGGTAGAATGAGCTCCAAACCTTCTCCTCAAAAGGGAGAGGAGGCCTTAGCCCAGCAGTGGGACATTAACAGGCTGTTACTGTTACTGTTATTAATATGTTGTATTAAACAAACATAATTAAAAGCTACTGAATTTATTACTTACGAACCTAGGCTGCCTCTCTTATGTGTTGCCAACATGTGTTAGTAACAAGTTTATGCAACAATAAGTTGTAAACGAATACAATATTGTGATTTGATTTGATTTACACGCAAACAGGCGGTACCAACAATTTCAGTCAAAACGCAATATTAAGAAAAAATAATTTGTTTTTCTTTTTTTATATGCAAAACGTTATATGAGTACTTAGGTACTAATCATTATAAGCTAGTATGAATCATTTTATTTATCAATTCTTCGATATAAAAATTCGTTTATCATATCTGTAGATAAAATTAAGAAAAAATATACAAACAAACAGTCAATATTGAACATTTTCCTTATTTATACACTATCTGACTCTCAATAAATACGACTGTTTGTATGTTCGTTACGATTAAACTACAGAAGAGATTTTAAATAGAAGTCGATCATTAATCAAAATCAAAATCGTAAATAAAAAATGTGTAGCGAAGTGTTAAATATGTCGACATTGCTAACGTTCGCCTAACTTTGAACACGGCGGCCATTATCAAAGGCAACTATCCAACTGCGCGGGATTTATTAAATCAGACAAGTGCGTTAAAACCCAAGTGCACTTTCTAATCCGTCAAATTCTATAATGGTTCGGGAATCCGACACGACCGGAAAGACAGCAGTACTTAGTATTGTTGTGTTCCGATTTGAAGGGTGAATAAGCCAGTGTAATTACAGGCACAAGGAACATAACATCTTAGTTCCCAAGGTTGGTGGCGCATTGGCGATGTAAGCGATGGTTAACATTTCTTACAATGCCAATGTCTATGGGCGTTGGAGACCACTTGCCATCAGGTGGCCCATGTGCTCGTCCGCCTTCCTGTTCTATAAAAAAAAAGACTTCAGATGCAAGACAACGCAAGCTGCGGCTTGTTACTTAGAATTTCATAAAAACCTAAGAACGTCTTATTCGCTTGGACCGACATTTGTATTTAGGACCTTGCTCTTATAAGCTAGCCTTTCAGCTACAGACAGATAATGCTTAATATGCATAGATAACACAAATCGAGTTGTTATCGATGTAAACAAAGAATGAATAGCCGTAGTCGATTCAAGTTCAATTACAAATGATATCGGAAGGTCACTCGATATTCTCACAAAACAATCGACAATGGCGCTTAGAAATTTTCGAGTTGTTATGAAAATTCGGAGACACGCTCTGCCAGTTTTACGATAAAATTCTATTATATTAATCGTTATATTTTTTCATGGACACATAAAAATGTTGCTTGCCAAAAAAATACTTTTGACTCGAAAGTTTAACAGACAGTTTTTTAAGTCATGTTTTGAAATCGAACGGATAGTATAATTAGATGTAGCCTTTGCTTGGTGTTAAGACGTGATTTATTGAATATTAAATTAAAACTTAAAAACTACGTACAATTTTTTTATTGCAAGCTTCTATTGGAATGTCGAGATGGCCCAATGGTCAGAACGCGTGAATCTTAACCGATGAACGTGGGTTCAAACTCGGGCAAGCACCTCTGAATTTTCATGTGCTTAATTTCTGTTTATAATTCATCTCGTGCAGTTCGGTGAAGGAAAACATCGTGAGGAAACCTGCATGTGTCTAATTGCATCAAAATTCTGCCACATGTGTATTCCACCAATCCGCATTGGAGCAGCGTGGTGGAATAAGCTCCAAACCTTCTCCCCAAAAAGGGAGAGAAGGCCTTAGCCCAGCAGTGGGACATTTACAGGCTGTTACTTACTTACTTACTCTTACTTTTGGGGTTAGAAATTTGGCTGACAATTTAATTTGCAAGCATTTTCTAAATAAAATGGGTCAAGAGACAAATAATATGTCAGAATAATAATATAAGAGTGTAAAGCCTCACACAATTACATTAACACGATTACATACCCAGTGATTAGAATCCTCCCCTATTGCGAAATTGTATACTAATTTCAATTTCCCCTTAGTAATAAATTTTGTATAGTGCTCGTACAGTTATACATACAATGCGTTGTCTTCTTCTTTCTAATGTCAAATCATTGATGACAGAATGAGAGAAATACGAACACACCCATTCGGGAAAAATATATTAAAGCAAATAAAAATATATTAAATATAGTAAAGCAGCAGTATAGGATAAAGTATGGTTAACACTTTTGTTAGCGTGAATCTGTAGTGGTCATCAATTGCAGTTTACATCATCTGTGTATGTTCATAAAACGTTTAAAAATCATTAAAGCTATTCATCGTCCGCCATGCGATGAATCAAATTGATATACAAATGCGGTCATTGTTATGGATACGGAACAGTGGTTTATAATAACAAACTCTTTCACTTTAATATATAATATAAAAGAAAAATGTGTCCATGGGGAAGTGACAGAGGTATCTCCATAACACCCACACAAACATTCACACCGATTAAGTGGGCTCATCATAGCAGACGGTTAAACGGGCCAATGTTTATTGGCGCTGTAATATTAACCGTTTCTTACATTGCCACAAACCTTGGGATGTTATATCCCTTATGTCTGTAGTTACATTGATTCACTCACTTTTCAACCGGAACACAACAATACCAAGTATTGCTGTTTAACGGTACCATATCTGATGAATGTGTGGTAGCTACCCAGACTGGCTTATACTAAACCACCGAGAAAATCAAACAGTTTGTACACTAGCTAAATATTTTTCCTTTATATTTCCGAAAAGTGTTAAAACTATGCGACTAAGGCGAATCTAATTCGTTTATCAAACAAGTGAAGCCGCAAGCAACAGTTACTTTTGTCAAATCGAATTCGAAAGGATAACATATTATTCCAAATATAGCGATTCATCCTCAGTCTCTACAAGTGCGTCATGTCAAGAAAGTTAGGTGACAATTATATCTGACACTAGTGAGATCGCGCTTTCCCCTCGAATGGCGGTTTAGTGAAAACGCTTAGCGGTATTTTCACCCATCTTAACATTATAAAACTGCAGTTTATTGCACTATAATTACGAGTCCAAAGTATCAAGATATACAGCCAAAAATTATTACAATTTTAAAACTAAAAATCTTATTTATTATTTTTAATAAAACGTATACAGATTTATTTAAATATAATATTGAAAAAGTATCATTGTTTATATTTGTAAATTATATACTTGAAAAGTAAAAGCTTTATAAGATTTAATGTGTGGTGTTAATTACCTGCCAGTCAATTTTGTTCGAGCAGGCAAAGTACATTTAAGAACAGTTGAATTATGGTTGATATCTATTGACGTAAATGACATTTCCTTTGGTCTTGTCAGTATATTATATACTGTAATTGGATCGCTGTCCAGAGAGTTCATATGCGTTTCGATAATAGCTACTCATTAAATACGTAATATATAGCTTGAAAGATCACATAGTACAGCGGTTCCACTTATTATTTCATTATTTGTCTTTACCGATTCATAACAACCTATTAAAGGACTGCGTAACTGACAGAAATATATAGTGCATAAGTTTGTGCGTAAGTACAGATGCACTCTATATTCCCACACTCTCATAATCCAATGAGACAATCCGAGACGTTCGGAGAGTTCTGGCGCGAACCAACGACTTTACTTGCTAGCACGAGAGCGTAAACACATCCACCTTTAATTTCAGCTTGCTATTTAGAATACCTCGATAGTAAAACTCAATCATTTTTATTTAGCCCAATATGCGGTTGGAATCCAGGACCTCTGGATCTGGAGTCTCATAAGCTGGCGGCCTGTACGCCACCGTTCTGTTGTTAAGGTAATAAAGTACTATGAATAATATAAAAAATATTCTATAGAAGCAAAGTATAAAAGCTGTGCCTTCCATTATTTGTATTACGTCACATTATGTATAAATTATCCGAGCAAAAAAACAAAAGCTTTTCACGAAATAAGAAGAACAATGGTACATAAAGTTCTCACATCGATTGTAACATCCGCAGGATTCACTTTCATCAGAAAACATCGAAAGTGTTTTAACAATTAATTTTAATTTCAAGTGAAATCACATTATGAATAGAACGTCTAAAAATAAAAACGTCTTGGTACATTTTAAAGAATTTTTAATTATAATTAAATGTTATAATAACTAGATATATACTTTTTTGGTCGAGTATATAAGCGTAAGAGTAAAATTATATTATTGGGGCCCGCCGCCCGAGGAGCCTACCCAGCAATTCGGGGTTGCACTGTCCTCCATACTCAAATTCTAATGTCGTCGTATCGCCTAAAAATTAAAATGTCTGTCACACAAAACCTTTGGTGGACAATGATGAATATAGTATGCCATATTGGATACATTGTCTTACTTAAATATCGAGTGACGTCATAGAGCCTATATTATACAAATGACTTGGGCACCGTGTTCGATTAGCGTTAAGACATTAGGAAGTAATGACCCCGCTTATTACTGCTATTATTTAAGTCAAGTTTGTAAGGAATGACAAAATTGAAATAAGATTTTATGTTATGCTTTGTAATACTAGTAAATAATAACCAGTCGAAATGGCTCAGTGGGTAGAACACATTTATCTTAACCGAAGATTGAACAGTAAGCTTCAAACCTTTTACTCAAAAGGAGAGGAGGTTCTTGCCCAGCAGTGGGGCATTCACAGGCGGTTATATTTTGCATCAACAGCACCCTCATAGATCGCTTCGCTCGACATATATTCCACTATATGAACGATATCCATACCAATTTTCTTGAGAAACGGTCTGGCCGTAAAAACATACATTTTCGCACTTTTAATATAAGAAGATAAACTTAACAATATGATAAAAACATACGTTACGATAAACGAATAAAAAATATTTTATTATCAAATGTTTGGGTAAACAGAAATCAACTGCGCTATTAAAGTAATAACCTATTTTGATAAACAAATATACGACGCGATTAAAATTAAAACTACACAATACTTATTGTTTTTAAAGATAATTGGAAATAAACATTATCGATAATACCTAACCCTAATAATAGATATGGTCTAATTTCTTCTACGAAACAACACGCTACCGTTACATATGTAAAAAATTATATATTTGCTTACATATTTATCAATCATTACAGTTTAAGGAAACACGGTTTCTGTTTTTATCTCACAAGCTTCGATAATAAAAAAACAATAACATACAAGCGTAGGTACATGTTGTTGTTTTTTTTAATAGCAGAAAATATAACACGTTATTAATCGAAGATCGCGTGATTAAATCCGGAAAAGTACATCTGAGGTTTCATATTATTCGTGTTCTTAATTCATCTCGCGCTTGGTGGTATAGGGTGACATCGTGAGGAAACCTGTTGTAAGATGAAGTTCATCAACGTAATTATAATTACACAAAGTAGCAGTGGAGCACTCTTGTGGAATAAATTTTTAAATATTATTATTTTTTTACAAGAGAAGGCTGTCCTGCAATAGTATATTGACGGGTTGCTGTTATACGACAAAACAAAGCATCAAATTTGAAATAGATGACGAGGTTATATATATTTTTTTAATTTTGATGTTCTTCTACTTGAAACTTAACTCTAATGTTTAAATAATAAAATCAATACTTTTTGTAATTTGCGTTAACATGATAAAAAGTAAATTTATTTACTTAAATGCTTAAATTACTTATAAGCAAAATTTTCATTCAGAATTATAATTAATATAAAGTTATCATTCTCGAATTTAATTTTTGTACTTTTTATTGTAAACGAAAACAAAACGGCCAACTGATCAACTGCCATTTTCGAATTTAATTTAAAAATAGCCGTGACTCATATTAAAGTTCAAGCAAATACAGTTGCCATAAAATCAGATATATTATATTGTCAATTTTATCAGAATTCTGTCGAGACGTATGTATATTATTACATATACATATATCTGTATATAATAATAATAAACAGTCACTCGATATTTGACCCGCGGCGTCGTAATAGTACAATTAATTTATTTTACGAAAAAAATTATTTAAATGAAACAAAAACATCAATATCAATCGTAATATACGCCAAGTGATAAACCTGAACTTAGCCAAAACTTCGTTAGTATATGTTTTTAAAATAATTTATGTTTTGATGTTGTTACATGTTAAATGTTACACCATTTGTGTGAAACATTTCTGTCGCCAAAAATTCGTTATCATTTAACTCTATAACGTTTAATACTTGGCTGGAAATATATCAAGCGAAAATTATTTATAGAATAACTTGAGATTTAGAATTAACGTTGCTATTAATAATGATTGTAAGTTCGACATGATGATGAATGTAAAGTTAAGGAGATGTATCTTCATGTATAAAAAGTGACCCTAAAATGTATGAAATTTAGATGACGCTGATAAAGACTTCTATGAAATACCTCTCCTTACCTCTACGTATGCTGCCCCAATAACTCAAGTAATAAACTTGTTCGTTGTAAACGTGATCATAAACAAAGCCTCGTGCGTTACTCGCACTGAATTATTGCCATTTGATAACACGCGCACCGATAAGAGTATCGGCCATTGTTATGCGTATTTGGAGCAGAAATAAAAACGATCATATTATGCATACATATACGCCGTGATTTAATCTGTGCCGCTGTCAATTCCAAATGTCATTTTTATTATCTGAAAACCTGACGGTCGTTCTATAAATTTTGTTTAGCGTATGCAGCTGTGCAGACATATTATTGTGCACAAGTGTGCGCAAACACATGTGCACTTTCTATTTCCTCACTTACATAATCCGATGTCCCATGAATCCGATCTTTAAGTGTTTTCCGAGGCACGGAAGTGTACACACTCTGTCCTGCTACTGAGAAGCTTCAACCCTACCCCACTATGTTTTTATTAGCCTGACCTGGGGTTTGAACCCAGAACTTATACCTAGCCACCAGACCAACGAGGAATTCATTCACATACTGCATATACAGACCCTTCAAGTTTTGCAAATGCTTTTAAGAGCCTACTTGATTGTATTGTATTCAATTGATTACTATTTTAAATTGCTCTTCAATTATGAAAAGGGAGAGTTTTCAATGCAGACCTGCCAATTAGTAATATTGCGTAAGAAGGTTAGACAACTCGGTCCTGGCTGATGATCTTATTACGTAAAGCTAGAATTATATTATAAACTATTATATATTTAATTATAAATGATAAAAAGCGTAGAGCCAGCATTCGTTGATGATATTATAATGTATGAAAATCAAATAAAATATTATATAAATAATATTATTATATAAATTTAATTGTATGTAATTAATACGTGCAATTTAATTAATGAAAAAAAGTAAGTAATAACCTAATTTACTGCCGGTTATTTTCGATGTAATTACATACTAAACAGGTGGTGAAATTGCTTTTAATTTTAATCTTGTAAGCTGACGAGGCAGAAGGCTTGTAATTGTCTATTTGAATATTTAGATTATGAAACAAAAATGAAATTAAAAAAAAATCACTAATTAATTGATTCGTTTCATTATATTTGACAAAACAAATTTGTTTAATTTGTATAAATATATAATTTGTTTTATGTTCTTACTTTAGACAGATAGATATTTATTTGCATTATATGTGTACATTCGTGGATGTCAAAACTAATTATAAAATCACAATGTGAGCGGAATCGGCGTACAAATATTGCTCTTATTATATAAAGTTAGGTTAATAGGTATATTCCTGAATATATTTTATATTGCTGCAAACAAAGATATATTTATAATAAAGTTGTATCATCCTATCATATATATAACATACAATTATTCTCCAATAATTAATTATTAGGTAATTGAATGTATGTTTTGATTGAAATGATAAATTATTATTACTTGAAAGTAAAAATTTATGTAACGGTGACGTTTCTTTCTTTAAATTAAGATTAAAGAAAAACTTTTTACTTACATTTTATTAGTATGCATCTTTATATAAAGAGTTATTACAAAGTTATGCCTATGGGCCAAATTGTACTTGATACTTTCACATTACCACTCTACGATTTGAACTCGTATCAAAAGATCTAATAGATAATTTTATCGTACCTGTAATGTGAATGAAATGAAAACGATTGACGCTTGTCAATATTGATTATATATTATGTATTTTTTTTTATTTTAACTATTGTGTAGCGTGACAAAGGTGATACAACAAAATCCTATAACTGACAGTCATTTAGCAAAGTAAGGTTTTGCAATTGTCTCAAAATAAATAGATGACAACCAGTTACCATCGCGTTATATATTTGCTCTATTATAATCTATATTTTGTTTTTCTCCTGTCGGTGCTCATCGTCAGTTATCGGTCGGTAGGTATTGTTACAAGTTTAAAAATGCGCATCCAATGTACGTACTTAACACTATATACATACATAAATACGTTTATTATACATATTATGTAATAAATTGCGGGGCATTGGCATTCAAGACGTCGACTTCCCGGTCGAGACACTTGATGTTATGCAAGACAATTCCCGTGAAAGCGTGGCGTGACGGGCGCTAACATAAACATATGATTGAAAATACAAAGCACGCGAACGCACGTGAGATTTGATTTTTGGATAAAGTGTCTATGACCGAGACACGATAGTTTATTTAACAACATTATAACATTATTTTTCAAATAGAGTAGAGACTAGTGTAAAGTCATCTGGGTATGTTCAACTGCCTTTCAAATGATTGAAGCGATGGTTAATTTGAAACTGTTAACAGTGCACATGTCAAAACAAAGGTGACAACACTCCTATCAGGAGATTGTAAAGGAACTTGTCTTGTCTGTCTGGTATTCAGTTTTTATTATAATAATAAACATTAAAAAAAAAATAGTTAATTTAACGAGCATATTTTCTTCATTAAAATACGAGAAATATTTTTGTAAATTAAACAACTTAGCAGCTGTTGAAAAACCTATATAAAAACGAATCATCATAAAAAAAACCACGAATTTTAGAACACTTTTTGTACTCAAATCGTTAAATTCGCAAACTTTATGTCAATCAGGATGTGTATTTGGCAAATCTACCTCATTTGTAAGCTCGTGGGGTTCTTAAAATAGCTTTGAACCTACATAAATTCATGTTTTATTCAATAACTAGTACGAAAAATCAAGCCCATACGTGGAAAGGTTACAATTATTTGTATTTGTACGCTGTACGAATGAAACATTTACGAACTAGTTTTTAAACTGTTAAGATTACTTAAATTATTTTAAGGTTTGTTCGTTTTAGACGTTACTATATACGTTTGATGTATGTATTCAATGAGATATTATACTGCAATAGGGACTTTATTGATCTCATATTTTATTTACTTGGATAACAGAGCGTGGAATCAAGCAATTACATTGAAATTTCTATTATTGTTTAATATACATATATTAGCCGAGATGCCCCAGTGGTTAGAACTAAGAACACGTGAATCTTAGCCGAAGATTGTTCGTAGATATGCCTCTGAATTTTTGTGTAGTTAATTTGTTTTTATAATTCACTTTTTGATCGGTGGTGAAAATTAGTAGTAGCTCCTAATCTGCTCCTTTTTTTATTAGGTCACAAATAAAGAAAAATGTATTCGATTTTCGGAACACCGTTCAGTTCAAAATGATTCAGACGTCATACATTGTCAACTGTCAAACGTCACAAATGGCCTACTACTATAAACCATGACACTGCTAGAATAATCTATATGACGCTTCGTCAAATATAATAAATTTAAATAGGTTATACAAAAACAAACATTACAATATAATTGTTTTTAGTTTTTATTTATAATCCATAATCAATCATACGATTTTACATATATAGGTAGATTATAAAGTAACAGATAACAAAGCATTTCTTAAATCCCAAATCTAATTAAATAATCATGCTATGCTAATAAAAATAGTATCTGTAATCTACCATAAACCTAGATTTGCTGATAATTGAAATTATTTTACAATTCGGATTAATTTTGCTGCACCTTCTTCAACTTACTTTATAAACAAAGTTATTTTTAATCTATATTTTCCAGTATTTAAAATTGAAAACAATTATGACCCCTAAAGATAGAATTTCAAGATATAAAATTGCTAAGAATGATTATTATTCTAAAAAAGGACTAAATGTCAATAATAAAAAACAGGGGTTTAGCCTTGAACCCAGAACAAAGGAATGTTTTGTTTAAAATTGAAAGTCGAGCGTAGTGTAGGCTAATAAATATGACCTTCGTAAATGGTGTCGAGCATCACCGCCGTCAGTGCTACCCGTGTCATGTTACATGGCCCAAGAGAAAATAATGTATGTGTACAAATATATTATAATATAATAAAAAAGTATGTTACAATGTAATGCAAAAAAGTTCTTAACAGTTTTTTAGTGATCATTATGATAAAAGTAATTTAATATACGAATCTGCAAATCAACTACAGATAAAAAAAAATATATACCTATATTGATTTTTGAATGCCCGCAAAAACGTTTTTATTGTCATTGTTTTTGATTACATAACAATAATAAATCAGGTGATAAATAAAATAAAAATTAGTGGATAATAGTTGTTATATTTCATATATATTTATTAACCACACACATTCTTTTTTAAAGTTTGTATAGAATTACAGGTATATCGCCTGTTATAACTTACAATTTTATTTGTGTTTACAAACATTGTGTTTTAGATAAGTTCAACTGATATGATTTGATATCTGAAAGACGTTTTTGTTGCTGGCTGCAATACCTACTCAATGGTGCAATGCAAAACGACCTAAATGTTAATATAATCTGAACCGTCAAATCGTGGCAGAATGTTTGGTACATGTGTCGTGATAGTTTTATCATCCTATCAATTTGAATATCGAATGACATACGCCAATATACATTCAACTTTGTCAGGAAGATAAATAAGTCTGTCCGACTTATCAACTGGCTCTAACCTCAAAATTGTTCTTGAAATTTGGAAAGCAAATTTATCTCTTATCGCTAAGTGCACATCATTGTACCAAATTAAGTGCTATTACAAACACAAGTATGTAATCAGTTTATCCCTTTGATAAGAATGCGTATTCTAAATTTTGTGGTACTTTTATATTATAAGATTCATATCAAATGATGCGATCGTAAACATAATATATTCTAATATTGGGTGATTTATATGTTATTATACCCCCAAAATCAGAATACACTTTATTCAAGTAGGCTCCAACGAACACTTTTGTTTCGTAATTTTACAGGGTTAAATTAAAATTACAAGTATTGGTTCGAAATGTTGATGATTGATTATCGAGATGAAACGACGAGAAGCTCAACAGTTATAATATTCACAAATGAAATTACAGCATCAACTAACTATACATTCAATAAATATTACATATCCTGCATGAATGAAATACAAAAACAAGAAATCCACGCTTGATTTAATGTTTTTAATCATATATTTAGAGCCGAGATGGCCCAGTGGTAAGAACTCGTGAATCTTAACCGATGATCGTGGGTTCAGACCCAGGCAAGCACCACTGAATTTCATGTGCTTAATTTGTGATTATAATTCATCTCGTGCTTTACGGTGAAGGAAAACATCGTGAGGAAACCTGCATGTGTCTAATTCCACGGAAATTCTGCCACATGTGTATTCCACCAACCCGCATTGGAGCAGCGTGGTGGAATAAGCTCCAAACCTTCTCCTCAAAAAAAAAAAAGGAGAGGAGGCCTTTAACCCAGCAGTGGGACATTCAAAGGCAGTTACGGAATCATATATTTTAAATTTGTATATTTGATCAATATAATTAAGTAAATTATTATTTAAGCAGAGGTTAATCACCCTAAACGTAGCCAAAAGTTAAGCCTTTCGTTTTGTAGATCTTATATATAAATCTAACCGCCCCACGCGGTCTCATCAGAGTTATTATACATACAGTAGCAAGCATTCCTCGAGCATTGCTATTAAATCAAAATATTTCTTCTAATCCAACTGGTTGTTTCAGAGTGCGTTCACACAATAAACAAACTATCTATTATTATTATCTATTATATATAACTATATATAATATTATATTATCTACTATTATTGAACCAAAATCAATACATCCTAAGAAGTCCTATTAAATGCCTTTTTCTTATTAATAACAATGACAATAGCACTAGGCATTACAATTAGTCGTTTGACCCGTAACTTTCGATCACGATCTATTAGTACCTAATGCTCAATAAATAATATATGTATATATAAAATGAAATAAGCTCCATACCTTCTCCTCAAAAAGGGAGAGGAGACCTTAGCCCAGCTGTAGGACATTCACAGGCTGTTACTGTTACTGCTCAATAAACTTGTAATGCCATGTGATTCTGTATAAGACCCATAAAGAAACATTATATCTTCAATACCCATTTAGATTTGGATACAGATCGATCGTTACATCACGATTTCTATAATGCCAAGGTGACGGACACATAAGAACATCAATTAATGTAGATTTTTTATTCCTATTCATTATACAACACTTAAATAGCAAAATTTAATTGTTATCGTTTTCCAATTACCTACTCTTGTAATGACCTTTATGGCCGCCAAATTTAGTGGCTTTTTTATCTTTATAAAAAAGCAATTATTATGAATACTAAAAAGAGATTTTATTATGACTACAATTACATATACAAACTAATTTCGTATAAATAATTATCAATGTCCTAATGCTGATCAAAGGCCTCCTCGTGAGGAGTTAGTTTGGATTTTGGTGGATTTTATGTTAACTGTTGCAGGATTTAACAATGCTGGGGCCTAATTATCGACTATTGTTATGATAGTTAAGAACTAAGTTTGGTTTTGGCACAGCGGTATATGTTAACATCATATCGGTTCGGTTCCGATTCGAATAAATACAGATGATTCAAAGTTGGATCGGAAATGAATTGGGCACGTATCGTAATCGTTATAAATTAGTAGAATTCGACCCCAGTATGTACTTCGATATGTCGAATTTCACATCCCATGTCACATTACTGATGACAGAAAGAGGAATCAGTTTGTAACTAAACGTCCGCAATACAAGGTTTATATGAAGACGCTTGCTTTGAATCAAAAACCAGTTAAACAACATGTTTGTTATCACTATCTTCATAATAGTAATATTCACACCTAAACACACACTTAAAGCTTAAGCCATAAATTCCTCATTACTCACAATAGAACTCTTTGTAACCGTTACTTACTGACTTTTATGACTCATGTTTCAAGTAGTAAGTAGTACTTATTTAGTACCAAATTAAATATGATGACTTTATTTATAATATTTTTAAGGCTTAGGTAGAAATATATACGTCCAATTAATCGCACCAAACATGCAAAAAGAGACAAGAAATAATATAATATTTTTATACAGTTGCAAAATATTATCTATGTAATCTAACAAAAAAAAATTAGACCACAAATCTTTTGCCGGTCCAAGGCCTGCTCGTGATTGTGAGACGAAATAATAAAAGTATTAAGTAACAAACTCAATGATTATAATAAAGTTTTATTTCAGACATAAAAATATTTATTGATTTTCATTTTTAAATTTAAGTATTTACTCAATTATTTAAACATCATAATTATTTTATGCCAATAACTCAAATTATTGCAAGCAATTAATTTAGAGTAGTAAAAATAATAATGTTTATTTACTCAATGAAGACGTTTACAAAACATGATTACTTCAATAAGATTTATTATGTATTGATTGACTTAAGTAACGTTTTAATAACAAAAAAGCCAGTATCGTGCTTCCCCTGAATTTATGAGTTAACATAGCATTGCATTGTGTGTGATAATTATTTATTGTTTGTTTTGTATTTAGTTAATGCGGATTTATTTATTTTCTTATATAAAAAGTGCATGTCGATAAATAAACCATAATTACGCGGGTAGTTTGAATTTTAGTTTACGATAAAAACGTTAAATTATTTATATAGCAGATATTTCTAATTTACATCACTGTAAAATAGTACGCTCGTTAATTACCCCAAATTAGTAAATTGTAATTTGTCATAGATACTTAACTTATCTAATTGTTTATGCCTTATTTGCCATAGAAAATTTAAGTATTAATTGTATTTTTCAACTTGAAAAAGAATAAAAACAATTCCATAATACGCATTCGATCGTAAAATTATCTCAATTCAGGTAAATTGTAACAGAAGCTGATTAAGAAATTTGAAATTTTCACTTACAATACTTTGGCCTTTGAAGAAAATGTCTTTCCAAACTTTCCCCAAAGCTCCGATACACGAAATCACAACACTACCACAAATTATACGAGTGTTTGTAATGTGAAACCTATTTTCTTTTTTAATTGTTAAAAGAAAAAATATTTGTGTGAAATTCGAAATTCAAAAAAAGCGCGCACAACGCGTCCGTCGCGGCTGCGCGCTCTCCACTAACTGCCGCTGACGCGTTCAGAAATCGGAGAATGCGACGCGTATCTCCTGAGCCATTCTCAACACATGCAGTCTTTGTCTTAAAAAGTTTAATATAAAATTTGAACGTAAAATATTATTAGCAGTCATGAAATCGTTATGTTATGAAAACTTCATTTCAATTAAACACGGTTCAATGTTCCATTCGGATATTTAGAAACGGTGGGTAAATTTTCCACAAGTCAGCTATATAACGTTAAAATATTACCTAAAAATATTAATATAAAATAAATAAAAGAATTATTTTTAATCTTGTGAGCCCTTGCCTAAACAAACTATATATATAAACGACATACAAAGAATAAAAAAAAATCCTACGTTACAAAAGAATATATTATCTACAATCTATAAAGAATATTTTATTCCATTTAAGTATTTAATTTGTGTTTATAATTCATCTCGTGCTTAACGGTGAAGGAAAACATCGTGAGGAAACCTGCATGTGTCTAATTTCATTGAAATTCTGCCACATGTGTATTCTACCAACCCGCATTGGAGCAGCGTGGTGGAATAAGCTCCAAACCTTCTCCTCAAAAGGGAGAGGAGGCCTTAGCTCAGTAGTGGGACATTAACAGGCTGTTACAATTACAATTACAAAAAGTATTTAATTTTATCTGTATAATTCTGTCAAACAATATGGATTTAGAGATCTGGTGGCACTGGGGCAACATAGGATTGGAGGTACCAAATCATTTTCCAAATAAATTAAACATTTTTCATTTAGCTGTATTAATAATAATTTATTTCTGAGCAATTTAATTTATTTTAACAATTTGCTACATTAAATGTGTATATTTGGAATCGGATGTTTTTTTGTTTTAGACATTTCTATTCTTGGAAGGCGTCGAGTCTGGTCCCGAATCCCTCTAAATCCGACCTTGTTATCATACATTATAAAATTCATTAAAGAACCAATTTTAGTGATCAAATGATAACATGTTCAGTTAGCGCTTACATTGCTGAAAAGTTCGTCAGCAATATAAGCATCTAATTTCTGAATTTGCAATTTTGTAACCGAATCGTGACCCAAAAAATATGATTAAATCGAAAACAAAATCTGGCATTTCAAGCAATTCTTTATGTTAATAAGTTCACATAAAATAATCACTCGCTTGACAAATAATATTTTTTTTTTATATATAGAATAGGTAGACGTATAGGAATAGGACGGACGGGTGACCACTTACCATCGGCCCACGATGGTAAGTGGTCACAGCGATTTACATTGCCAATGCGCAACCAACCTTGGGAACTAAAATGTTCTGTTCTTTGCCTGTATTACACTGGTTAGTCATTACAGGTACAAGGGATATAGCATCTTAGATCATGACCGCTTGAAGGAATAGCTTATTTTATTGTCTATGGGTGAAGAAAACCATTTACCGTTGTATTTCCCATTTGCTCTTTTGCTTTCCTAAGATATAAAAAATTTATAACTTGTCAATTTTAGTACTATCATTAAAAATTTACAACCATTTTAACAAGATATAAATCTTAAAAGTTAAAATAAAATAAAATGTCGCATTTTATATAAACAAAAAAAACTATGATAATAAAAAAAATAATTAATAATATAAATTATTAAATTTGGATGTAATATATTATCATATATTACATTTAACTTTCCGAATTTGATAAATTAAATAATTCTTACATAAAAAGTATAATACATAAGTTTGTAGTGTGAATTCGTCATGCGAAATTAAACCATATATATACAGGAGTAGAATAAAAATGGCAATACCAACTGCTCTCATATAATTCGTACTTTCACTATTAAATTTGTCAATTTAAATTTTTAAACATTCACGAGTTGAAGATTCTCTCTCTACTCTAAGATAACTTATTAAAGATCATTCTGGCCATTACAAAAGAGATAAATATGTCTTAAAATATTTATCAATAGATAAATATTTTAAGATATTTATCAATAGAATTAATTTAAAATAAAATTAATTTAAAATATTTATCAATAGATAAATATTTTAAGACATATTATGATTATAATGGCCAGAATGATATATATTATCAATAGAAGGTCGGTTTTAGTTCTTTTTTCAAAAAAAATTTTTTTTGCATTTGTCATACTCTGCAAAGTATGTGACCATACAGCCAACACTTTTTTATGTAGAACTATAATGTAATGAAAATTCAAACTTGAAAATTATATAAGTGTCATCACAAATTATACTGACTAGGTGATTATATAATGTACAATGAAATCTAGCCTACAAGAATATTTTATTTTTACACTTTACTGCAAAGATAAACGAAAAACAAAGTCAAAGAGGTTGGCGTACATTTAATGATAGTTTATTTTATTATTTGCAGTTGCTAGTTTTGTTTTCTATATAACTGAGTGCAATGAACTATTTGTTAAAATATTTTAATATGAGTTTATTGTGTTAATGACATTGTTTATTGAGAGATATTTTATTAACGAAAGTAAAATAAGTCAGTGGTTAAAATGTATTTAAGTATTGGCTTTAGCGCGTAAACTCTTACGAATCGTATTTACACCACAGTCTTTGGTTTATAGTTAACGCATTTAAAATTAAGCCAAAATTATCATAAAATCGTTTTAGGCGTTTTAGCTTACAAGGAAACTTTTTTTGTGACTTTTAGTCAAGTGTCAAAGAAGTCTTTACTGCCAATAGATTGTCGAGATATAAATTAATATAAATAAAATAAAAATTTCCAATATTGAGATAAGTTAGACACCACCTGCAAAAAATCAAGATAGTCATGTTAATCTGTTTTTTAATTTATTTCAGAAAACTTTAACGAGCAAATAATCCTGCTGTCATTAAAATATATAAGTACTTCTTACACCGTAAATTTGCCGACATCTAAGGTAGTTGTATGTACTGGTGGCTGTAATCGCACTGGCTCAATCACATTCTGAGTTGTTCTTTACCGTACCGTAACAGCCTGTGAATGTCCCACTGCTGGGCTAAAGGCCTCCTCTCGTCTTTTTGAGGAGAAGGTTTGGAGCTTATTCCACGACGCTGCTCCAATGCGGGTTGGTAGAATTCACATGTGGCAGAATTTCAGTGAAATTAGACACATGCAGGTTTCCTCACGATGTTTTCCTTCACCGTAAAGCACGAGATGAATTATAATCACAAATTAAGCACATGAAAATTCAGTGGTGCTTGCCCGGGTTTGAACCCACGATCATCGATTAAGATTCACGCGTTCTTACCACATGGCCATCTCGGCTTCAGTTGTTCTTTCAATCAATCAATCAACAGCCAATCGTTGTCCACTGCTGAACATAGGCCTCTCCCAAGGTGCGCCAAAGCTCCCTGTCCTCCGCCTTCCGCATCCAGTTGGTGCCCGCCACCTTCTTGAGGTCGTCGGTCCACCTGGCTGGTAGTTGTTCTTTGGTGGTAGTTTAATTGGAGGATACCCCCGCCCAGATTAGCTTGCATTAAAGGTACAAGTATACCCTTACTTATCCCCTGTAAAATCATATCGCTAATTTTTTTTATTGTATTAAAAAAAAATTGTAGCACGCCAGACACTATTTCAAAAGCGTAAACATACTTTCTATTCGAGATAAATATTATTTATATTGAGTATTATCTGCATTAAAAATTCTTTGTTTTTAAAATTTATTTAAAATAATTAAAATACATGAAGTTTTTGTTATAATCTAGACGAATTCGTTAGTTACCTAGTTTCTCTGAGACGAAACGTAATTAATTTATAAAACCAGTCTGAGACTAAGAATTACGTAACATTACTTTCCCTGTTATAAGATGCAATTTAAAAAATAATACATCATTATTTTTAGTAAAATATATAATTATTGCGTTCAAAAATATGTTATTGTAATAAGACATAAATTACGTTAAAAGGATCGAAAACACAGATACGACGAGGCGATTTGAAAGCAATTGAACTATAAATATATATTAAGTTGAAACACAAGTTGTAACAAATGAAATAGATACATTGTGGCAAACGGGCCACCTGATGGCAAGTGGTCACTGCCCATAGAAATTGGCGATTTAAGAAATATAAACCATTGTTTTCAATGCGCCACCAACCTTGGGAACTAAGATGTTATATCCCTTGTTCCTGTAGTTACACTGGCTTACTCACCCTTCAAACCGTAACGCAATAATGCGAGTATAGTTGTTTATGGGTAGAACAGTGGTACCTACCCAGACGGACTTGCAAAAAGCGCTTCCACCTAGTATATACATATAATATGACTGCCTCGTTGGCCTAGTGGCTTGATATAAGGCCGCAGACCCGGAAGTTCTGGGTTCAATTCCCAGGTCGGGCCATAAAAAGTTATTGGGTTTTTCTGTCAGAAAATTCTCAGTAGCAGCTCGGTGTCTGGAAGTTGGAAGTGTGTTCACTCCCGTGTCTCGGAAAACACGTAAAGGCGTTGGTCCTGCGCCTGAACTCTTTCCGGTTGTATCGGATTGCCGTCCCATCGTATTATAAGAGTTAGGGAATAGAGAGTGCATGTGCACTCTCTATTCCCTAACTCTTGTGTGTTTGCGCACACACTTGTGCACTATAATATGTCCTGCGTAGTTGGCTAATCTCTCTTGAGACTGGCCGCCGTGGCCGAAATCGGTCTGGAGGACATTATTATTATTACATAGAATATAAAAATAATATACAACATAATAGAATCTGATGTCTTTTAAAAGTGTGAGTGTGGTGTAGACATAGCGAAAACGAGCCAGCTATATAGCACACATAACGCTAGTGGTTCATAGTTATTCTATATACATGCTTATATTTTTCTTTTTTTTTTTTTTTTTTTTTTTTTTTTTTTTTTTTTTTTTTTTTTTTTTTTTTTTTTTTTTATAGAATAGGAAGGCGGACGAGCATATGGGCCACCTGATGGTAAGTGGTCACCAACGCTCTTAGACATTGGCATTGTAAGAAATGTCAACCATCGCTTACATATCCAATGCGCCACCAACCTTGGGAACTAAGATTTTTAGTCTCTTGTGCCTGTAATTACACTGGCTCACTCACCCTTCAAACCGGAACACAACAATATCAAGTATTGCTGTTTTGCGGTAGAATATCTGATGAGTGGGTGGTACCTACCCAGACGAGCTTGCACAAAGCTCTACCACCAGTAAAGTGTTATAAGTAATTTACTCATTGTTCTTCCGATAATTATTAAATATTTCGAATACTTTTCCGAAACGAAGGAATATATATATATATTTGTAGTATAGGCTACACATTTGGTCATCATCAATGATATTCCGCCGAAGGAGACTGACATATCCCATTAATTTCATATGTTATGGGGTTTTATAATTCATTAATTTTTTTTTTAATATTGTATTTGACTCTTCAGGGTGTATCACAATATGTCTGGGAAAGGCTAAATTAAAAAAAAAAAACAACTAAATTGATAATATAAAATTCCATCGTTTTTCGTAAGAATACTTAAACTGCATAATTACCATTCTTGCTAGAAAGCACGACATCTTTTTAGTATCACTTAAAATAAAACTATTATCTGCGCTTGTGCCAGTAACTAGCACACGCACGATGGCGTGCTTATTAACATAGACTTTTTGGATCGATTTTTCGCACAGGTATCGAACAAATGATTTAATCCTCAAGTATAACCTTCACAAATTAATGATCATTATCAAAATTTAACGAAACGACAAATTATTTGCCTTTATTGACAGTCCGTTATTTATTATATAAAGTAGTGCGAATACTATTATTGCCATTCGTTTTACTACACCTTTAGTAATAAGAAAAACATTCGATATTAATTTAAGAATATTTAAATATGTTTTTATAAATAGATTATTCATTTGTTTTGAAAGGAATTTTACAAGAAATCCAAATATTATGAAGAACATCAAAGCTATAATGGAAATTATAATAATGTAAGATATATAAATCAATAACAGTAACAGCCTGTTAATATCCCACTGCTGGGCTAAGGCCTCCTCTCCTTTTTGAGGAGAAGGTTTGGAGCTTATTCCACCACGCTGCTCCAATGCGGTTTGGTAGAATGCACACGTGGCGTAATTTCATTGAAATTAAAAACATGCAGGTTTCCTCACGATGTTTTCCTACACCGTCAAGCACGAGATGAATTATAAACACAAATAAAGCACATGAAAATTCAGTGGTGCTTGCTGGGGTTTGAACCCACGATCATCGGTTAAGATTCACGCGTTCTAATCACTAGGCCATCTCGGCTTATAAATCAATAAGCATGATAATAAGTTTGTGCTAGCGGGCTTTAAAGCAGCCTCAGGGGTACAAATAGCACACAGCTTTCACATCTTTAGGCGAATACCTCTCAGCTATTAATGTTTTGACAATACAACATAAAATTATTTAAGATCTTAATTCTTAATTGTTTTGAAAATATATATATATATCTTATTGTTTTTGTATATTTCCTTCGTATTTCCTTGCGTCAAAATTAATCACATATTATGTCTAGCTATCTTTATAAAGAGCATAATAGGTCTTAATCTGTTATTTGGTCGGCAAATGTTTCACCATCGAGCACGAGATGGATTATAAACGCAAATTCTACACAAACCATCACCAAGCGCAGTGTTGGTTGCCCATATTTAAACAATCATAGGGTTGAGATCAGTGGCGTTTTTAACCTATGTCTAAAGTTCCCAGGCCCAGTCTTGTTGGAGCGCCAGCCCAGGTACCTTTAATAATCGTTACCTATTTTTGTGACTTTTTAATTTGATTTTTCTAACCTAATCAACATCACACGAGTAGGTATTTTAAAAGTCATCATTAATTACGTAGCCTAATATTAATTAATCAATAATAATAAACAATATAATACGTCTTTTTCTTTAAAATAAGGATCAGAAATTTTGGCTAGATTTGGATAATTTAAAACTTGTCTTCTGTTATATAATGTTTTCTACAAGAAGCACTATGGAAACCATTTTTTATTTTAAAAAATCTGCTTATATATCATAAAGATTCATTTAATATAGTCATCAAATTTATTTTTGCCCTTGTCTTGTTAAAATGAATCAATGTAAGCAATATTGTTATTTATATACATTCGGTCACATGAACTCAATCATTGTATTGAGTTCATGGAATCTGCGCATGCGCAATTGATGTCACGGGACCGAATGGAATCGTCCTGCAACACTGACGCGAATGAAATTGCTTTATTGCAAACATCAAGATATATTATTGTGACATTTACAATACATTTCAATCTGTGTTATATATATAATATATAACGTATGCGATAATATTGAAATGAAACACATTTTATATAGATCAATGTATACATATCAATTTAAATGGCAAATTATATAAATGTCGACTATCGCTGGTCCAACCAATACATGGTAACAATTATAGCGACCGCATATTAAAATAAATACATATCTACTTATTATCCTTAAAAATTATAGTCTCCAGAACTAACAAATCTATTCTATAAATAAATTATCCAAGTATACTAGTAGCACATAACATTTATCTATACTACCTGCTCGCCCGCCACCGTAGACCGGAACGTGATGATAAATAGGCTTCCTATTCTCCCTAATAACCTTACTCAAAAATTTTGATGTCAAACGCAAAGAGAAATAAATCCGACTTACCGAGGTTTCAGTCCGTTCCAGAGATTAGTGCGATCAAACCAACAAACAACCATTTATTCTAATGAAAATGTTTATATTGTTAAATTTGGCAAAGGCTTTTTTACATTCAGTAAAAGTTTAATGACTACAATATATTTTACCCGTAACGATTATATAACAGCGGGAGCCTACGATCCAAGCCCATTTCTCTCTAAATCTATTATTTTATTTTTTTATGTGCGCCGGGATGGCAAATGACTCTACTCCACCTGATGGTAAGTAAGTAGAGTCCAAACGCGACGACGGCCAGTACAGTCGGGAAGAATGTTCTGTACTAGCCGTCCCCGCCTTGCCGGCCCGCAAGATGCCTCTTCACGCCTCGTTTGAAGAAACCCGGGTTGTAAGAGGAGGGGAACACGTGAGCTGGTAAGGAATTCCATTTTTTGGTAGTGCGACAAAGAAAAGAGTTGCCAAATTTCTTTGTGCGCAATGGAATTGATGTCAAAGTTAGGCGGTGACATCGAGAACCAGCTCGCGTGGACTTAAGAAGGAATGGTGAAGCAGGAATTAGAGAGAATAATTCCTCAGAGCACTCTCCGTGATACAGTCGATAGAAAGCGCTCAGTGCTGCTATCTCGCGACGCAATTGTAAAGGTTCAAGGGTATTTGTGACCTTTACGTCGCCAATAATGCGTACTACACGTCGCTGCAACCGGTCCAAGGCCTCCAGTAGGTACTTAGCGGAGCCATCCCAAAGGTGCGAGCAATATTCAACGCAAGACCGTACCTGTGTTTTGTATAACAGGCACAGTTGGTGAGGCGTGAAAAAACGCCGCACCTTGTTCAGAACTCCCAGTTTCCGCCCGCCCAGCCACTGCGCGTCCGTGGTATCCACCATGCACTGTACTATCATTTGCATAGCAATGTATGTTCCCAAGAGAGAGCATGTCATTGATATGCAAAAGAAAGAGTGTGGGAGATAGCACAGATCCCTGGGGGACCCCAGCATTCACTACAAAGAATTGTGAAGCGCAACCATCTACTAAAACACGAAGGCTACGCTTGTGTAGGAAGCTGGCAATCCAGGTGCATAGCTGAGCAGGCAGACCATATGCCGGTAGCTTGGAGAGAAAATTTTCTGTGCCATACCCTGTCGAAAGCCTTGGAGATATCGAGGCTGACAGCCAACGATTCTCCATGCTTGTCGATAGCTTCACCCCAGAGGTGTGTTACGTACGCTAGAAGATCACCTGTGGACCGTTTTGGTCGAAACCCGTACTGACGATCATTAATTAGACAGTGATCTTCTAGGTAATGGATCAGTTGGTTACTTAGAATCCGTTCCATCACCTTACAAAGTACTGAGGTGATAGCTATTGGTCGATAATTTGCCGAGTCAGACCGATCCCCTTTTTTGGGAACCGCTTGCACATTAGCTCTTCTCCAAGCCTCCGGCACACATCCCGAAGAGAGAGAAAGTTGGAACAGGCGCGTTAACACAGGAGACAGCTCCGTCGCGCACTTCTTCAGCACTATGGCTGGTATTCCATCGGGACCGCTAGCTTTCCGTATATCAAGTAATTGCAGCTCCGCACGCACATTTTTTTTTTTTTTTTATATCGCCGGGAGGGCAAATGACTCTACTCCACCTGATGGTAAGTGGTAGTAGAGTCCAAACGCGACGACGGCCAGTACAGACGGAAAAACGTTCTGCACTAGCCGCCTTCGCCTTGCCGGCCCGCAAGATGCCTCTTCACGCCTCGTTTGAAGGAACCCGGGTTGTAAGGAGGGGAATACGTGAGCTGGTAAGGAATTCCATTTTTTGGAAGTGCGACAAAGAAAGGAGTTGCCAAATTTCTTTGTTCGCGATGGAATTGATGTCACAGTTAGGCGGTGACATCAAGAACCAGCTCGCGTGGACTTAAGAAGGAAGGGGGAAGCAGGAATCACGTTGCCTGATTTTGATGTCAGGCATCGTGTGGCCACATGAAGGTATTGTTGGTGGCAGCGCCCTACAATCATCGATCACGGAGTTTTCGGCAAAGAGTTTAGCCAGGAGATCGGCTTTCTCCTGCGGACTGTGAGCTAGCGATCCGTCCGGATTTCTGAGCGGTGGCAGCGAAGGTTGGCAGAAATTGTTTTGCACAGACTTGGTCAGACGCCAGAAGCTACGGGAGCCCCTAGGATGCGAAACAAGGTCATGACCAATCTGTACAATGCGCTGTGCATCCGCTCTCGTGTATGCCTTCCTACAGGACTTAGAATTTTTATTGTAGTTTGCTTTCAGTAAGTCAATGTTAGATGCCCCGCTAACGCAGCCGTTGATCCACACGCGATATGCCGCCTGCTTAGATGATACAGCGTCGGCACATTCACGAGTGAACCAACGGTTACGCGTACCCCTACTGATGAGATCTGAGCTAGAAATGTAGTATTCCATTCCTAACATGATCTCATCTGCAACAGCAGTGGCACTAGCTGTCGGGTCATTCCCACTGAAGCAACGTTCCTTCCAAAGGACAAACGCATAGTAATCGCGCATACCGTCCCAATCTGCCGACTTATAGTGCCAAACGCGACGTTTGCATACCGCTGATGGCGGCAGCTTGGCCTGTGACACTTTGGTAGATATAAGGCCGTGATCCGAAGAACCAAGTGGAGCTTGAACCACAACCTGATATTCAACCGGGTGAGAAGTCAGCAGAAGATCCAGTAGAGAAGGCGCTTGCCCATCAATGTCTGGGATTCTGGTGGGCTGATCAACCAGTTAGGTCAAGTCGTGTGTGAGAGCAAAAGTATGAGCAGTTCTTCCAGCATGGTCAGTTTTGAGGGATTTCAACCATGATTCATGGTGAGCATTAAAATCCCCCAAAAACACCAATTCCGCGTTAGGAAACTGCTCTTGCGCAGCATCTGCCACCCGACTAAGATGGTCAAATAATCGGCTTGTCTCCAAGTCACCATTGTGGGATCTGTAGAGGCACACGTAGATTCGAGTCTGACGAACCAGGTCCACACGTACCACCAACATGGAGAAGGAGGGGTCCTCCAAGCAGCGCAATCGGTGACAACAAACATCCGCCCTGACGAACAAGCATACTTCGGCTTTTGCTTTGAAAGATTCTTCAAGCATGTAGCCGGGATAGTTAAGGTAGCTGGTGTCGGCAGGGCGGAGTATTTGCATCTCCGTGAGAAACAACATTGCTGGCCGTGCTGTCTAGAGATGGTGGTGGACAGCGTTGAGGTTAGCGTGGAGTCCTCGGATGTTAGAGAACTCGACCTCAAACAGCGTGGGTATGGTGGGGGTGTGCACCGCTGAACGACCGTTATTTCTAAGTTGCGCTACCATTTCGGAAAATAAGGAAAAGAGACGTGAAGCGAGCGACGTGTTGCCACAATAGGGGTGGGCAAAGTATGGAGGCGTGTTTCCCCAAATGGTTGCCAAAAGGGAAAATACACTGATCCGCCGGACGGAAGGGCCCCCGAACCCCGGAAGTGGCCGCCAGGACCCCACCTTCCGGTCACCAACCGGCACCACGGTCCACCCCGAGATTATGCGTGGCCTGTTGGGGCAGCCTCGCGAGCTGGTTAGGCACGCTCGAGCCCCTGTACTATGCCACGGGCGGCCAGCGGAACAGCCGTTTCTTCAGGTCTCCCTGTCCGGCAGGTCAATACAGTTTCCCCCGGCATTGGTTCAACACCCATCGCGGCAATACTCGCTCGGGCACTGGCTGTACGCTGGCTGACCTCGAAACGCGGCTGCAAGCCACTTCACGAGTTTTTCACCATGCGTACGGTGGTAACAAGCCAGGCGGATGTTAGCATCCTACCAATAGATGAGCAGATGGTCGCTCAGATATCCCTTAGTCGCCTCTTACGACATCCATGGGAAAGAGAGGGGCAGTGAAATGTATTCTTTCTCCGTCACTGCACGGATAAAAATATCTATAATATATCTAATAATATAAAATGAGAATTCAAAATAACATTTTCTTTACTTAGAAAAATTCTTTTACGAGGTTTTTGTGTAAGCCCGTCTCGATTTGTACCACCCACTCATCAGATATTTTACACACTTAGTATTGATGCGTTCCGGTTTGAAGGGTGAGTGAGCCAGTGCAACTTCAAGCACAAGGGACAATAGCATCTTCATTCCCAAGGTTTGTGGCGCATTGGCGATGTAAGGAATGGTTAATATTTCTTACATCACCAATGGACGGTGGTGACACTTAACATCAGGTGGCCCATTAAGCCGTCTATACTCGTAACACAAATAAAATACAGTAAAACATTACTAAGATAGTACAATAAAATTTTAATTAGTTAATTTATAGGCACTCTTGACACGTGACTTCCCGCCGTTTATTATATGAATATAACAAAATCAAAACATCTTAAAACTCCTATTATTAATTATCCAAAACATACCTTATTAACATTTACTAAAGTTTAAGATGCTAAAACAATAAGCAATACATTTAAATCTATCTAGCTGACCCGTGCCCACTTATTTGGACAGTAAATATTTTTACTTGTGATGAAATTATGAGTGTGATTCGGTTAGTACTGAGTGCTATGATTTATTTTCTGACTGCCAAAAGGAGGGTTATATTTTTACTGCATATGTAAATATGTATTTGCATGCCAATTTGGCTATATTACCGGATTTCAAATGAGTGAATGAAATGATTATGATTGAATAAATTATGTTTATTTTAATTGTTCAAAACTTCGTTGTATACAATAATCTCATATAGTAATGTTATTATTTGGTACTAAAATATATTGTCTTTTTTGATAAACCAACTACAAAACATACAACTGCCTATGCGAAAAACACTACTTTCTCAGGTCAATTATGACCAACCAGAAAGAATGTTTGACCGTGGGAGTTATTAATAGAGAGGGCAAAAGAGATCTTGACGGGATACTCTAGCTTTTAAAGCGGTTTGGGTAAATCCGTCGAAATCATGGGTATCCGCGAAATATAAGCCAGTTGTCCCACTGCTGGCCCTGTGAGAATGGTCGCCACAGACAGAGTTTCAACGGAACTCCATAAGTAAGATAATTTTAAAGATGCCTTGAAGGCATCGGTGCGTGTTCCTTCTGTTATTACAGGCAGTGGGTGCCGAAAATCGCCCGCAAAAACAAAAGTAATACCACCCATAACAGCATCTGACTTTCTGAGGGTCTTCGGTTAACTGCTTCTAAAGTTATATATACTTTCGTCCCATATAATTAAAGATGTCTCTTTTAAAAGATTCCAGAGCAGTCTATTTTTACGTATGGAGCCTACTGATTGTTGTTCCAATTATACTATCAGTGGTGGCTTAAAGGTGCAGTGTGCTGTTTTCCCATTATTTATTAGAGTCGCGGCAATCCCTAAAGAGGCAACGGCTAGTCCATTTTTCCCGGATTGTCTTACTTTTGCCAATACGAAATTAATATAATTGTCTCGTGTATTTGATATTTTAAATTATTTCTTAAGCTATGCAACCAAAAAACATACCGTACAAAACGAATTTCATTTAAAAAAAAATTCCTTGGTGATAAAGCAATTTATTTCTATATTGACTGATGTTAGCTTGATAAAATAATCATACTGTAATTTCAAATAACTATTTTTGTAAAGAATAGCCGTGCCCATTCAAATAAGTCTGCATTGTGAAAAAAATTTAATAAGTTATAATTTATATTATTGTCATATTTACTACAAAACGTGATTTTTGCTTGTTTATTTTTATATTGTATATTTAAATATTTCGTACTTTTATTATTTAGTAGCTCTATTTTGACTACCGGTTCCGAAAAATATTATATTATGATTAGTCAATGGAGTACTAGCTAGAAGCTCGCATTGTTTGGTTTTTTAAAAAGAGGAACGGTAATTTTTGAGTTGTAAAACAAATTGTACTACCACTGTGGATAATATTGAGTTATATTAAAATAATAAAACTGTTAAGACGGAGAAGAATGTTTAAATTTTAATACCTTCGAAATTAAAAAAGTTTACATATAAATATCACCCAATAGATTACGACTCGGTTTCCGTTCCTTACCTATGTAATATTATCTCTTTAACCATTCGTCCAAATTATATGCAGTAAAAGGGAAAAGTCTTATGTTTTAAGCACTTGAGATTACAAGCTTACTTATTTTGATAAGAATTCATAATTGTTGATAACATGACCAATAAACATGACCTAACGATTCAAATTATTTTTTTCATATAAAAAACTACTTTTTGTGACTTAAATATAAAAAAGTTAGAAATATGCTGTCGCTGACTTTTTTGTAGGCATTATCAAGCTCTGTCACTTTTTTCTAGAACTCAATCATATATCTCACATCGTTAAGGCAGCGTTTGTAAGAAACGTTTTCGTTCGACCGTTTTTTCTTCGACTTACTTTGTAAATCCGACTACCACTCTTTTCATTTTTCGGCTTAATAATAAAGCCTATAACACCCATAAATAATGTGGCTTTCTATCGGTAAAAGAATTTTCAAAATCGGTACGGTAGATCCAGTAATCACCCCCTACAACCTCACAAACTCACAAACTTCACCTCTTTATAATATTAGTATCGTAGCATCATGCATTATATATCCAAATCAATTTTATATTATAAGAAAATAAGTTTTGTATATTTTTATCAGAATACATGGAAAATCTGTTTAATTAATGGATTGGCGTCACGTATAAAGGTTGTTTAAGGGCTGTTAAAAAGAGATTTTTCTCTTTCTGTCGTCATTGATTTGACATTCAAAAAAAGAAGACAGCATTGTTAAATCACCCCCTAAACAATATTCGCAGGTAAATCCTTGAGTATCTATGCACATATAAACATCTGCTAATCTTTGTCTGAGACGAGATGGCCTAGTGGTTAGAACGCGAGAATCTTAACCGATGAAAGTGGGTTCAAATCCGGGAAAGCACCACTGAATTTTCATGTGCTTAATTTGTGTTTATAATTCATCTGCTGCTTGACGGTGAAGGAAAGGATCTTGAGGAAACCTGCATGTGTCTAGTTTCACTGAAATTCTGCCACATGTGTATTCCACCAACTCGCATTGGAGCAGCGTGGTGGAAAAAAAGGCCTAAGCCCCGCAATGGGACATTCACAGGCTGTTTCTGTACTGTAATCCTATACCTAACCTAATACCAAATACCTATATTACTTGTTAAATGATAACAATTGACTTAAATGATAAAAATTGACTTGCGGCGACTTAAGGTTGACTTTTTGTTACAATTATTAATATCAAGTCGTAAAGAATTCGTTTCGTTCAATCCACGAAGACGCGCCCCACTACTACAGGTTACATTACAGTAGCGATTGAAAAAAAAAGTGGGGCGCACCATCATTAAACTATTTATGTCATATCACAATCGTATTCTTCGATAAAAAGTAACTTTGTATGTCTATTTGTCTGTATGTTACGCTTTCACTATTAAACAGTGGTTTAACTGATAACTCCAAGTACAAAGGTTTCTTTTAATTGAAACTTGAAATATTAAATCAAGAGAGTTTCAAGCTTGATCTTAACAAAATAGTACTACTGGACATAACGTTTTGAATCCCACCAAGTTTATCATTGATTCTAATCCCTCCATTCCAAATGGATGGTTTAGAATTATACGTGAACTTACTGTAAACAAATATATTAAATATACAAAAATAGATTAAAAATTAAAAAAAAAAAATACAATTTTTTTTTAAACATCTGTACAGAGATATTTTACTCCTTATTAGTTGTTCAATAATAATATCCTGGAACATTATTCACACATGACCATCTGATCCCAAACTAAGCAGAGCTTGTACGATGGAAACCAGACAACAGATATACTACTTTTCTTTTATAAATACATACTTATATAGGTAATTCATGCACACAAATGTCTGTCCTGGATGGGGATCGAACCCACAACCTTCGGCGTGAAAAGAAAGTATTTATCAACCACGCCAACGGCCCGCCATCATCGCCGTCATAATTAATCATAATTATTATTAAAATTGTGGACCCGGACTTGAACTCAAAGCTAAAATTCCCAATACGCTTGTTTTTACTTTTACACACGGAAAATTAACAAATGGCGTTACAGTCAAAATACGGCGGAATTAAGTGAATAACACTCATATAAATGGCCAACAGCAATTAGAATGGACGCATGCCTCACTGCGCCTCGCAGTGATTTAGTTAGGGTTCCCACTTAACGAAATAAATTTTAATAGTTATTAATACTTATTAGATAGCAAAACAATATAAAAATATATTAAAAAAAATCTATTTCCTATTCAAATCATACATTTGCCATTATAATAAAAAGCATCACACAAAATTATATAAATTAACTTATCTTTTACTTATTGTAAAATATGTTTTAACGCTAAGAATAGCAATTCTACAAGAACAACCAATCTTAGATAGATTCAATATTAAAAAAATTATAACTACTCCTTTTTATTATTTTAGTAAAAAACTATAAAATTTACAACATACATATATCCTATAAAAAGTATACTTATTACGCTAAAAGTTTAAATACATGTCAAAAAAATCTCACTCTTCTGAATAATATTTAGAAATGAATTATTTTAAAAAAAACATGTTTTAATAATAATTATTTTTATTACGACAAATTCATAAAGCTATTGATTACTTTGAGCTGTGGTCACATCGTCCGTCTCACGTTTGTTTTTCCCTTAAATCCCGTAATTTATTGTATGTATGTAACTCTAATACTACCACTATGTCAAATTTTACACTCGGTTCAACTTTTTAATCGTAATGAGGTACAAAAAAGACAGACAGAGCTACTTTCGTATTTATATTAGTCTAATTTTAATTACCTTCTCAAAATGGAGAGGAGGCTTTAGTCCAGCAGTGGGACATGAACAGGCTGTTACTGTAATTATAATTAATTAAAACTCATAAACATGACGACTCCGGCAAGACTAAGAAAAAGAATTATAATTTGTTCCCGTATTGCTTCAACCCTGTGCTCCAAATTATGCAAAATATGATACTGAACTTGTTATGTCACCGTTTCGCTCCGAAATCCAACAATCAAAAATAATATCGTTTCCGGCAGACGATTTCGTATTATTGTTATAAAATGTAATAATTTAATAGCTCTATATTTCAAATCGGAATCTATAATGAATGAATGACTATATTTTATAAAGGAGACAGTCTTCTTGACATTCGAAAAAAGAAGACACAGCATTGTTTAACTTATAGCGGATGTTAACTTGTGTGTAAATAAATTATAAATTTTATTTTATACACACGAATAAATTATATACAAAAAAGAAGACGAAGGCGTAAACAGAGTATAAGAACAAGAACGAAAGCCAATGTAACTAAGGAGATAATATAAAGTTATTAAAAATTTTACCACCAGAAATACAATAAAAGGATAAAATCACTTATGACGTAAGCTATCTTTGTGACATCATTACTCATAGAATGTTCTTCTTTTAAAAATGTTATTGAAATAATCACTACGGAAATAAATTAATTATTTTATGTAAAATATTGTTATAAAATTTCTATGATTAGTAGGAGAAGCCTACAAACTTATCACCTGTTATACCACGTTTATAAGTAAGAGCATTACATGTGTAGACATGTGTCCATGCCCTTAGTGTTTAAGTTTCAGTTTTGCTTAGTTACTACATTTCACCTCTAGACATGATATATATCTTGAATACAATAAATCAGTAGGATATCAATATGTTTTGAAGTACATTTTTGACTTAAAACGTTGCTCTGTTCGCGTCAAATGTTATTTGCGGCTCTTCCCGATATCGAAAGACATATTTAGATTTAGATCTGTCGAGATTGATAATACCTTCGTTTACATCTAATTAATCTTATCATTATGACTTGTAGGTCGACAATATTTGTAGATAGATAAAATAGTATACATACGTAAAAGGTCAAAGAAAGTGGATCACAGATAACGCGTGACATATGAATAAAATTACGTAACGTTTTTTTTTTTCTAAACAAGTTATTTTATAACGAGTTCGTTAAAAGATGATTCGACGAAATAAGAATGATAAAAGCTATATTAATAAATGTGGTGTCGGTTTTTAATGCCTAACTAAAAACACTTACAAAACGATTACAGTACATAAAAATTATCGGTCGATTCGATGCCTTTCGGAGAAGGTTTTAGTATATCAACATTTTTTATTAAGTCTGCTGCGCTACGCAGTTTCACCCGCTTTAAATTTAAATCTTTGACGATACATAATATTATTTTTTTCAATAATAAAACGATGGAATTTTTAAAATATATATATAGATGGAAATCTAGGCACAAAAATTTCTTCCTCAGTCGGTCTACTTAGTTAAAAAAAACATATGTCTATCTTCCATAGACAAATTTTACATACATCTCTGGTTTTGTTTATTTATAAAAAATTGAAGGGTCATTACATATATACACAAACGTACAAAGTCCGCAAACAGCAAATATACCTAATTAATACAAAAATATACCGAACCATAAATGTACCGTACAGATATTTTTAATTCAAGCAAGCTCTAATAAGCACTCTAAAATCATCGTGATACAAAATTAAATTAAAGGTTCAACATTTTAAACACAAATTTCAAGAAAAATGCATACTCTAAATATGCATTTTTTTTGTCATTATATTTTACTGTTTTGTTTACATTTTATATATAAATACACGATTTTAATAAACAAATTAGTTTTTATATGTAGGATCTACATTCCACTAGGAAAAGTCGCTCAGAGAAACCTAGAAGTTACTGCTATGATATAAATAAATATAAACCAGACTTAATTTATTCTATACAGGTTTAAAGTAGACCTATTACTCTAGTGACTTGAAGTTTCCATTCCATTATGTAATTAGAAAAACTACAACTTTCGTTCATAGAACAAAACTACTTCCAGTTCCTTGTAATCGATCAAATACTGACATAGTAATGCGTGGTGCGTACATTGTTTGTGTTTAGTTTCAAAAACGCACAGATAAAATATATTTTTCTTTAATTATTTACCGTTTGACTTAAGTTAACTGTTGTACTCACTTTTAACTTCTAACACATATTGTTATACACTTATCTGGTTAATTATTAAGAATAAATAAAGTTAATTTATAAAAGGTATTTATTTACTTAACTTCATGGTCTTAGCATCATACAAAAGACGGTCTTACTGGCATCAAGCCATTTTCTACGAGATATAACGGCATAATAGAGCGTCAGGCTCTATCGTTTCGTCACGAAGTACATGTCGGTTTTAAGGTGCGCCAATTGGTGTCTCACATAAAAATATTTTAAATAAATACATATTATATATATAAATATGTTACGGGTTTTTTCTAATTAATACCATATTATCTACTTTATTACTTTAATGTGAACAAAAAAACGGCAAATCTCAGCGGTATTGGTTTTTATAGGACACATCTAATAACAGCTTTCTTCTACAACTGGTACTAGAATGAAGATAAATTTTAATTAGTAAGAAAAATAACACATTATTTCCACCTATTAGTGCCACATAGTTCTTATATAGGTCTTTTTTATTGTAGTAGCAACCTGCCTACCACGACTAAGCGGCTGAGCCAATCGTGATTAAATTTAATATTGGAAAATGGATAATGATAGTCAATGAGAGTCATATATTTTAGTTTATAAAAAAATATTAAAAACAAAACGGACTCCTTAGCAAATGTAAAACGTCTAAATAAACAGTTAATAAACAAACAAATAAATTATCTTTTGTATAAATTATCGTTAACAATTTAAACTATTTCTTTTTTATTTATTCTTGTAAAAAGTCAAATTTAAAGATAAAATATAAAGCATTCTATTCATTATCGAGACAATACTAATCAGGAGGCTTTATATTTCTTATAAATTTTTTTATAACATTAACATACCATTACAATATCACAAGCCACGATACAACGTTGTTTAGAGATAAATTAATTTAGGAGTCTGTAGTTCCTACCCAAGCATTCCAGTAATTTTTTTTTCTTTTTATAAAAAAATTGTAGCAGAATGAGCCACCTGGTGGTAAGTTGTCGCCACTACCCATAGATATTGGCGCTATAACAGCGCCAATGTCTTGGGTATTAACCTTGGAAAATAAGGTATTACATCCCTTGCCTGAAGTTACACTGGCTCACTCACCCTTCAAACCGAAACAGGACAAAAGTAAGTATTGCTGTTTGGCGGTAGAATATGCGATGTGTGGGCGGTACCTACCCAGATGGCCTTGCACAAAGCCCTAGTAGGAAGACGAAGCCATACCTACAGTATGTAAAATAATTATGTTAAATAAATCATTAAGTTGATTCATTTGTGATATTAGTTACCTTAATACTTTAAGACGAATAAATAAGGTAACTCAGTATCAAATGAAGTTTTTATGGTATATTTATGTATAGATACATCAACATATACTTATACTGATAACACACACAAGCACACACCAGCTGACATATTCAAAAATACACTCATTAACAACATTTATTATATTCTTTTTAGTTTCAAATGTTTTTCTTTTTAGTTTCAATTGTTCTATTCTTGCTGGTGAAATATATTTAGAAGTGATAAATTAATTTCTTTTTTTTACTTAAAAGTAAGTATAGGTCCAAGGTGATCCCATTTAAATTCAATTGGTAATAGTTAAGTAAGTTTTTAGTTGAAGCGTACATTTAGGCAAATTTTGAAGTTGTTTTTTTTACGTTTTTAAGTCCAACATATTGTATGTATGCAAAGTAATACAAGGCAGTTACAAGTACTAATAGTTTAGCACACACGCGACACAAAATCCTTGGTAAAGACCTTCCATAGAGTGGAAGCACGCGCCGATGCATTCTGACGCACGCAATGACAAAAAAATTGTTTTTTTTTTAAATATCGACCTTGATAACGAACTATAAAGTATAATTTACTTTGTATTTGTTTGTTCATCTGTTACAATATTAAAAAACAATTTTAGAATTGATTGTAATGACACAAAAGTTATGAATGATTTGATACATATATTATATACGTATTATCGAACTAATATATAATATATTCTGATTTTTAAGGATTTTTAAGGATTTAAAATCTAAAGTACGGGACGTAATGTACCATTTGCAACGGGCATTATACGGTACGCCGCCGCGCCGTGTGCTAAAACTTGTAATACTCGTAAAAATTTGGACGCTAAAGATCATAATATAAATTTTCAGTTGATATGATAAGTGTCATGAAATATAGCTTTCTAGAGCATGTAAGATATATATGTAGGAATTTATAAGGTTATTTATAATTTATAAGGTTGTTAGAGATTTCGGCATAATATCCGTGGATAAATTGTGTTTTTGGCAATGAACAGTCGAATAACTAGACGTATGCATTTCTTTTATTGTCTACACCTTTACAATCAATCAAGGCAAGGTTTATCAAATCAGTCAAATTACATTATATAAATTTACGATTAACGAAACAGATATATAAGATCTTCTTCGGTATTAAAGATTTTGTTCATCTATATGTAATGATGAATGAAATACCTAAGGTAATAGTGACATATAATGTAAAAAATATTTCCACCTATTTATTTTTTAATTATTTAAATTTCGTACAAGTTTTATCAAACCAGATACTATTTTGTCTTAAAAAAATTATCAACTCTTCTGAAGGATAGGAACAGGAAGCCATTGACCAGTTATGTGATATTACTGGTAATTACTTCTAAGCTTTTTAAGCGCACAAAGAAGTATCAATCAATCAACAGCCAATCGTTGTCCACTGCTGAACATAGGCCTCTCCCAAGGTGCGCCAAAGCTCCCTGTCCTCCGCCTTCCGCATCCAGTTGGTGCCCGCCACCTTCTTAAGGTCGTCGGTCCACCTGGCTGGAGGGCGCCCTACGCTGCGCTTGCCGATTCGCGGTCTCCACTCTAGGACTTGTCTGCTCCAACGGCCATCGGTCCTACGACATACGTGACCAGCCCACTGCCACTTCAAACTGCTAATTTTGCAAGCTATGTCGGTGACTCCGGTTCTTTTCCGGATAATCTCATTTCTGATTTTATCCTTCAAAGATACTCCGAGCATAGCTCGCTCCATAGCACGCTGAGCGACTTTGAATTTGTGGACTAGTCCCGAAGTTAGTGTCCACGTTTCGGCACCGTATGTCATGGCAGGTAAGACGCATTGGTTGAAGACTTTCGTCTTCATACATTGCGGTATAGACGACTCGAGGACCTGACGAAGGTTGCCAAATGCTGCCCATCCCAAGCGAATTCTTCGATCGGCTTCCTTCTCGAAGTTGTTCCTACCGACTTGTATTATCTGTCCCAGGTAGGTATATTCACTAACAACTTCGAGAGGTTTCCCCTCGACGTATATCGGTCCCGGCACGACATGCCTATTGAACATGACCTTGGTCTTGTCCAAGTTTATACCGAGACCGACACACCGGGAAGACTCGCCTAGGCTACGCAGCATTTCGGTGAGTTGTTCCAGCGACTCTGCTATGATGACGATATCGTTGGCAAATCGAAGGTGTGAGATGTACTCGCCGTTTACATTGACTCCATACTTAGTCCAATCCAGCGTCTTGAAAACGTCTTCCAACGCGTTGGTGAACAGTTTCGGGGATATTACATCCCCCTGTCTCACCCCTCTGCGCAGTTGGATCGCCTTCGTCTTACAGTCCTGTATGTGGACAGTCATTGTAGCGGCGTTGTACAGACATCTCAGTACCTCGATATATCACCAATCGATATGACATCTGTGCAATGAGTCGAGCACTGCCCAGGTTTCGATGGAGTTGAAGGCTTTTTCGTAGTCCACAAATGCCATACACAGCGGCTGATTGTACTCTTCGGTCTTCTGCACAATCTGCCGAACAGTATGGATGTGGTCCACGGTGCTGTAGCCTGATCGAAAGCCGGCTTGCTCTGGGGGCTGGAACTCGTCAAGTCGTCTGGCGAGACGGTTCGTGACGACTCTTGAGAACAGCTTATACACGTGACTCAGGAGGGAGATTGGTCTGTAGTTTTTCAAGAGGGTTTTATCACCTTTCTTGAAAAACAGTACCACCTCACTCCCGCTCCACGTTTCCGGGGTCTTGCCATGTTGGATGACGGAATTAAAGAGGCTTGCTAGCTCTTTCAGGACCGGAGTCTCGCCTGCCTTAAGCAACTCTGTTGTGATTCCGTCATCTCCCGGAGCTTTGTTGTTTTTAAGCTGTTCTAGAGCCGCCCTAATCTCGCCTTGGTCAACGACCGCGAGCTCCTCGGAGTAATGGCGCATAAGAGGGGCGCGCTGGTCATCAATACTGATTCCCACGGGTTTATTCGATCTTGAAGAGAACAACTGCCCATAAAACTTCTCTACTTCTCCGACAATCTCAGGCCTAGAGGTAACGACCCCAACATTTTCAGTTTTAAGTTTTATCAGACGCGGCCTCCCAAACTTGCGAGCGAACACTTTCGATCCCCGATTTTGCTCAATCGCAGCCTTGATGGCACGGGTATTGGAGCGTCGGAGATCGCGTCGCGTCAGCGTTTTTATTATTCGATTTAAGGCCTTATCTGACAAAAACGATGGTAGTTCTCGTCGTTTTCTCATGAGCTCGAGTGTCTCAGCAGAGAGTTTTGGTGCGTTGTCTCTTCTCTGTGGCGGAAAACAAAGAAGTAGTTTAGAATTAAAAGACAATTCGAATTTTTTTTAATTCCCCCTTCTCGTCGTTGACTGCCCGTATGTTGTCATTAAAATTTACCAGTTAACTAAGATGCGGGTAGCTTAAATGATTGTTAGTTAACAGTTAAATAACAAATTCTGTTATCAGATATGCGCATGCGCACCACGTGCACATTCTTGGCAATCGGCAATTCGCTATCTAGTTCGTCCTCAACGGTTAACCACTTTACCTACGCATTGAGGTGAAACGGAACGTGAAATGGTGACGTAGGAAGCGGGAAAATGGAATGAAAGCATTTAATTTGATAATCTATGAATAATTGGTCTGTGTCAATAATGTAGCGGTAAAAGGGAATCTCTGAAAACTTTTTTTATTTATTATATTTGTATGTCCACAGTCATATCCGTGCCTTAGGTAGCTTCACAGTCTAAGTTCACCGCCAAAAACATGAGTTATAAAGACAAATTAACAACAAAAAAACTAAGTGATATTTTATTTATTATTACAGTTCCACCTGCCGCATATCCTATGAGTTATTTCTTGCACCGCTGGTTATTTAGGTTGTATCTATGTTTTGTATTTTTTTTTCTTTGTGATGTACAATAAAGTATAAAGTGATGTCTGTTTGGGTTTGAACCCACAATCTCACATTGTATGTTAAGATTCAGGTAGTTCAACAAAGCAACAGATACAGACTACGTATTATGATAGAGGTCCAAGTTATACAATGCACAGATTTTGATCGAAGGTCGCGCCTTCAAACTCGTTCAAGCATGCCTTAATTTATCTAGTACTATATTTGTATTTACAGCTCTCGTGATTGGCGTGAAATAAAACGTTGTAACCAATTTTATGTGTGATTAACGACATTCTGAAACATTTGTCAGAAAACGCTGTTGATTTCTTTACTTATATTTATACTCCAAAAGAAAAAGTTTACTTTACACAACAAGGTTTAATAATTAATCTGCACATACAATATGAGCCAATTGAATTTCTTGTAATCAAAATCAGTACGGGTTTCGACCAAAACGGTCCACAGGTGATCTTCTAGCGTACGTAACGCACCTCTGGGGTGAAGCTATCGACAAGCATGGAGAATCGTTGGCTGTCAGCCTCGATATCTCCAAGGCTTTCGACAGGGTCTGGCACAGAAGTCTTCTCTCCAAGCTACCGGCATATGGTCTGCCTGCTCAGCTATGCACCTGGATTGCCAGCTTCCTACACAAGCGTAGCCTTCGTGTTTTAGTAGATGGTTGCGCTTCACAATTCTATGTAGTGAATGCTGGGGTCCCCCAGGGATCTGTGCTATCTCCCACACTCTTTCTTTTGCATATCAATGATATGCTCTCCCTTGGGAACATACATTGCTATGCAGATGATAGTACAGTGCATGGTGGATACCACGGACGCGCAGTGGCTGGGCGGGCGGAAACTGAGGAGAGGCGGGAGAATCTTGTCATTGAACTCGATAGGACGTTAGATCTCATCGCCAAATGGGGCTCTGATAATCTTGTTGAGTTTAATGCCAAGAAAACACAGGTATGCGCTCTCACGGCGAAAAAGTCAACATTTTCCCCTCTTCCCTCCCTCTGTGGTACTCCGCTGGTCATGCAAAGCAAAATCGCCATGCTGGGGATTGACGTTCGCTGCGACCTTAGTCCAAGGGATTACATCGAGGCTGTTATAAAAACAGCTTCACGGAAACTCGGAGTTCTGAACAAGGTGCGGCGCTTTTTCACGCCACAACAACTGTGCCTGCTGTACAAAACACAGGTACGGTCTTGCGTGGAATATTGCTCGCACCTTTGGGATGGCTCCGCTAAGTACCTACTTGAGGCCTTGGACCGGTTGCAGCGACGTGCCGTACGCATTATTGGCGACGTAAAGGTCACAAACACCCTTGAACCTTTACAATTGCGTCGTGAGATAGCAGCACTGAGCGCTTTCTATCGACTGTATCACGGCGAGTGCTCGGAGGAATTATTCTCTCTAATTCCTGCTTCCCCCTTCCTTCTTAAGTCCACGCGAGCTGGTTCTCGATGTCACCGCCTAACTGTGACATCAATTCCATCGCGAACAAAGAAATTTGGCAACTCCTTTCTTTGTCGCACTTCCAAAAAATGGAATTCCTTACCAGCTCACGTATTCCCCTCCTCTTACAACCCGGGTTCCTTCAAACGAGGCGTGAAGAGGCATCTTGCGGGCCGGCAAGGCGAAGGCGGCTAGTGCAGAACGTTTTTCCCGTCTGTACTGGCCGTCGTCGCGTTTGGACTCTACTACCACTTACCATCAGGTGGAGTAGAGTCATTTGCCCTCCCGGCGATATAAAAAAAAAAAAAAAAACATTGTTTGGCACAATTAAAATAACTGACCAACTAATCCGAAATCCCACGGTGACAACTAAACCTTTAAGGAAGCCAACTGGCACACATTCCGAGTCAATGAAAAAGTCACCTGGACGTCAAATGAAAACCAATATTTATATTTCATATGAATACCATATCTCTATCAAATTTTTAATCTTGAAACTTTGATTGTGATGCTGGCTGGTAATGAGCATGCCGCCTGCATTAAATATACATTAAAACAAAAATAGGATACCTACGTCAAAGGCACGGACAACACGTATGTAGTATGATTTATATACAATAAATAAAAAATATATTGAATTTTTGTATTATATTTTTAAATATCTTTAACTGATATTTTATAATAAATTAGTTTATGTAGTGGAGATATATATACAAACGCTATGTAATATATACTTAGGTGTGGCTTAAATAATTCATTCTATTATCACAATAGCTTTAATACCGGTTCAATGTATCGTACGGCACAAGACTGGTCGTCCAAGCATTTAATAGCTATAGCTATTACTATACCGCTTATAGGACTGTAGATTACGAAGTTACTAGTTCGAGTCCCGAGACTAGACCGGGGTCGGACCGTGTGGTAAGAGATACACTCGATGAGGCTTTGTACTACCCATTCATCATTTATTATACCAAACATTAATACCATAACAGCCAGTGTAGTTATATACACATAACACCTTATATATAATATAGAAAGCATTACACTTACTTATTGATTGTCATAAATCAACCACCAGCTCGGAAATAAACACCTGAGAAGAACCGGTGAAAGAAACTCAAAGGGTTTTTTATATATATTTAGATTGCATTGTTAGCTGCGCAGAAGGAGTTTTATACTTCATCTTGCAATACACGTTTGTATAGCTGTTATTATTACATTACAATTTATAAACAATTTACTGGTCAGCTTTCCCAAAATTAATTTAAAACTGTCAAGAACCATAATCCGTAAAATGTATTGCAAGCTTACGAATAATTCATATTTAAGTATAGCGCTATATAAAACCATGAATCCAATGAGCGATTACCTTATTCTTTCCTATACGTCGGTAGTAAGCTGGTTCGTCACACCCACATATTTCTCATGTCTCCGCTAGTTTGGTTGGTCACAGGACACAGCCTTGCCTCCATCGCTATATTTAGGACTTTTAACTATCGTTTAAAATTTAGAACAACTACTTTTTTATTGAATCTTAGGAAATAACGTTCGCTTTGATATTATCGAGTATTGCGAAATACATAAATATATATAACTTAAAAACGAATGCCGTTATTAACTGTTCTCATAATAAAAGTAACCATTTGCAACAGCAATTTGTTCACGTCTTTGTTTTCTTACTTTTTACCTGGACAGTAAATGGATGACTTGATGCAGCTTAATTAGTTTTATTAAGACAACAAAGTTTATATGCAGAGAGGCGTTGGCCCAGTGCTTATAAGAAGTGAATCTTAAACGATGATTACGGGTTCAAACCATGCAGTAGAGCATCGTTGTCTATAGATACGTATTGTGATGGATCGGTAGTAAGAATTTAGTTCCTACGGCACTGCTCGCAATAACCAACCATGATGATGAACCAGATGAATGTTCATCTATCCTTAGAAACGCATATATATAATATGTATATAAAAACAGCTATTAAAATATTAACATGTAATGTTTTAGTTTTACTTTTACATCAAATAATACAGTCGATCTTATTATACTTAAACAAATAAATAAAGACAATTATCCGTACAAAATATTTTCTGTACTCAAGACTATTCACAATTTTTAACCCGACGTAAAAAGAGGGGTGTTATAAATGTTACGTGTGTATCTGTGTCTGACTGGTAAGCTCCCAAGGGAATGGACCGTTTTTGTGCGGTTTTTTCGGTTGAAACCTGATGTGATCATGATATTTCTTAGCTATAAATTATAAAGATATATTTAGGTGTTTGAATATCATCAGCTCATTCCCTAATGGACACAAGAGTTGTCAAGTTTCACAGGTCCGATTGATTTGAAATTGCTTTCCGCATTATAGTTAATTTAAAGAACCAACAAACACATTTGATGTTTTACTTTCAAGAGATATTTTTGTTTGTGAATTTTAAATTTAATTTCAGTTATTTACAATCTAATTAACGAAGCAAATATTAAAAATCAATAGGGAACAAAAAACAGTCAAATCTGGATTAAATTATCGAACAACAAGAAATACAAAGACATGTAAACAAAAGAAAAGATATCTATCTTTCCCACTCTCACAATTAATTTAGTTACTCAGTCACTCTCTCATCAGACTTATTTAATTTAAGTAACAATAAGCAAGCTGCAGCTAAGTGTGCAATCATTGTTCATGATATTGTGTTCTACCGCGCGTGGTAACGTCGTTTGCATTTACAATAGAAATGTTAATTGTTGCCATATGATATATTTTAATAGCAAATCATAAAAAGAAATTCATATCGTTCCCTGTGTATTTCTTTGTTTACTGGATTTGATACTTTTTGCAGCGATATAATAGAATTGGTTTAAAGAATATATTGAAAAAGAACCTCTTATTATCTAAGTGTCTTGATTGAAATGGTTGGAACTAATTTCATTTCTTCTATATTTACTTATTTAACTTATACACCAACAAGCACTTATATATAAGCAAGGGGAAACTGAGGAATTACTAGATTAAAACCTAGTATATGTATATATAGATGCTAGAGTTACTCGAACGAAATAATCCGATTTCTCTCTTTCGCAGACTAGACGCTAAAATTCCAGCTCCGAAACAGTGTAAATTAAAAAATTAAGTGCGTTCCGTTCGCGCTTACACTAACATTAATCTTGCATTTCCCGCGTCGTCTGTCGCGCTACTAAATAACATTGCTGCACTTTCGTGTTTGAATTCACTAATTACTCGATAGAAAGTTACAATTTTTTTCACCGACCGATTCGCATCAGCGTCAACGAAATGATTTTTGTGCGTTATTTTAGTCATTATATTTATCTACGTTTAGTTTTTGTACTAACAAGATGAAAGTTTAACACTACAGAATTCCGTTGGCATTCCTGCGAACTGGAGTCTGAAAGTGAATAGTATACTTAGTTAACACAATGAAAGTACGGCGGGCGGTTTATTTTTTTAATTAATTTTTTCGTAGCGAAAATAATTACATATTATCAAGTCTACGTAATATATATGACCATTAATTAACAAAGATTTAAAGTTTTAATTTTTAGATTATAGATTTTTTTGTATAAACAAATGCGGTTAGTCTTGTTGTATGCACTGAAATGAAAATATATTGGCACACATGACATTTTTATTTTTAGATCGTATAAAAATGGCAATTCAAATATGAGGATGTATCTATTAGGTACGTAATAAAATATCTATTAAATGGCAATATTTAAATGAAACATGTATTATGTATAGACTTATTGTATCATTGAATTATCTTAACAACTGTTTTTTTTTATTTGCAAAATCGTATTGCCGATTTATTAACAAGACCAACTTTTTTTATAGATTATAAAATAGGTAGGCGGAAGGCAAATGGGCCACCTGATGGTAAGGGGTCACCACCGCTCATAGACATTGGCATTGTAACCATCGCTTACATCGCCAACCTGCGACCACCCTTGGGAACTAACATGTTATGTCCTTTGTGCCTGTAATTGCACTGGCTCACTCGCCTTTCAAACCAGAACACAACAACACTAAGTACTGCTGTTTTGCGGTAGAATATCTCATCTTCATTAATAAACATAATAAACTAAATATATAAAATGTCGGCAAGATTTGAAAGCGGATAAATTAATTTAATACGGTTATATTTTTTAGATTTACTAGAGCGCTGTCCATTGTATATACCTATGTCAATTTGAAATTGACACAGGTATATACGAGTATTATAACACAAAGTTCCCCATCGCGTCTCTTTACCATTATGTTTCTCTGAATGCGATAAACTCAAAAACTAACGAACGGATAAGCGTACGGTTTTCACCATTAATGTTTTGTAAAAATATAATGATCTGTCTCGGATACCAATAATTTTCTTTTATATTATTTAATATTTGTGGTTATTGTTTTATTAAATAACTTTTTTCCTGTCATATTCGTCTCCATAGCGAAGTCTGCCAAGTAACTATTTTTTTTTTTTTTTTTTTATTATACAAATGCCTAAATTTTTGCAGCCATATGTTTGAGAAATAAAACAATGCAGGTGCAGGATATCAATATTCCATTTGGATTGAGTAACTTTTCCAGGACTTACTTATTCACATAATAAATATTGCTGTTGTTATTGGTTATGAGTTCCTCAAGGTTCTCTTGCGAAGGCCGCAGAGAATCATAGCGGTGAGGGTGATACGCGGATATCGTACGGTGTCGTGGACGGCGGCAACACTTCTCGCGGGCGATCCGCCTTGGGAGCTCCAGGCGGAGGTGCTCGCGGAAGTGTACCGGTTCCGGGCGGAAGTGAGGTCGCGTGGCGACCGTCCAGGGTTGGAGGAGGTGCTGCGAATCAGGACTCTCGCCCAGCAAGCCCTGATTCGCAGGTGGGAGGAGGATCTGAGGTCCCCATCAGCAGGCCTGGCGACAGTGGAGGCGATCCGTCCCCACTTGAGTCGCTGGGTAACGAGAAAAGGCGGCACACTGACCTTCAGACTGACTCAGGTGCTTACTGGACATGGGTGCTTCGGTAAGTACCTGCACGGAATAGTCAGGCGGGAGGTAACGCCCTCCTGCCACGAGTGTGGTGCGCCTACGGACACGGCATGCCACACTCTGATGGAGTGTGCCGCTTGGGGGCCTCAGCGCCTTTCCCTGGCGACTTTAATCGGCGGAGACCTTTCGCTGCCGAGCGTGATAAATGCCATGCTTGGTAGCGAAAGGTGCTGGATGGAGATGGTCTCCTTCTGCGAAAATGTCATGTCACAGAAGGAGGCCGCGGAGCGGGAGCGCGAGGAGAGTGCCTCCGCTGACCCGCTTCGTCGAAGAAGACCGGGGAGAAGACGCCAGCGCTATGCGCATCTTCTCCTCCCGCCGTGAGTGTCGCCGGGGCCAGAGGGTCTCTGTACCCCGAGTACCCCCTAGGATTTGGAGGCCCGCAGAAGCGGGCCAACCGTCGGGACGGCACGGTAGTATGCGCAAGCGATCCCGTGACGTCCCCCGACAAGATGGAGTGGGTACCGCTGGTTTTTAGTGGGTATTCCGGCGCCTTCAGCGTCGGCGAGTCCCACATACCCCCCCACCTTATGTGGGGGAAACACATAAATGTGTTTTTCCAGCGAGAAAAAAAAAATGGTTATGAGTTCCTGTACCTAGACTCTTTTCTTATGGTATTCATTTTCTCATGAATAATCTCATAATTTGGTCCATCCATCTGTTTTCAATTAAAAGTTCAGTTAAACTTTTATATTATAAATAAGATTAAATTATTTAGAATTAATTTAAGTGGAAACTTGTCTGACTTTTGAACAGGTTAATTGATGTATAATGTATGTGATGTTTAATGTACGCTTCCCTAATAAAAATAAAATAAAAATAATATTATTATAAGGATCAGTCCCAATAGAAATTCAAAGCACCTGTTTTTTTTATTTAGCAACAATATTTAAAACAACTTACACGGAAAAGAGCCAAAGAGAACTATAATACAGAGACAAGGAGACTATATTATTTGAATACTGATTTTTAATTTAGAATAGTTAATAGGATGGATTAGTCAAATGTCCATTGTTTGATGTTTCCTGTCCATTGTCACATGGTTACCTGCTGTATTTAAAAATTTAAATATTTCTCAATTAACTGAAACCTACTTTGAAATACCCTCTCGTTTCGACGTTTTAGTAAAACGATGTTTTATCAAGTCATACGTTTTACGCAACACACGCGGCTTAATAGAAATATCTGACATTTTAGTCACACTTGTTTGATAATTTGAATAATACTGATAGTGTTAAGTGTAAAACCCACATCCACAAATATCAAATGATTAGTTGCACTCGTTTCCATACTGACTTCGGGTTCGGACACATTTTTTATTTTGTTTATGTGTACTAAGCTCAAATATTAGACCTATACTATGTCTACTCTATCATTTATTAAATCAGCAAAAGGCAAAGTTATTCTTGCTACAGTGGCGGCTTTACATCTGGCAATTTACGTAGTGAAACCATCTTATTTCAAGGGCAATGAAGATAAGAAAGGTTACGAAGCGCCGCCTAAGTATCTGCCATAGAACTGTACGACCTTGGTAAATATTTGTACCCGGAAATTTTTCGCACACAAAAAAGAAAACATTTCAATTGATTCATGATTTATAAAACAGCCGCAGTTTCCGTAGCAAGTCTGCTTCGTAAAGGTTTGTCAAGTAACATCACAAGAACAATGAGTTCAGGAAAGTATAAAGTATATATCACTCGCTCTGATATGCCTGAATGTGGTGTTGATTTACTTAAGAAACAGTGAGTATATTTGTGATATCTTCGTAGATAGTAATAAATATTTAATTTATTAAATAATATATAACCTAAAAGAACCAATTCTTATTTATACGAAAATATTTTTTAAATATTCTAAGAAATTTAATTACATCCAACAATATCATATATTTTTTTTATTTATAGATGTGAAGTTAAAATGTGGAGCAAACCATCTCCTGTTCCAGTTGATGAGTTTAAGAAGTCAATTTGTGGTGTTAATGCTATATATTGCTCTCTTACTGACAAAATAAACAAAGAGATTCTTGATGCCGCTGGGTCGGAACTGAAAGTTATAGCAACAATATCTGTTGGATATGACCACATTGACATTGCAGAGTGTAGGAAACGGGGTATTAAGATTGGGTACACACCAGATGTATTGACAGATGCCACTGCAGAACTTACAGTAAGTTGTCTTCTTTATCTTTACATTATAACATTATTTAATTTTACATTATAACTACCATAGGATTTGGTCAGGCACAAATAAGAATTTTTCAAATATTGACTATGAGAGCCTACACGTGAGAAGATACTCGCATCTATCATTGCTAAATATTCATAGCATCCATTTAACCTCTCATAATGTATGTATGCAAAGTGACATGCAAGTCACATCATATAATTTTATTATACTCTTTCATCTTGTGTTCTTACACCTACAAAAATTCAAAATTACAGATGGCACTGTTACTGTCCACATCCAGACGTCTCCCAGAAGCACAACATGAAGCTAGAACTGGAGGCTGGGTATCTTGGGCTCCCACGTGGATGACAGGACCTGGCCTAGCTGGATCTACTGTTGGCATTGTAGGGTTGGGGAGAATAGGCCAAGCTATAGCTAAACGTATTAGGTCATTCAACCCCTGCAAGATTCTCTACTTTAACCGCAGTGAAAAAAAGGAAGCAAAGGAAATAGGTGCAATTAAAGTCAGCTTTGATGAACTTTTAGCGCAAAGTGATTTTGTAATTTGTTCTGCTGCATTAGTACCAGAAACTAAAGAGATCTTCAATAAAAGTGCATTTGAAAAAATGAAACGCACAGCTATTTTCATCAATACAAGTCGAGGTGGCACTGTTGATCAGGATGCTCTGATTGACTCACTTAAGAACAATACAATAAGAGCAGCCGGTTTAGATGTGACCACTCCAGAACCTTTACCATTAGACAGTCCATTATTTAGACTAAGGAATTGTGTTGTCTTACCACACATTGGCAGTGCTACGATAGAAACAAGGAACACTATGAGTGAATTAAGTGCTAATAACATACTAGCTGCTTTGAATGGTGTTGACATGCCTGCAGAATTAAAGTAGCAGTGAAAATTATGAATCTTGACAAGTATAATATATTTTTGTGTATTTTACCATAAATATATGATAATATAATAATATATTATTAAAATGAATATGTTATCATTTCATCATTTTATGTTATTTGCTGTATATATTGTTACTACTGCTTATGGATGGAGTAAAATATTATGCTATGAGTAAAATTCAGCTCATATTTCCTGGAATTTACGATCATATAAAATATTGAGAAGTGTGTACACATTCTATAAAAAAAACATAAAATGTTTTCTAAAACTTCCTGCATTTTGTCAAACTACATTTATACATATGTTCATCAATAGCTATAAAAAAGATGATGCTGTTTTATGTCAATCTGACATTATACACATGTGTGAAAACACACAATTGATTAAATTTTTATCTTTTAATTAATTAACACAAACCTAGAAAATATTCAATTAAAATGTTGTTAAACTTTAGAAAAATTACATAATATAATAATACACAACTGAAACTTAACACCAATAATTTATTTATAATATATACAAATGCTAAATAAACAAATTAAAAATCAATCAGTCATTGTGTTCATGCTGCGCTTCAGATTCCCTCCAATTATTTTGAATCATTTCAACAATCATTTTCCACCATTTTGATTCCATGAAATAATAAATTGAACACATAATAATAAAAAACCACGATAGAATTAAAAAATAATCAGTTTCTTTCTCCACAATACTTGACACAGGTCCTTGAAAATCTTTAGAAGTAACTAGCAAGCCAAGCGGGTTTTGTCCTGTTATAGCGTGAACAAATTTACTAAATAAGTGGATATTGTACTCTGTGCCATTAAATTTACCAACAGGTCGACCATTGTGGAACATTTTCAGTGTTGGCACACCCACAATTCCATATTGTGCATTGATTCCATGGTATTTTAAAGCATCAAGTGCTACCATTTTTATGTTTGGGTAAGATCTGGCTAGTGCATTAAAATGTGGTGCTGCGTGAGCACTGAATGGGCAAGCTCTGGCATGAAATAGTACTAAAACACAATCGGCTTCAATATCACGGCTAGCTATATCTGGTTTTGCTTGAAGTAGTTTTGCGAGAGAAGTTCCATTAATTATTTCAACAGAGGGCTCTATTAATTCACTTTGGTCATACATTATCTCCTTACATTTGACTAGTTTCCGAGTTTCATTGACTGACTGTGTTTTGTTTTCTATGGATATATTAGCCGAAGTTACGTGATTGTAGAAGTTTGTTAATGTTTTATTTACATCTGAAACTACATTAGAAAGCAGAGATTCAGATTCATCCACTGTAGAAAAGTCATCATCTTTTTGTAGGTCTGCTTCTTCATCTATGTCGAATTGAGAAGTTAATATAGGGAAGCCTGTAAAGAAAAATATTTTCTTGTTTTACTTCATAATAACAGTTTAAAACTATCGTATTATCAACAAATACTCAATGGATATTATTTGAGTGTTATAGATTTTATTTAATTGAATTACAATATTATTTAATTTAACCTTCACTTGTTAATAACTTGATACATTTTATAAAGGCAAATTAGCATATTCATTTTTATTTTAGAAATTAACATTTGAGCAACATTATTAGAAAAATAGATTTACACCGGATAAGCCCTTACCTATGAGCAATATCGCCACAATTAAGGTTTTGGTTGTAATAGCAGAATTCATGTTTAAATATTTTACAAATAGGTGTATTGTTTAATACAATTCAATTCTTGTTTTGTAAAAAACAGGAGCAAAAACATTCTACTGTTGTTCTCAAGTACAAGTATTGACATTTGACAATGACATTAACATTTTACCTTAAAACTTACGTAAACATTTTTTACATTATTTCTTCCAAAGGCATTGAGGTACACAGCCTCATCTTATATTGTATTGTGGTTGTCAATGTACACATATCGTAAAAAACTATGTATTTCGAAATGTAACGTATATTAATAACATCATGCAGATTAGTTAACTCTAGAACTTTTATTTTATGGGCATCTTTTACTCCTCTAAATGTTTTAATCCTAATTTATCATATTATTTGTGATATATAACGGCCAAAGAATTTTGTTAAAATATTTTTTTACGTAATGATACGCATTCAACTTTTTAAATAAATTATCAAATAAATGTTATTTCTGCTTCTTGTATGAATACTAAATCATCAAAAAGTTAATTACCAAAAAGGAATATTTGTAAGGTTCCCAAATATCTAGATACAATCTATTTGTAATCCCAATTCACTCGTTCACGTCAAATTTATAATTTAAAATTCTGAGGGATTATAGTATTAGTAAATTTATTTTATTGACGAAAATCTATTTTTTAAATTTATTTTATTTATTTATTCCATATTTATTGATTTGTTTCTTTAATTTCTTCCAATAATCGTCAATTTTAATGATAATGTGTTTATCTTGATAATGAATTTCTCTTATCTTGATAATGTGTCTCTTCTAAATTGTTATGTCTAAGAGCGTTGGTGACCACTTACCATCAGGTGGCCCATATGCTCATCCGCCTTCCTTTTCGATAAAAAAAAAAAAAAAAAATCTATTCGTCAGTCAAATTAAAATGACTTTTAAGCTTTTCTAATGGTTACGCCATGATTCGGAACCGTCAAAATAAAATTAATTATAGTTGATCTCGACCTTGCAGTTCTGAGATGCGCTAGCGCAACCAATTAGCCCTGTGTCACATCGTATAATAACCATGATTCATAATATTTTTAGAATTTTGTAAAAATATAAGTATTATTATTTCCAATTCAATGTGAATTTAAAAGAAAACCCATTTTTTTGGTATTTTTTATACAAAACCAAGGAGAAACAAATTGTATTGATAGACCGCGTAAAGTTCGGAGCAATCTACCACACTACTTCGTAGGCAGCATTGTGTTGTCTTGAAGGGGTGTTATTGGTCTTCGTGAGATTCTGTATTTCCTAGGCTGATCTGGATGGTATTCGACCGTGTCCATGGTCGGGTCATCTATAGTATGGGTCTCATTTTTAGATTGTAGAGAATCTCCTCGGTAGTTGATATTTATGCCCTTCTTTTATATAGAATAGGAAGGCGGACGAGCATATAGGCCACCTGATGTAAAGCCCATAGACATTGGCATTGTAAGAAATGTTAACCATCGCTTACATCACCAATGCGCCATCAACCTTGGGAACTAAGATGTTATGTCTCTTGTGCCTGTAATTACTCTGGCTCACTCACCCTTCAAACCAGAACACAACAATACCAAGTACTGCTGTTTTGCGGTACAATATCTGATGAGTGGGTTGTACCTACCCAGACGAGCTTGCACAAAGCCCTTCTGACCAATTTCCCAAGCAAGTGAAATCTAGTACCTTTATGGATATCCTTGGTCTTGATATCACCATTTCTCGTTGTCACACTATTATCAGCGTGCCAAGCTCAAAAGCAAAACCGATAGTCTGCCACTACTATATCGTAGATATATTTAGGGCGTCTATTGGATCCGTACTGTGACGTCGTCCGTCTCGCAATATTGTTTTAATTCGGATTACACGCGGCGCGGGCGGCGCTGACACTCGTGAAGCGTTCTCTGATGTGTTATTTGCATTTTGCGCTAATATCCAGCTGAAAATATAGACCTTATCGTGCCTTAATTATTAATCAAAACATTAACTATGGCGTACACCTGGGACAATAGAGTCGCGTTTGTTGTACGATATCTTTATGGTAAGTCAACCATCTCATTATACTTTGAAAAATATTAACGATTCTTTCTTTAAAATTAATGAATGTTCTTCATATAAAACGATTCATAGTAATGTTTGGTTTTTTAAATTATATATAAAATTGAAAACAAAAATAAACACTATATTAAAAAATATTGGCCACCCTTCGTTTAACTTCTCTACTTATGACTATGACTAGTCTACCGAATGTTTTTGATGTTACTATTTTCTTCGTTTGATTAAAACAACTATTGAGAATAATTTAGTATTTTAGATTCCTATTGGTAACAAACAAAGTGGTTTATTCTCTGCTTTTTGTTAACATTTTACATTTGAGCAAATAAGTGTAAGTCACTGTATCGAAATCTACATAAACCACACACACAGCTCTATATAAACATAAGTTTTTCAATCAAGAAAGTTACATACCAAAGTTAGAAAGTGATTAGCTGTGTTACTCCCCGTGTCTCGGATTACGGATATCACCTAAAGCCACTAATCCTGCGAATGATTTCTATGATCATAGTCGATTACCGTCCTATCGAATTATGAATCGTTGCACACATTTGTACATTATAAGTTTGCTCGCGATTATCTAGCTATTGCCTGATATTTTAATAAACAAGTAAATTGAATAAATATATATTTTTTTATTATTTATAACACAAAATTCGAAGGAAGTATAAATGTTATTTAATTATAGCAAATATTTTAAATTGACAAATAATAATTATTGTTTTAAGTTGACAGGAAGTTAATGAAAATATCGGATACCATCAATTAAGAATTGACGTTTCACGGACGCTTGGATTAATCGAGCAAAGTCGAATTATACGCTTATATAAATAAACAGACACACCCACAGACGATTACAGAGGAAGATTTATTACAACTTACAGACTCATAACTCAGTTAATTGAGCGATACTATGTTTTTGACATTGGAAACGGACCAAAAATGATTTCTTTATATGTAATCATAAATATTTCTTGAAAAAATTACATTATTGTTTTTAAATTAAAGTTGTGTATTTTCAATTGCTAAAAAAATATATATCGTTAATATTTATAATAAATAAGTAATGCAATTAAAAATACGTGAAAACGTTAAATATAATTATATTAATGAATTAAAATTTAAATGTTATATTAAATCAAATATCACTTTATGCAGTGGCGATTACGGCTTCGGCGACTGGAAATATTACAGGACGTCAAATTTCTTACATTAATAGGTATATCTGTTGTATGCAAGAACTAATATAAAAAACATGATCTCTTTACGTTTCAATTTGTTTAGCTTTAAGATTATAAAGGTTCTTAATTCATCCGTCATGATAATTGGAACACGGATATTTCGATGCACGGAGACAGACTTAACAGCTACTTATTGTATAACAAACATAATATACAATATTCATTTTCAAGTATATTGTCGCGATATCATAGTGAGCGCGAGTTTCAAACCGGAATAGCACCACTATAATACGTTTAATATGTATAAAATGCATCTTGTTCTCGAGCATTTTGTCTGCCTCCACTAACCCAATTATTGACTGAGCTACGAAATCTTCTTAAAAAGGGGGGAAGCTTTCTTCAGCAATATGAAATTTACTGCATGTTATACTATGATTTTACTAAAATCATCATTTTCGTTACAGTATTAATAATGAAGCTGACGATTTCTCTTTATGAATTTTTATAAATCTATTTAATTATTTATTATTGTTTATTGCTGTTCTTTAGTTAAATTACATAAGAATAATCAGACACTTAATCCAAATATGCCTATTAAAAATATTCAAATGAATTTTGATGAGTCTTTATTGTGTTTATTTGTTTTCTTAACACATTTAACGAACATTAACGTTTTTTGTAACGTAACAAATTCCAACTATGATTTTAGCTACGATTACAAACATTTTATACGAATTTATCTGAATGATTGCAATTTGAGACTGGGCATATTTCCCATAATTATAACTTTCTCGCTAGCGGTGATCAATCACTTGTCGTATGCAATTAAATAGCAAATCTATTTCGGAATTTCAATCTTTATACTGAAAATGATTGCTTAGACATTTAATTTTTAAGTCTACCATATTTAATTTTATTTTAGTATTATATATATATATATATATATATATATATATATATATATATATATATATATATATATATATATTATAATAACATATTATGCAAAAAATTACGACTCTCTCGACGACGAATTAAACATCTTTTTTATAGGCCACTTATAACAGTTAAAATTGCATTACGCTACCGGTTCAAATATAAACGATCAGAACTCCTGTTAAGATTTTAAGATCAAATGGGCCTCTTGCTGGTAAGTGATCGCGTACACCCATAGACACTAGCACTTTTCGCCAACCATGGCGTCTAAAATGTTGTCTGTACTCTGTATGCTTGTAACTACACTCGCATCGTCAATCACTACTTTCTATCCTTGTTAACGAATCTTTTCATGGATAAGGATTATTAAAGAGATTACCATTTCTTATACATGATAAACTATGTATTAACATAATTGACATGGCAATCGCTGAACTACGCAATAGCTGTTATTTTTTTTTGTGATCTCGCTGGATGAACTTTTGCACAAATGTGTTGCAGCAATTGTTTAACTCAAGTGCACCTAGGCGCTGGAATACCTATATAAAAACCAGCGATACCCACTCCGTCTCTCCAGTCTCTTGCGCGTACTACTGTGACACTCGAAGGTTAGTCATCCGATGCGGGCCTCCAATACTTCAAAGAAAGCAGTCTCCCCAATCTCCCACTCCGCGGCCTCCTGTGATTCTAACACTAATCTTTATATTGAATGAACAAGACGATCTATTTCAGAAACAAATCTTCACATTGGCATTGAGTTCTTGATTGGCAAACACCAATACGTATAGATTATATTAATCACCGTCAAACCCAAAAGAACACTAACGCACAATCAGATCATCGTTTGGCTCTCAGATCACTAAAATTATCATTTATAGAACTCCGTTTTATTTATTGTCTTTGGTGCTAAATTTTACTAATGGTGCCTTTACAATCATTTTATTTATTATAGTTTTTGAATATAAATTTAGAAATCGTGATGGTGCTATAAAATCAAATAAAATAAAGAAATTATTATTACTTACTAAATTAGTAAATATTCCGCGCGTTGTTGAAATAAAGTTGTTTCAGTATTTGTAGTAAATTCACTGAAATTATAATTTTATTGTATTAAATATATTTTAGATTTTCAGTTTTGGAATGTTAAAATAGCTATAATTTTCATCTATCTGACAGTACACTTTATTTCAGTAATTCATATGTGGTAAAAATCTGTGGTGGTGTATCAGTTATTAAAAAAAATAAAATATCTCAATTTATCTGCAATAATACTCAGGTAAGTACGCCAAAAACAAGATATAAATTATTAAAAGACCAAATCTAAGCGTTTATCTCTTAACAATTTTAATAATTAAAACTCATTAGCTGGTCATTAAAATGTATGCTATAATGACTCTATATATTAAACAATACTGTCATAGTTTAAATAGTGATATATTGATCTATGATTGTCATTCTACAATTTCAAGCTCGTTAATAGTTCGTTCAGGTCCAAGCTTACGAAAGGGCTGGGTTTTGGCATAGGTCTTGAGTAATTGCTGGTTAAAATAATCGCTGCCATTGTTTACCAGTGCCGGCCAAGTCGGATTACTTCGATTATTGCGACATTATCAGTTGGTCTTTTATAAATAAAGACTTTATTGTTGTGCCAGATTTGTTAAGGGTTTACAGTTCAATTTCTATTTATTTATGATTTTCCTAGCTACTATAAAAGCTAAGATATTCTTGATATTTTGTAACATATAATTCGTTTACTTTTAGCGATTTAGCGAAAAAACTATTAGATAGATATCTATACTAGCATAAAGGAGATATTTTATTTTAAAAAGTGACACCAGTAAGCTATCCAGTGAGGCTTCACCTCGTGAGGAGAAGATTTAGCTCTTACCACCACGCTGATCCAATACAGGTTGCTAGATGTAGCACAATTTATCAGACAGAAGCAAGTTTCCAATGATATCGTTCACCGCCAAGCACGAGATGAATTATAAACACGCACATGAATCAGTGATGCTGTTCTGTGAATCAATCTTTGATTAAAATGTACGTGTTCTAGCCACTGAGCCATCTTGGCTTTATAAATATATGATGTACAAAACCAAATGAGAGATTACAAAATACTTATTGATGTATTCGAATCCAAAACATAAATATTTTAAAGCGAGTATTATTTTCACATTGATAGATTGCCAAAAGAAATCTCCCGTTTCCATCGTCGAAGCGTTGCCAACATCACAAAAAAATATAATTCAATTTTCCATCTTTTCAGACATTGATAATAACGGCTATTTGGATGCCCACGATTTCCAATGCCTCGCTTTGAGGACGTGTGTATTGGAAGGGAAAGGGGATTGCAGCTCGAGCCGCTTACAGAAGTACCAACATATAATGCTGAGTCTCTGGGAAGAAATAGCCCAGCTGGCGGACTTCGACAAGGTGCCAGACTATGTCGGTTACACTCCACATTACACGCATCGCCTCTTGCGCTGTTGTCGTCGTTGTCTTAGCTACTGATGGTGATTGCAGTTAAAGCGTAACAAATAAATGGCTGAAGTGAATGTGTAGGAATTAATTGGCTTATTTAATTCGATTGCTAGGTTTACATTTAAAAAAAAATCTTAATTTTAATCGATATAAAATCCTAATATTTTAATCTTACACTATTTAAGATTTTTTCAGTATATCTGAATGCTTATTTACCTTAATTTAAATTTCTATATAATAATTATAACATGGAATAGAAGAGAAAAAAGGCATTCGATTCCCGCTTAAAGCTATTTCTAATAAATTCGCTCTATTGTTTTATTAATTCAGTGGTAATTCAATGGTGTTATGAAAAAATAAGTAATTGAACATCTTATGTGGTTCAAATATGATATTTAATGCAGTAACGTTGTGTTATCTTCAAAAACACAAAAGCCATACTTATAAGTACTTAATTACTATGTTGTTCATAATAATAGTATATAAATATAGTAAACCTGTTAAAATAAGTTATTCTTAATTTTCGATTTTATATAATATGTAACAAAGTCTAATATGTAAAACATTGCAAGTAAATCAGCATCGACGTCTCCCATTAAAAGTCTTTACGTAGATACTTTGTCTTGAACTAACGAAAATCGATCCTACGTACCGATTAGGGTTTTATATATACTGGTGATAGAGCTTTGTGCAAGCTCGTCGGGGTAGTTACCACCCACTCATCAGATATTCTACCGCAAAACAGTAGTACTTGGTATCGTTGTGTTGCAGTTTGAAGGGTGAGTGAGCCACTGTAATTATAGGCACAAGGGACATCTTAGTTCCCAAGGTTGGTGGCGCATTGGTGATGTAAGCGATGATTAACATTCCTTACAATGCCAATGTCTATGGGAGTTGGTGACCACTTACCATCAGGTGGCCCATATGCTCGTCCGCCTTCCTATTCTATTTAAAAAAAGAATAATCGAAAATGCAATGCAGCAAACATTTAAAAACCGAAAAACCTGTTATTCAGAGTAAAGTAAATATTGTTAATAGTATTCATTTATATCTTAAACAGAAATTAACATACGGCTTAACTTATAAACGTTTCTTATCGAATGATTACGATTAGTTAATATGTTGCAGTTAGTTAAAATGCTGTGTCTTCTTCTTTCGAATGTCAAATCAATAATGAAAGAAAGAGCGAAATTCGCGTTTATTAACCGCTTAACAATGTTTATAAGACCAATATTTTTTAAATATAATAACAAGTAACACAACTTTTCACAACACGAATTTATTAAAAAAAAATGCATGATTTAATATGAAATATTATTTAAAAATCTCACTTAAAAAATCTAATCCCAGAAAGCACACTCTGTCGCAGTGCACGCTTGCCGCATTTTTGGTTGGATTCATATTCGTTTATACAATATGGCGCCTTTGTCTATGGTCACTATGTTTTTTTCAGGATGGAATAGTAACTGCCGATGAATTCAAACAGGCAGTACAAAATAGCTGTATTGGAAAACGTTATGAGGATTTCCCACAAGCGATGAAAGCTTTCATTGAGACAAATTTCAGGATGATTGACATAAATTCCGACGGAATTCTCGGCATTGAGGAGTACCGATACGATTGCGTACAGCGAATGGCTGTGGAAGACATCAAAGCTATAGACGAGGCGTACAATTCCTTGTTAAATGTAAGTATTGGATACTATTTTATAAAATATGCTATGAAAATATACACATGCGTCAAAATTAATAAAAATATATGAGCTAACCTATAGACGGCAGATCCCGAGGTCCTTGCAGACCTGGATCGGGACAATAAACACTATTGAGCTTTCCGTCAAGAAATTCTTAGTAGCAGCTCGGAGTATAGAAGTTGGCAGTTTCCACTCCCGTCCTTCGGAAAACACGTAAAGTTGTCCAGTCCAGTCCAGTAGGATTGCCATCCCATTGGATTATTAGAATGAGAGTGTATTTTTGCATACACTTGGACATTTTAATATCTATTGTTTAGCTGGCTAGTCCTATTGAGAATGGCCGCTGTGATTTGATGTTCGCTCAAATTATACTTATTATTCCAAGGGTAAGATGTACACAAAAAACGACCCTGTGTCTACTACACAAGCTACTTATTGTAATCAAAAGTTACAGCGACAGTTAGGTTAGGTTTTAAAGATTTTAAATGTAGTTTCATTCAAATACTAAAACTATTTTGCAAATGAACGTAAATAAAAGATATCATTATTTAATCTTTAACGAACAATATTAATGTTACTTTTGACAAACGCGACATTAATATAACATAATTGTTATTTATTTCAAATAAGGCAGTATCTTGTATCTTCAAATCGTCAACACAATTTCGTATTACCAAGTATGAGAGTAACAACTTTGTTCAGCTGGCTGGGTGGCTACCATATACTGACCATTTATTTTACCGCCATAACAATTGTACGTATTATTTCTGTGTACTAGCACGTAACAATATCTCAGATATTGTCGTTGGCGGCGCTTTGACGTTATAGTATTTACAGTTCTTGTAATACCAGTCAACTTCCCATCAACTTCAGAACAAAGAGCCCGAATCTTATTCTCGTTAAACATGCAAAACTGTTTTGTTATAAATTGAATTTTCTGCAACTTACTATTTGTACGCATCTTTTTAAATCCACTTTCAGCTGCTCATTTCTCTAAGACGATTTATTTTAAAAAATGGATATTTGTCTATGAAAAAGAACCATGTATTCTTTGAAACAATGATATAACCGCAACAAAACATATATAAAACAAAATCGAAAATAGATTCATGTATCGTTAATATGTATTTTTAAAAAGTCACGGCCATTGCCGCAGTTGTAATAAGCTAGTTACGTGTATCTACGTAACATTACGCGATTCTCGGAATGCCCGGCTGGTATTTGGCAAACTCTTCTCAGAAAATTTATGTCAATGACGAGCAAATGCAATTGCAATATTAAGCTGTCGCTATCGGGTATCGAACTTCGTTTTGAGTCAGTCAAAACACTAACGACCGATTGTTTAGAGGGTATTTATTTAAACAATGGTTTCTATTTATAAGTCAAATAAATTGTACAGTGGATTTAACATATCGTTGAGCAGAAGTTTAAATAAACGTGAAACTAATATTACAAGAAATACATTGCTTTGGAATCTCAAAATATAAGTGAACATTCTAGAAATTGATCATACTCCGGTTTTCACGTTACTTTGTTGACGTCCACAAACTCACCGAGCCCCACATTCGCATCTTCACATAAAAAGCGCCGCTACATGGAGCGCTTACCGCTGTGCATGTAACGTTGCAAGTGTCAAGAGTGGAAATATTCACTATTGGAACAGTTGCAGCAAACAGTGAATACGTCGGTCGCCGTTAGCTTGCTCTTACACGGATATCGATAGTATTTGACATAACACGTTTCATACAGGATGTAAGGAGATACCCATGCCATTTATTTTTAATTTACTATAATATGAATTACATCAAATGTTTCACATCATTATAAAGTACAAATCGACTTTATAACCGAGCCATAAAACATGACAAAAAAAGTACAGGCGCAGAACATTTCAGTGATGTTCATTTCGTTGTATTATAGTCCTATCAGTGCATGTAGTTTGAGTTTTTATACTTATCCAATAGCGTTGACGTTAACTGTGACTTGTTTGGAATTTCGCTTATGTCACTAGACGGTATTGTTTTTATTCCATACAAATCAAAAAACAAATAAAAATTCCGTAGACAAATCGTCGCTTGACAATGTCCTGTCGTAAAATCGATTTTCAAGATGTTCTGTGAACTATGAGGAAAGTGTTGATGTTGGCGTTCGTCCAGCTGTAACTCTTGTTAAACTTTTATTATCTTGTTGCATAACCATGTTTCATTCCACCCGCTAGGTTGTTTACATTTTAATGGAAATTAAAATAAAACATCTAAAAAAAATAATTAAAAAAATCGTTTTCACCAAATTTTGGCCATCACAGTATGATTGTGACACTGTATACTAAATATACTGAGACAAACTTATTGCCAGACTCAGGATCCCTGGACTTCGAAATTTCTAGAAACTGGCCATTAGAGATGGTCTTGTAAATACCAAGATAGGCGTTATTTGGTTTATTAAATGGCGAAAATCAAATGTCATATTGCTTACTTTCTGTATTGTGTGGTGTTAAAAAGTATATAAAGTCTCTTAGTCTTCTAAGTCAATATATGTACTTTAGAAGATTAGAGATGGGTACCAGTACATAATCATTTTGTCAACCAAATACCAGTACATTATTTATAATTTACGGCGATTACAATTAAAATATAGTATTGTGTATTATAGAATATGTTTATGTTTCAGGACGACGATAGAAGAAAGGGTGGAATCGCACTATCGAGATACCAAGAACTCTTCGCTCTCTTCCTCAGCGATCAAGGCGACGACTGCCCAGCAAAGTACCTGTTCGGACCTTTAGAATTATAAGTTAATCTGCGTTACAATAAAATTATGAACTGATTTTCAATTTAAATTATACGTAATTTATTATAATTAATATATACCTAACATTAAGAACATAATATGTTAATTCTAGACCAATATTAATGAGCGATATTTTATTTAAAAAAAACCAAATACGTAGCCTAAAGTCGCTTACCACTTCATCTTAAAGGAAGGCCAGCTAAAAGTTCAGAAACTTAAGTAATGTTCCGTAACACAAAATTAAATAGAACAGTTTTCTTAATTATAATCAAGAACATTAAATTCGTTATTTAATAATTAATTAAACATGTGATTAAAATTATTAAATTTTAGAGAGTTTTGTAGGAAAAAAATGTCTTAGTAGTTAATTGGTTCTCATACAATATTATCATGAGTACAGACGCAAAATTCTTGACCTGTAAGTATCCGGAAACTATTCTATTTATAAAAAAACGCATCATAGAAAGTCCCGCTAAAAATACAATATCGCCCCGCAGATACGTAGCGTTTAAAAATAGATCATCAATAATTTTAGATGCGTTCTAAATTCCAACATGATAAGACATCATTTCGAAAGCTAAAAAAGTCATAAGTAAGTCCATGTAATATATTGAAAATATTAAGTTTGAAATCTTTTTTAGAGCTAACAATGTGTGCGATGTTCAATATTTTGTTACCTTTATTGTGTTACAATTTACATGTGTTATATGAATTTAATATAATAATCAATTGATACCTGAATCGTTTAATCTTGGTGTGTTTTACTTCCAGTTTCAGAAGCGCTGATCAGTCAAATTAACTAATTTTAATTTAATCTGAATTGTAATTGCGAATGGTAGCCGATAACACTACAGGCGACCAATGAGCGTTCAGTATTTAGTCCAATGAGTAAAACTGACCTTGAACAGCGTTTTATAAACCGAAAGTTAATGTTATAAAAATGGATTGTTGTATGTTTCCTAATTGCTGTTACGTTCCTGTCGTATAATATTATTATTTACTTCAAGATATTTAACGTGTAACGTATTGTGTCAAATGAAGATTACCATTATTTTTCTGTCCTTATAACAAAAAATATGACATCCTCAAAAAAAAAAAAAATCTAGTCGACGACATGTTTATTTTTTATAAATCGTTTGTAAATATTTTTTTACGTTAAATATTCTCAAAACTTAATAAATATAAAAGTACACTTTTGTCCATTTCAATTATTCACGGATGTTTGATGACAGTAGATGGGAAAGAAAATAATGATAAACCTATTATCATATATGATATTATCTATTATATGTACCCTAAAGCGAAAAGGGCACGTGCCTAGGGCGAAAGGTCTTGTATGGCCGTTACCCATTTTTAGTTATTTTTTGGTTTGACTTTTCTAAAACAACCTAATCAACGTCGCACAAGTACTCTAAAAGTCATCATTAATTACTAGGTATGTAGGTCTTAATTAACCATAAATAGACAATACAATACGTCTTTTTTGGTTAAATTTAAGGGGCGAAAATGATTTTTGTGAGCCGAACTTCAAAACTTAAAATACGCTACTGCTACTGTTTCCTTACATTCTCAACCATACCACATTTACAAAAAAAAATCGTCAAATTCGAACATGAATTTGTCTAACTGTTAATAACTATTGTTGGCTGCCTGGTTGCCTGGAAGAGATCGCTATGTAGCGATAAGGCCGCTAAAGTTGTATGCTAATTAGGTTATATCCATGTATTATGTTTTTTTTTTTAAATGTTTGTGGTGTATAACAAAATGTATTCTACCTATTACCAATCACTCTTAACTTCTATATTAACACTGGCTCACTAAGATTTCATACAACCGTTTATCAGTTTGGCGTTTATAATAAAATATAACAATAAAATAATATATTTCAGACCGTTTATTAAAAACGCTATTACACAGAAATCACGAAAAACACACAAATGCGCCTTAACATAGTTTAGCGAATATACAAATTACTTTAAATACAAATCGTTAGTAAATACTAATATACTTTTATTTACATCAACTTTGGAATAGGGACTTTGATTAAAAATCTTACACTTAGGAAGTAATCGTATAGAAATTATTGTAATATAATAAAAAAATTATAACTTTCAAATAATAAAGAAAACTCAATACTATTTTTTAAACCAGTTACTTTTTATTTTCAGGGGTACAAGCCCTTAAAAATGAATATTTAATAATACAAACATAAAAACCCTACGTCAAGGTAAAAAAGGTTTTAGTTACGTTTAGTAATCAATTAATGAAGCTAAATAGTTCTTTCAAATAATTACAATGTAATTATATAGATATATTTTTAAGTTTTTAACTGTATGATATGCTGATATAATCTATATTTTCTGTCAAATTGACATAAGAAGGCACAAGATAAAATAAAATATAATCCTCGTTAAATTAATCACTCTCTTTTAAATAATGTTGAATAATAATAATTTTTAATTAGCTAAAATAAATATTATTCTTAATTTCCTATATTAATAATAAAGCCTGATAATTTGTCTAGAAACATTATATACAGACATTTATAGACGATAATTAATTATGAAAATTATGGATATAAACAGTTCATAAGTACTATGTTTACACAATATGATATATAACTCCTGCCACGCAGCGATCAGAAAAAAAAATATCGAAAATTATCTTCATGCTAAATTCTGTTAAAAAATTTCAAAAAACCTGGTCCTTTTCCAAGAAGTTTCGTTTATAACAAAGAAAAGAATAATTATTATCCTATTAAGGATATAATTTTCATTATAATATAAACTCAGCTAACATTTATTCTAAGTCTTCGACTTTGTCACTATTTATCACATATATAAATATGTATAACAGTGAATAATACTAATATAATTATTTCGTATATATTACGATTCTAACATGAATGTCATTACCCCAGATCTCAAGCCTCGACTTTCGCATAGACAAGCTATGCGAGTTTATGCGATAAATAAAGCATACTATCTTTAAAAAATATATTAAAAAAGCTACTAGAATTTGAAGCTGTTATAAAAAGGGCATTGTTTTTTGTCAACAGAATAATGCTCTTAATTTAATATAAAAAACTCTTAATTCTTTTAAATTTTGGCAAACATAAAGTTTTATATAAAATATATAACGTCTTACAGCCACATATTTGACGTGTATAATATATAAGGAGTGCCTTAAGTAACCGGTAAATGTCTGAGTGGCAGCTAGGACATTAATATTTAATTAATAGTTAATTAAAAGTGGGACAGAGAATATAGCACATATTTTTATTTTATGTACTCGATGTACATAATAAATTGGAACGTTGCTTAACCTTTATATATAAAATTCCTAACACTTTCTACCGTCGACACACTTTACCACTACATGACACCATACACTGTTTTTTTTTCAAGTCCAATCTTCCGCTGAGATTTACTGATATATTGACTCAACTATATCCAAGTTTTTTTTTAATTAATTAATAATAATCAACACATAACTAAAATGTTTCTCAATATTTATATATTGTTCTTTTTTAAATTAACATAAACAAAAAGCGCATTGTCGCTGCGTTTCAACGTTTCTATTATTAACGCAGTAACATTACCATTATTAATTAAAACAAGTAGGCGTCAGTAAATCTCAGATACCATTACACTACATTTCGTTGGTGAGGTTGAGGCCGCTGCCGGAGGCCTGGGGCTCCACTGGCGTAGAGTCTAGACTGCCGTAGGTGTGACCGCCTCCCGGGACCACTCGCCAGCGTCCCCGACGGCGGGTTATGCCTATAATATTAATCTTTGTATACACGCCATCGCTAAATATAGTCTATTTTAGCAGCGATTTATGTACATTGTATACACTACGTAAACACTTACAAGTTGCAGCAAGCATGTCGTTCAGCTCGTGTAAAGATTTTCGAGTAACATTTGTTTTTGAATTAAATATTTGCAATGTCAGTGAACTTTAAATGTTTTTAACAAACACTTTTTCTTAAAATTTAATAAGATATTTTATGGTACTGTTTTTTAAGCTAGAAATACCAAAATTCGATGTTTGCTAACTACAGATGTGTATAGCCACCAATATTATTATAATATCCGTGTGAAATTGTAAATGTAGAGTAACAAATAACAGAGAATATATAATATATGCCTTTTCGTAAAATGTGCAATAAAGGTGTGCACTGTACAGGTATGAGCTATTTCTTGAACTTGTTTCTTGACAGTCTCTTTTTAGAATGTCTTTTCATTCTATATATACAAGTAACAGGAAATATATTTTTAGAAATATGTAAAATTAAATAAAAAAAGTACTAAATTGTCTATGGTTTGAAAAAATAGAATGCTTCGTGTGAATAGGTTCTAACTCTATCGGATAACTGTGATAATGAACACGTAAATCTGTACTTGAATTAACAAGACATATAGCGAGAATAATACATATCTATTGGACACTTCGACACTGTGGTTAGTTTAAATGTAAATTCATATGTAATGTCCGGATATCCGTCAGATCAATTAATAACTTGAACTTTCAAAGCGAATAATATTTTCAAATCTTTACGAAAGTAATTAATTAAACTAATCTATTTAATCTTATACTAAAAGCAAGTACTGTATTATAGTATGTTGATTCGTGATAATTTCTTATAAATATTGATAATTTTTCAATGATCTTTAATTATGTACGATCAATTAGCTTACGAAGAACAAGGGAATAAAAAATAAGGTTTTGATAACATTTTGATTTTAAGAATACAATACTGTTCATGGACTCATTTTCTGTAAAATATGATTAATTTTTATTTTTAGCAAAAATTACAAATACGTGATTGACGATATGAAATTAAATAAGATTTATACTAAAGTCACCAATTTCAGTCAACTTTTACAGTAGATATTTCTACTCTGTTCTTTTTAATTAATATTTAACAAATAGTACCAAAATAATTAGTGCCTTTGTCATTATAGCTGTAAAGTTTAGGTTTTTGTAAAAAAAATTTAGAGAATGAACATTGAATCATTATCAAACCTTAATTCAATTTAAATTAACGGCCTTACATATAAACATTGCTTAGCATATGTTTGGTTGAACACTGTTTCCTCTCATTCTTTCATCACTAAACAATATTTATAGATAAAACCGAATTGTATTAAATATTAAAAATAGGTTTTTTTTTTTTAAAAAAAGAAGTAGGTGAGTACTTACTTTTTTAAATCCTCAAAATTTGCAACAGCTGCAATTAACTGATAACTTTTTGGAAAGCTTTTCAAATTTATAGTTCGTGTATACCTACGTGTAGCCTGACACTAAATGTAAGAATTTATGTATATATCATGTAATTTATGCTACTTACGTTTCACCATTTAATTTGATATATAAGAAGCATTAACTATACACAATTGTGACTTGTTTTATAATCTGTACGTGTTACCAATCTACTGAAGCTGTAACTGCACATAATATGATTATCTAAATTACTTTTTTTAATGTTAGGTGATATTGATAAGGTATGATGTTACTAAGTGCTTTTGCTTTTGCTTTAATACAATGAATTCCTTACGTTGCTTTCACTTGCCATGAGCAGATCCTTTTATAAAAAAGAAGAAAAAAACATTTTTATATAATTTGTACATTGGACCTTGACTTAATTTTTAAATGGTAACATTTAAAGCCACCATTATTATTGATTTATCAATATTTGATTCACTTTATTTTTCATTCAATTTAAAAAACATTAATAATGCTAATTAATGCTTAATTTTATTTTTTAATAATTATGCATTAATTAACATATATAAGTATAATACATTAATTTAATTTACTTACAAAGAAATAATAATAATCTGTATTATATAATGGCGAGTTTAGATGCTTGTTTTTTAAATAAGCGTTCCATGCAATGATGGCAACAGCGTAGTGCTCATGCCATGCAAAGGTGCTAAACTAAAAATAAAACGAAAAGAAAATAAAAAAAAAACGTAATTTATTTCTATTACAATAAGTTGTCGGTTATTACATTAAATTAAACCATAACCTTTGGACAATGAAAGCGTTTCCCTCTATTTAAGTACTAACTTTAAGTAGGAGATTCAGTTCAGTTAGAAACATTCGAATCTTTATTAACAATTATTGTTATATTTGCATATTAATTAAGACAATTCGTTAACATATTTGATATCAATACTCAATCGTCTATACAATCATATAGGAACATAGAGGGCAATACTAAGAAAAATCTCAGGGAATAACATCACATTGACTAAACTATAGATATATCGTAAAATCACCAAAAGAGCTAAATTACAAAACGATATAAATAATTACATTTTCTTAATTTCCTTGGTCTTTAAAGGCGTACCTGTAAAAATACGCGCCTCTTTATATTTCGTTTATGAAGAAATAAAAAATAAATAAACCGACACCAATTTTAGAAATAAGTTAATTACCTAACGCTTCCCACATTGTTAGTTTAGTAAATAAACACAATAAATATTTAAATTATAATCGTTTTCACTGACACGACTTTTACAACCAGCGACGGGACTTTCACTTACCTTGAAAATAATTGACGCACAATCATATTTTAAGCAAATAATACTATTCCGTAATATACAATCTTTGTTCTCTTTGTTCGCTACAAGTGCAGAAGCTCGTGAAAAAAAAAAATTGATCCAATTTTTAAAATTATATTTTTTTTTTATATAAATCAAATGCTAAGTTTTAAATATACGTTTTTAACGTTTAAAGAGGCGGTTTTGAAATGATAAGTACACATTGCACATACGACCATTTGCAATAACAGTTGGACAAAAAGGTCAAAGGACAGCTAGTGTTTTAGTACTGTCTAACGATTATATAGTAACAGAATTAGCATCATACAAAATGAGTAATATAAATTTATGGTGGTCTTTAAAAACGCATCTCTCATCAACTAGCGTCACTCCATATATCTGAAGGATCAATTACTTTGACGCCATTTCCTTGGATCAATTCCTTTGGAAATTTTCCAATTGAGAAATTATATTTCCCTAAACATTAGCCTTTAAGATTGCTACAAATAACAAACTACAATATCTTTATGAATTCAAATTGGTATAAAATTTTATTCCAAATACAATTCTCTAAAAATATTTCTTGTTTTTTTTTTTTTAAACTACAGCGTGTTACAATAAAATTATACCCACTTTACATTTATACGTCACTGGATGTAAAATGATTTTTTTTATAAACATCTATTACTTAATTAAAGATTTAAGCCTTTGTTCTGATAGTAAACAAAATTTACGAACGTAAGAAACTAATTATATAAATTATTTTCAATTACTTCATACGTTAATACTATACCAAATAACTTATAATTTATAAAATACATGAAGCACAGGATATAAATAAAAAAATTCTTGAAAAAAAAAAATAAAGAATCGAAGCGCAGAAAACAATAATTATAAAAAATATATTTGCGTAATTAGCAACGAAATTAAAGCCTTGTGCAATATGTATGTATAAGGTATATTATAAAACGCGATTTAACTACGTACAAATATAATTATATATACTATGAATATTCGAAATAAATCCGCGCGTATTTAGTATTTAGGTCAATTTAGGTCCGTAAACATCGCGAACTTAAGTACAAGTACAAGAAGCTGCTACGTTCAAATGCGATTGTAGAGACGTACTCGCAGATGTATCGATAAATAACATCATCAAAAATAATTAAATTCGAAATATTAGGAATGACTAATGTCGATATACATCTACATATGATATACGAAACATGCAAAATTTGAAGGAAAATTAATATTCTACAGGTCCCTTCAACCAACCAGTGGTTAGAACCGAAACCTTTAAGGAACATTGCAATTCGACATGAATATTCTAATTAAAAATCTCAATTATATACTGTACACATAATGTATTTATAATTTTTAATAAAAAAATAAACTAGTTATCTAGTCGATTGCAAATCTCCTTTACATATAAATGCTAATAATTTTATTATCAAGAAAGGGAGTACCAGATTCCCGTGTACAAGTCAGTGCGACAAATTCAACTTTCTCGTTATTAAACATAACACCAAAATGCAATCGAAAGTTGCCAAGTGTCGCAAAAACACATGTGACCAAGTTCAACAGCAGCTTAAATAATATTGCAACAGTGCTGTGAAACTCAACCAGATTTATTTTTTACAAATACAAAATATCGATAAGTTAGTGATTGAAACGAGATTGAACATTGCACGTCACTATTTGTCCCATTCAATTTAAGGAAACAAAATTTTAACATTACCACGTACGTAGTAGCAAAGCTCATGTTAAAATCTCATTTCTCATAACTTACTCATCACTTCTGCTGTAAAAAGGTAATCGTGCAAGCTACCTCCTAACCGTTATATCAATAATCAATCGTATATCAACAACATAAAGAGCATTTTAGATTGAATATCGAAGAAGTGAACGAGGCGCGTAATGAATGGACAATCGGAAACGGTTCGCCGATTACGACTCTGAATCGAACGAAGTATTTAAACGACAGGGCATTTGACTTAAATTCTTTTTTTTTTATTATTATACTTACGAAAAAATGAATACAATGATCGACAACTGCTCAAAGTTGACAATAGTAATAAAATACAATCAAGCAAACGATTGTATCGATCTTTTTTTTTTTAAATTTAACTGATTCAAAGCCGAGTCAAAGTCCCCGGACGTGAACGTCCAGTCTCGTGCGTGCAAGCGTTCACGCGAGTAGCGTGTCAAAGTTATAGTGTCGGTGTGTTGGCGCGCTTACTCGCGTGAGCGACGTCTCCGCGACCGCCTCCTTCCCGCGCAGCAGCTGCCGCGCCAGCTTCTGCTTGTTGACCGGCGACCCTGCAATTACATACGTGTCACCTCACTACCTTCAGCTCCCACTCACCCGCGGGAGACCACCACAATACTGATTACTATTAATTATAGCCCCAATAGTCTGTAGTTGAACTATGTCATTTAATGCATGAAATAGAGTAATTACGGAGTTTCTTACCGGTTCTCCTTGGTAGAATTAGGAATAAGAAATGTAGCCTAACTAATATTGTGGCTTTACATTTAATTCGAATTTTCGAAAGTGGCGCTTTAAATACAGGATATTTTGAAGTTTCCATACAGCTCAGCAGAATACGCGATCGTGACCTTGAACAACTGCTATGCCATTTTTTTTTTAATAACAATTATAGCACGCAGTCCTAGTATTATATTTAAAAAAAAACGTGTTCGTTGCAACGTAACGATTGATTGCCAATGTTAATGCTTATGTCAACGGTGACCACTGGTGACCACTGGTGGACGTTCCTTCCTCAAATACTTTTACTTAAACAATTTGACAATTAAGACAATCCTACTACCTTCATGATCAAATAACTGTAATAAAACTATCTCTAACAATACACACCTCCAATAAATATAATTAAAAAACACATAACTACATAACGGCTGTATTGTTAAAAACAATTGCATCACTAAACAACTGACATTCACCGTAACCAGAATAACAAAAAGTAATAAAATAAATTGCCAAGCAACAATAATACAATGGACAGAAGCTAAATAAAAATACACATATATTTATACGTATAATGATACTAGGGCCAAATATATCAAGCTCTATATATAATATTCGGATTTCACACACTTTTTTCACAACAAAATAAGGCAACGACAAACACATAAGTTAAATCGTTTCAACCTACCTTTCTCGAACTTGTATTAATTTATTACAGCTGATATCACAGATACATTTCAACGTATAAATTATTTTCTTTAAATACACAGATGCAAAAAGTTTTCATTCAACGATAGACAAACTTTTTTGTACTATGCTGTATTATCGAGTAATTATTATAATATATTGGTTAATATTTCATTCATTCATTAAATAATCTAATATATGTAGAAATATGATTTTATTCCTTTTGTGCCGTTACCTAGTTCTATTTTCAAAACAACTATTGTTTTGAAATTGAAAAAGGAACAGTGTTTAATACTTTTAGATGAATAAGTGAAAATGTGATTATTATTGACATTAGATCAATTAGACGTTAATAAGTGTGGAAAACTCTCTTTTTATATAAAATTATATATGTATATATAATTATATATATATAAATACCTCTTACCTCATTGGTTAGTTGAGCAAACAACTTGGGTTAAATTATAAAGGCATTTAAATCATAACACACATTCATTTTTATGATTTCATTTCTTTATAATTTGTACAAAATGATTAAATTAAAATATAAGATTTTTTTATTTACTTATTCAATCTTTGTACAAGTTATAATTATATGAAATACATATGTTAATTTTCAACTTATTATAAACGAAAATAAAAAAGGTCCAATATACAAAGAAGCAAAAATAAAAATGTGCATAGAATCAAATTAAAATAACAGGTCATGCTTTAACTAGGAAATGTTGCAAGTCGAGAGAATACAATGAACAAAAATAACTGATGAGCATAATTCTCACAATTAAAAAATATAAATTATTATATGGCCCGGTGGTAAGAACGCGTGAATCTTAGTCGATGATCGTGGGTTCAAACCCGGGCAAGCACCACTGAATTTTCATGTGCTTAATTTGTGATTATAATTCATCTCGTGCTTTACGGTGAAGGAAAACATCGTGATACATATGATTATTATATGTATATTAAGTCAAATATGTTAATGATTCAGATTTATTAGATTTTTTTATATTAATCCATCTGCTTGAAAATGTAGTTGCCATGTTAACTATAAATTAAATTTTTAAAGACTTGCATCTTCACTGAGAATCATGCTCATCTGCCGTACAATATTGTAGAACAACACTGCATTTTATAAAGCAATATAAAATTTATTTTTAATCTGTACGATAAATTATTATTATTAAAAATTGCTTGTAAATCTGAATATTATTAAATTAAATTGACAAGCACCTTAAATATCTGACAAAAAAAAAATGTACAGACTGAAATATGTATGTCATATTAAAACCTTATTATATTACTTATTTGAAAGACACTAGACATAGGACTGAACACCAAAAAGTCAAAAATTAATATGTAATGGCTATATTACATAACGAATGTCTGAATATTCCATTTCATTGCAATTTGTACACGTCTATCAAAAAAGTTAAAGCATCGGAGTTTTCTTACATATTATTTAAACAAAGCTGATGATGAGCTGACTGATTCTTTGATTCTTGGAACAAAAATGTATGGAAATAACTATATTGTGTTCGATTTGTCACGTGATCATGGTTTGAGAATTATATTCGGCAATGTTACTTAAGGTCTTGTGATTCTGACAAATATCAATATTTTTTAGACAACGCAAAGGAATGCGAAGGTCTATTTCAGATTTATTTTTGTGATATAGATAGGCGGACGGCAAATGGGCCACTTGATGTTAAGTGGTCACCACCATCTAAAGACATTGGCGTTGTAATTATTAACCATTCCTTACATCGCCAATGCGCCACCAACCTTGGGAACGAAGATGTTATGTCCCTTGTGCCTGCTACACTGGCTCACTCATCCTTCAAACCGGAGCGCAACAATACTAAGTATAGCTGTTTGGCGGTGGAATATTTATCTATGAGTAAATAATATTATTATAATAATTATAATAAAATAAATCAACAAATGTTGGTCAACTAAAATCGAATTTTGTAAACGCTCTATAAGATAACAACGGACATACATTCTAAAATAAACCGTCGCTTTCGTTAGCGATGTCTATATTTATAATTATGAAGTGAGGAATTATCTTATCAGCAAACTTTATTGATATTTCCGCTGACATTTAATTTAAAGAGAAGAAAAATTGACAATTGAATCAACAATTTTTTGAATTGATATTTGTTACTCTTATTTAATTGTCTTTTTTTTACATTTTTCACACACGGCCATCTGATCCCAAATAAAGCTTGTACAAAGCTTGTGCTATGGAAGCCAGACAACTGATATACTACTTCTCTTTTGTAAATACATACTTATATAGATAATTACACCCAGACTCAGGACAAACAGACATGTTCATGCACAAAAATGTCTGTCCTGGGTGGGAATCGAACCCACAACCTTCGGCGTGAAATGCAAGTATCTACCAACCACGCCAACCGGCTCGTCAAATTTCGTCTTTGAAATTACTAATCGACATTTGTGAATCTGTTATAATCTAAATTAAATAATCCATTTGTAACCTATTAGAATATTCTTAGAATATATTTTGTTATTTTTTTCTACAAGTTGTAATGAAACGGTATTTATATTATTTACTTACCGATATAACTGAGCATGACGGGCAGGAATATCAGACCGTGGGCCGCGCCGAACAGCACGATGCCCAAGTACATGCGGAAGTAGAACACCTAAAACATTAATAGTATGCTTGAATAAGATTAAACAATGTATTTTTTTTATATTATACTGTATTTTCAATATTCAAAGGTTTTAATTAAACGACTGTGTGGTACTGGCTGACAAGAAAAGAGATATATATCTTTCTCCTTTGCATCACGATCAGCATTTAGCGTTTCACTTTACAAAATTGATAACCTAGTGTCAAACAGATGACGTAATCAAATCAAATATGGCAACACTTCCCCATGCCGTGTTTAGTGCAGTACGTCAATTTTAGTTACATTTAACAAGGTAAGCGAATAATGCGAATTATAAGGTCCGGTCCGCCAGACCGATTTTGGTCACGGCGGCAAATCTCAAGAGAGATTAGCCAACTGCGCAGGAGATATTATAATGCACAAGTGTGTGCGCAAACACAGGTGCACTCTCTATTCCCTAACTCTTATAATCCGACGGGACGGCTATCCGACACGAAAGGAAAGAGTTCAGGTGCAGGACGGCTTTACGTACTTTTCTAGGCAAGGGAATGTACACACTTCCAACTACCAGACTCCGGGCTGCTATTGAGAATTTTCGACAGAAAAATCCAATAACTTTTTAATGGCCCGACCTAGGATTTGAACTCAGGACTTTGACCTCCGGGTTTGCGGCCTTATATCTAGCCACTAGACCAACGAGGCAGTAATGCGAATTATGTAAGCTACTGTGTTTTGTGGTGTTTTACTGGTTTTATCTCTTAATTAACTTCGTATTGCTGCGCTCTGATTTATATTTTTGATCAGTGTAATGACAGGCAAAGGGGATATAACATTTTTATCAGTGTCGATACCTTTGCCTATAAATTTGCCTTTGATGTCTACTGGTGACCTATACAAAAGATAAAGAATATAAGAAACCTGGAAGATCTGGCTGTTGGCGGTGCCGAGCACGATGATCCCGCCGAACTTGGTGAGCGTGATGCCGGACAGCACGGACGAGCCCATGGTGGCCAGCGCGTGCGACGCGCGAGCCACGCGCGAGCCGCCGCCCGACACGCTGAACGAGTGCACCAGGTGCGAGCAGAACTCCACCGCGATGCCCACCGCCATCACCTGCCACCGCACGACACACGTCACACGTCACATCACTACTGTAACTTTATCGTTGCAGATCAAGTATTTACTAAATCGACGGTGTATCGTATCATATGGTATATGGTATCACTTACCAAGTTAACAAGCGACACGGCGTTGAGACTGATACCCCACCAGTACATGAGACCGCCGAGGTTGACCACGATCATCGTGATAGTGATGACGACGACCTGAAAAACGAACGTCCATTCAAATTTTCAAACGTCAAAGTTCGCCCGAAGCCGAGGTGTGAAGTTTCGAAGCGAGGGGCTCACCAGAGCGGAGAAGAGGTCGAAGCCCATCAGAACGAAGGTGACGATGAAGATGGAGAGCACGGAGATGCCCATCGACTTGAGCGTGTCGGGCCACATGGTGAGGTACTGCTCGTAGAAGACGTAGAAGACGGAGTAGGGGAAGACGTTGACGGTGGAGTTCTTGCCGGCCTCGCGCAGGTTCCGGTTGAGCGTCTCGCTGAGGTTGGCGGCCACCGAGCGCGCCGCGCGCAGCGCCGAGTAGTAGTCCGCGCTCGTCTTCAGCACCGTGTGGTAGCCTGCGGGAGCGCCGACACTCGTTAGCGGGGCCTGCTCACTGACTACTCTGATAAACTAATCCAAGTTCAACATCATCTGGCACACGCACGCTAAGAGATTATTTGCCGAGGGACCTCGTGGTCTTTTCTGTTATGAATTTTATAATACTTCAGTGCTATACTGTAGAATGAGCGTACCCTGGTAGTACGTGGCACCGATGCGGGTGTGCGTGCGGTTGCTCACGTAGTTGACGGCGTGCGAGTAGGCGGCGTGGCCGCCCTTGGGGCAGGAGAACCCGGGGTTGTCCTGCAGGAAGAAGGGCACGTAGTGCTGGAAGTCGGCGGAGCTGGGCCGCTGCTCCGGGCCCTCCAGCGGGATGTCGCACTTGCGGCACGGCGGGGACGCTGCGGGCAGAGCGCAAAGTTAAACACTGCTTTAACCCCCCCCCCCCCTTTTCGCAATTATTTGGCACTATGAAAGTATTCTTTCTTGAATATATTTTATATACAAATATACTTTTTCTGTGTATATTCATTTCACTGTATTATAATGGTTCATTCAATCATTGACCGTATTCTTTCGTTGAATACAAAAAACTGTATAATTAAAACAATAGTTTTAAATATTGCTATGGAAATAAACCTGTCTTATCATAATTTATAAAAATATAATTAAAATGTATTAAAATTGTTTTCATTAGAGTGGATAAACATTGTTTAAAGAGTATATAACGATGACAACATTATCTCCTAATGACTCACTCGTGTAATCGTTGGGACAGAAGCTGCTGTTTGAGGGGAAGTACTTGCAGCAGGCGGACGCTGCGGACCAGTCGAAGAAGTCGTCCAGCCACGAGTTCGGTGGTTGAGCGATGTACGTTAAGTTCGGAGTACGGTACGCTGGAATAAAGATTGAGTTATTTCAATATTATATTTTGTAATTACTACATTTTAAACTAATACCTCCTGTCCTGTGCTTTTATCTGTCTTGTTTATTTCTCGAAATAAAAAAAAACCTCTTTTACATAACTAAATTTGTAAAACAAATGTTCTACAAAAAATATCCAGCATAGTTTTTTTCGCCGGTTCATTTCAAGTCTTAGGTGTTTATCTCCAAATCGGTGGTAGAATTTTGACAATTAATAAGTGTAACGCTTCTATATTGAATAAAGATATTTGATTTGTTTAATTTTTTTATTATAAAATACAATATAAGTGTTATACTTGTTATTTCGTATTATATTACTGAGAGTAATTAAAAGTAAAGTTAATTTAGTTTTTAATATTAAAAAATACTATAAAATTTTCAATTAAATACATTATACAATACTTACCAGAATACAGCTGCATTGCAATACTATCAGTCCTGCAGTATCTGGTCCCGCAGACCATGTTCTGAACGTCGCGATCCGAGTAATCCAATCCATCCATCACAACGAAGTATACCGGTGGGCCAATATTCAAATATTGGTTCAAATGTTTGAAGTACTTCAGCTGGAAGCTGTCGTGCGGCATCGAAAGTTCCTGGTCGAGACCTATATCTATGTGAGGAGCCACCTAAACAAATAATATTTTATTTAAAAGTAACATCCGCACAATTACAAAGCTGCATATTCCGAGGCTTCAAATGCGGAAATTACATGAAAACTGTTATCGTTTTCGTGACCGGAATCGACCAGGAAGGCATTGCCATTTTACTATCATTCTTATCATCATCACTACTATTGGACTATTACTGCGCGAACCATCTAGAAGCAGTCAAGAATTCGGGAGTAGGAATTCCACCGAGAAAGTGCGACTCACCGCGACGGACGAGCAGAGCCAGGCGAAGAAGATGATCATGACGGAGGCGCGCACCTCGCGCTTCATGAGGAAGGGCACGTAGACGCAGCGGAACAGGTTGAAGAGCGCGCCGTCGGGCTGCGGCGCGCCGTCCGCCTTGGTGCCGGCGGCGCAGCACAGCACGTCGAAGCGGTTGGCGTTCTGGCGCCGCGTGTCCAGCGCCAGCAGCGCCACGAAGCACGTGACCTGCAGCAGGAAGTCCACCAGCAGCGCCGCGCCCGCGTACAGCGCGAAGGCGCGCACCGCCGGCATGTCGCTCAGCGCGCCCAGGAAGAAGCACACCGACTCCGACACCGACGTCAGGAACATCGACGGGCCCACCTGGCCCAGCCTGCGGGGCACGCGTGTCGATAAGAACACAGCGTTTTCCGTATCGCTTATTTTATGGAATTGCGTATATATATCGATATACGATAATATCGTTCGGAGACGCCGGTAATAAACTATATTTTTTTTAAAACTGTCCCTAAATATAATATAAAAATGATTTGTAGTGCTACTACATAAAAACATGTTATATTCCAATAAGTGTATTCAGAAAAATGTCGAGTGTCAGAAATAATTAATTTGTCAGTCGATGCCTTAGAAAAAAGGCATAAATTTTAAAGCCTAAATTTAAAATATGAATATGAAGAAATTAATTCTTTCCCATATCGATATTATCGTATCGACTATTCCACAATATCGATATAATTATCGATATTTTGCCATCAAATTAACGATCAGCCGATATATCGTTGGATCCCTAATTAAAACAAGCAACACAGTAGTGAGTCACTCACGTTCTGCCGATGTGCTGCGGCACGGTCTCGTCGGGGCGACGCGGTTCTCGCTGGCTGGTCTGAACGAGGATGAAAATGTTGTCCACGCCCACGGCCAGCACCAGGAACGGGATCACCTCCACTATGATGAGCGTCGCCGCCACGCCACAGAATCCGAAGATGCCCATAGAACACACCACGGACGCCAGCACGATCAGTACACCTGTAACAATATCACGTTATAGACATACATAAGTCATGAACAGCCATTGTAATTACAGGCACAAGGGACATAACACCTTAGTTCCTAAGATTGGTGGCGCATTGGTGATGTATCCCATGGTTAACATTTCAATGCCCATGTCTATGGGCGTTGGTGACCACTTACCATCAGGTGGCCCATATGCCCGTCCGTCTTCTTAGTCTATATATATAAAAAAATGAACAATAATAATTATTATTATTATATGATCTATTATATGGCTATTCCGTCAAACGGTACAGCCTGGCATCATACATATGGATTTTCTTTCGTATATAACATAATAAAAGACTCACCCCCCAGACCAAGTGTTATCTTGCTGTCGATTAGTAGCCTGGAGCATGTGGTGAATCTCCCCAGAGATATGGTGATGTACGCGAACATGATGAAGTACGACACGAGTATGGTGGATACATCCGATTTCGATTCCCTGTCCAGTTCATCCTCGATCGACCTCTCGGAACTGTAGGCGATGTCCATGTACGAGGGCATTTCGTTTTCAGTGTAATTTTTCATGAACTTGATATACTCTTCCTCCCATTCGAGAGCCGGCTTCAGCTGTGTATATGGCATTTTAGTTATAACATATTATTATAAGATAAATAAAAATTAGAAAGTAGATTGGTCGGTTTAGATTTGGATAATAAAGTAAATGAATAGGGTACCATATTATTATAAGATGATTTTTATTATAAGAATTTTTAAACTGTTTATCCTGGGAGTAATGTATTTCACTTCAGTTTTAGATGTAACTTTATTTTATTGTTATCCAAATTGTTAGGATTTGTCACAAGTCACACTTTCACAGTAGTCTATTGTAGTAGTAGTAGTAGTCTATTGGGTCTATAATATATATATAATATAGTCTATTGGGTTATTTGGGTAGTCTATAGTCTATTGGGTCTATAATATATCTATAATATATATATAATATATATATATAATAAACAAGTCAACCAAAGGGGGTCCTATGACTATTCTACTCTATTTATCGAACTACACGCAATTCATATTGTTCTTATTTTCAATGAATATCTTTAATTGACTCAAGAGTCTCCTGTATACATTTTCATCACTACCGGCCTCTCAATTCCTTCGATAGCTCAGTGGTGTAGTAACTTTCGAATAAACAAAATGTCATTCCCATTCTTTCATATCAATAAGTACGTCAATATTCCCTACAAGGTATGATAAACAATGCAACAGACCTTCTCCTTGTCGTGGTGGTTGTTGACGAGGAAGGTGAGGATGAGCGCGGTGGCGCGGTGGAAGCGCGACGTCTTGGCGAGCGGCTCGGCCGGCGACAGGAAGCCGCCCAGCGCCACGCCCGGCAGCACGGGCCCGCCCCACACCGACAGGCAGCTGTACGGGTTCCTGCGGGGGGGGGGGGAGTGTGAGTCAGTGGGCGTCGCGGGCAGCCTGCCGCACCCGGCGCCGGTACTCACTTGGAGCAGGACAGCACTTTTTCGAGGTACTGGTTGTCTTCGAGGTAGTCCGTGATCTGTTCCGGGTCGTTCTCCCACCAGCCCCACACGGACTGCACGGCGCAGTTGTCGGCCGTCACGGGCCCGCTGAACGGGGAGGACATTGGGGCGAAGCAAATGTCCTCGATGCGACTCTTGTTGCCGAGAGCTGGGAAAATGAGAAACAGTCGTTTAAGTTGAAGCGTGTTTGATGAGAAAATAATAATAATATAGAGTACGCATGAAAACGATATCAATACTATTCGCCCAATACACCCTTGGAAATGAAACGATCACATCTAGGCTATTTCAATTGTAATTGTAATTTGTATGTTGTTTTAAGTGGAAACTTGATTGGTGTGTGATCGAGTTAATTTGTTGTATAATGTATGTGGTGTATACTGTTTGTTTCCCAAATATAATAAAAATAAAAATAAAGTATTTTCTTAATTCCTTTTAGCTTGTCAAAACGAGAACATCGACCTTCAGGTAATACCTCACTCTGCTCATATAAAGTACAAGAAACATAATTCACTAAATATTTACTCACCCATAATCCTATTTTGTAAATCGAGGACTTTCAAGAGGAAGGTAGAGTTGAACACTGGACCGAACGACATGACGTTACCGTCCGGCGAGTTGTACTCCACATCGGGCAGACCCTTCGAGCTGATGATCAACATCTCAGTCCTGTAGAAAGGCTCGAAGTGCGAGTCGAAGTACTTCTTCTCGAGACGTGAACGGGAGTTCGGAGCCGCCCACAGTTCCACCGGATTGGTCGTCACTTGCATGTACCTTATGCCGTGCCCGAGGGCGACGATTACACAGAGACCTGACAACAAAAAAAAAAGTTTAATATACATACGCATATATATTAAATTAAATAAAACCGTGTAATAATAATTAATATTTTATCTTCTAGAACACACAGTAACAGCCCGTTTATGTCCCACTCCTGGGCTAAGGCCTTCTCTCCCTTTTGAGGAGAAGGTTTGGAGCTTATTCCACCACGCTGCTCCAATGCGGGTTGGTGGAATGCATATGTGACAGAATTTCAGTGAAATAAGACACATGCAGATTTCCTCACGATGTTTTCCTCCACCGTCAAGCACTAGATGAATTATAATCACAAACTAAGCCCATGAAAATTCAGTGGTGCTTGCCCGGGTTTGAACCCACGATCATCAGTTAAGATTCACGCGTTCTAACCACTAGAACATTCTAAGTCAATTCTCAATGACAGTTTATTCAAATTAAAATTACCTCAAACAATACAAATTTTAACATTGATCTTTAAAAAGAATTTAACTGACATATATAAAATTAAAAATTTAACTATAAACTTGTAACTTATATTAATAATAATAATAAGGTCCTTCAGACCGATTTCGGCCACGGCGGCAAATCTCAAAAGAGACTAGCCAACTACGCAGGAGATATTACAGTGCACAAGTGTGTGCGCAAACACAGGTGCACTCTCTATTCCCTAACTCTCGTAATCCGATGGGACGGCAATCCGACAAGATCGGAAAGAGTTCATACGCAGGACCAACGGCTTTACGTGCTTTCCGAGGCACGGGAGTGAACACACTTCCAACTTCCAGAAAAGCTCAATAACTTTTTTATTGGCTCGACCTTGCAATTGAACCTAGGACCTCTGGGTCTGCGGTCTTACATCAAGCCACTAGACCAACGAGGCAGACAACTTATATTATATTACGGATAATTACGTATACCTTATAATACGGATCTTTTAAAGAGTTAGGATAAAAAAAATGTAGTAGTAGAAGACTTTCAACATTAAATATGTAAATGTAAATAGGAACAGATTCTATGTTGAATAATAATAATATCCTGCGACATTTTTCACACACGGCCATCTGATCCCAAATTAAGCTTGTACAGAGCTTGCGCTATGGAAACCAGACAACTGATATACTACATATACTACTTTTCTTTTGTAAATACATACTTATATAGATAAATACACCCAGACTCAGGACAAACAGACATGTTCATGCACACAAATATCTGTCCCGGCTGGGAATCGAACCCACAACCTTCGGCGTGAAAGGCAAGTATCTACCAACCATGCACACCGGCTCGTCATACATAAAGTACGATATATTGATGTTGAATATATTTGTATTATAAAACTCACCCAGGAATAGAACAATCCAAGGTTTCGACGCCATTAAACAGCCCCACCACTGGAAGAAATCCTCCAATTTCGTCTCAGTCTCCGCACCGAGTTTCTCAAAGAACGTCGCGTCTTCCGCGCCGTCCGGCTGATCTATCGACCAACCAGCTGACGTGGGATTCGTTGCCATCTCCTGATTGTTTTCTGAAGCAACGCCTGTTTACAGATTATGATTCTGATTAATATCAAGGTATATAAGGTAACGATGAAAAACTACAAAATCTCAAAACTTACCCTATTATACAAAATACTATTAATATTCAAAGTGTTTTAATTACACTGATAAATCAAACAATATAATTATTATATGTATGTATTTTTTTTTTATAGAATAGTAAGGGGGACGAGCATATGGGCCACCTGATGGTAAGTGTTCTTCAACGCCCATATACATTGGCATTGTAAGAAATGTTAACCATCGCTTACATAGCCAATGCACCACCAATCTTGGGACCTCAGATTTTATGTCCCTTGTGCCTGTAATTACACTGGCTCACTCACCCTTCAAACCGGAACACAACAATACCAAGTACTGTTGTTTTGCGGTAGAATATCTGATGAGTGGGTGGGACCTACCTAGACGAGCTTGCACAAAACCCTACCACAAGTAATATTATATATATATAATAAATCATACTGTTAAAAACCATTAAATACTTCAATATTACACATAATATAATCATGCAGTTAATATACGCAATAAAGACATTAAAATAAAGAAAAAATAAATAATTACATGCAATTTCTAAATACTATTTGTGTTAAACATAATAAGTGCACCTCAACAACCAACTCATTACTTTTTGTACTTTTCGTAAATTTGTATTTTAATGTACATATAATACTATTTAATAGATTAATTAAACCATTTTATGATAACATGACAGGCAAGCAGACAAAATTAATCAGGAAATTTCAGACTATACAACAAAAATAGCAGAGAGACGTAGAAAGATTCGTAGTTTTCAGTGCTATGTATTATCTGTGTTCATTGGTTGAGGTGACTGGTAACCATAGTGGTCTAATCTGTTTGTGTGTCTTTTTGTTCGGAAAAAATAGAGACCACTGACATCGGAATATTCGAAATTTCAGAAGTATTCCGTACATTGTCAAAAAAATGTCAATTAGGACCAAGAAGTAATGTCTACTGTGCCTGTACTCGGGACTCACGGAACCTTCTCACTGGATCGCAACAACAGTGAGATATATATCTATCCTTTTTTACTTTAAATAGGTAGGTAGACTGGCAAATAGGCCACCTGATGGTGAGTGGTCATCACTTCCCATCAATATTGCCGCATTAGATCTCCAATGCGCAACCAACCTTGGGAACTAAGATATTATGACCCTTGTGCCTGTAGTTTTACTGGCTCACTCACCCTTTAAACCGGAACACAACAATAATATGTATTGCTCTTTGCCATTGGAAAATGAGTGAGCTAGATATATATACCCATTCCGGGTATAGTATATGACTGCAAAATCGGTTCACAAGTGTATGGGGGATCCTTTCATTGCAACACTAATACGCACCAAAGCACGGCCTAGAGTATATCTTGTAGCCCTTATCTTACAGTATAGCGGAGGGAGTATGTACGTACTGGAGCGATGGCTGTGCAGCGGACTGGTCTCGGGCCCGCCGCGCCGCGCGCCGCCCGCCCACTCTGCACCCACACCGCGTTAGAGCCCCACCCGACACGCCAGACACGACCGACAGGCCCGACACACCCGACACGCAATACTCGATTGCTGATCACTCTTTACTAATTCATATATTTCTTGCCAATCAATCATCAAGTAAATTTAAAAATCAATTTATCAAGTAAATTTGCCCATCGAGTCTGTCTGTCATTATTATATTATTATATATTAATGCTTATATATAATGCTTTAATACACCAACCGTGTTATTTATAAGTACTTGGAAACTAAAAAACCATCACCAACGAAGATACTAAAAAAATAAATTTATATACATACAAACAATTTCCTGTAACATTTACTAGAAAATTTGTATTTTTTTAATACGTAATCAGTTATAACGTTAAACGTTATTTAATTCAAATCGTAGAGATTCTATTTAAAAATAAAATATTTTTTTCTGTTGTTAAATTAGTCCGAGTGAATTATAAAATTCCATCAAACGAGTAGAAAAATATAAACCCCTACTTTAACATATTCCAAGCGATTTGTTATCTCTGTTATGTATTAAAAACATTTCTTAATATCATGTATCATTAGATCGCTTGAATCTATGCTCGCAAGTTCAAAACCGGCATCACTAAAAATTCATGTGCTTAATTCGTGTTTAGTTTTAATGATATTTAATCTATTCAATCTAATCTCCATTTGTATTCATGTATCTGTATCTACTAACATAATCTAAGATAATTGTAACTAACAAATTTATGAATGTTTAATCTTAAATAAATGATTATTATGATTATTTTTAATTTTACTGAAATTCTATGTATCCACCAACCCGCTAAGAACTGCGGTACAATAAGCTCCCAAGGCTTTTCCTCAGAAAAAGTGAAGTGGAAAAAAACTTAGCTCAGCATTGGAACATTCAGAGACAGTTTTACTTAACTTTTCCACTGAAATACTTTAAGTTCATATAAATACATTGAATCTTTAATATTTCGACTAATAACATCGCATCATTTCAATGACATAGTTGATTATTTGTCTTTTTTCCTCATTTGAACATACTATACAATAACAACATAACTATTTCCTTTGATCACGTATACAATATTACGACGTAATACAAAACTGGCATATTACTGCGTGTCATACATTCCTTGAAAGTGTTACCATCTTGAAATAACAATAAGAGCGTGGTTAGTGTTTAATATAAATGAAGACGTTAGTGGTAGAATGCGTCATGAAACAAAGATTTGAAGTAATTGGTAAATGTTTTTGAGTTGACAGCCGTATTCGTGTATACAGGCCATACATCCATTACGTTTAACTCAAGTTTTAAAACGTGATAGCTGGCACCATGCTGGACTATATACTTTTTTTTATATAGAATAGGAAGGCGGACGAGCATATGGGCCACATGATGGTAAGCGGTCACCAATGCCCATAGACATTGGCATTGTAAGAAATGTTAACCATCGCTTACATCACCAATGCGCCACCAACCTTGGGAACTAAGATTGATGTCCCTTGTGCCTGTAATTAGTACTAGTAAAGTACTAGTGACTTAATATGACAAATGAAATTTAAATTCATCATAACATCTTCATCCACTAAAATCTTCAAATGTCTACAATAGCATTATAACCATTACCATATAAATCGTTTAAATATTTTATGCCGTGTTACTGAGTAAAAAAACTTTTAAAGTGTATACTTCGCATAACATAAATAAAAGTTATCGGTGTTTATGAACAATAAATAGTCTATAAATAAATAACAGATAAGCATAATATGTATGTATCATATCTCTCATTTAGGTAGGGTATGAGCTTCCAGAGTACACCATAAATTAAAACTATGCGCTTTAAAGCGCTTTAAAATGTATATTCAACAACATCTCATATCGTATATGTTATGCAAATATATCAAATTTACCAGTACGCACATTTCATTATGATATATTTATTATTTTGTAATTTTCAAAGCGACTTACCGACAACGTTCTCCTGCTGGTTGCAGCAGTAGACGCCGCTGAGGAACAGCGTGGTGAAGATGAGGAAGACGATGGCCATGATGACGGCGTACCCGTCGGCGCCGAGCAGCACGAAGGGGCGCGGCGCGGGCGGCGCGGGCGGCGGCGCGGGGCACGCCTGCAGGCAGTCCAGGCACGAGCAGCCCGGCTGGCCCTGCGGGCGGCCGCTGGCGTTATTTGAGGATGACACGTTGACTGTCGTTTGTTTCGAATATTTTTTTTTATTTAAAACAAAAAAGCAAAGGTATTCTGCCTTTGCCTATTTTTATATAGATGTACTTTAAAAAAAATTAGTAGATCCTAATATCTATCTAACTCTTGGGAGCACTTCAGTGAGCGTTAAATGTATACGAGTGAGGCATTACAATATTAAAAATATAGTGTTTTCAGTTCAAATTATATATAAATTTGAAAGACTAACAGGCAAGCCAACGTTGCAGGGCATGGTGGGTGGGTTGTAAGGCGTGAATCCATCGACCGGTTCATCTCCACTGATGTAATTTATCTGGAACGGCACGGCGGGCGTGTCCTTGTCGCCCATGTAATCGAACCAGTGCTGTGGAGTGCAGAAACTGGAGCCGTAGTCGCCGCACATGAGGTCCATGGCGAGCTGGTTAGTTGATGGCATTTGGACCTAGAAAAAAATCATATACACCAAATATACATATAGCTGACAACAATGGCGGGACGAATATAAATAAACAACATATGAACTAGAATTGACATGACTTCATTGGTCGAGATATAAATAAATATTCTACGGTATTCGTTATAAATTCGTAAAAAACTGTCGTTTTGAATGTCGGCGAACTTTTTATCGAAACTTTGGTATTAAAAGTATTATATGTAAGTGGAATATTGTTCTAATTTTAATAAATATAGTATCAGGGTGACCAAAATTCACACGGCTTATAGAGTATATAAAACGAGTTATTTTCTTTGTGTTTATGAAAAATTAAGTTTTTTCAAGACAGACTACTATATAGACAAAATTAAAACGTAAAAACTTCTCTAAATAATAAACGATTCTGTTATCTGTAATAATATCCTGGACACTTTTCACACACGGCCATCTGATCCCAAATTAAGCTTGTACTGAACTTGTACTATGGAAACCAGACAACTGATACACTACATATACAATTTTTCTTTTGTAAATATATACATATGTAGATAATTACACCCAGACTCAGGATAAACAGAGAATTTCATGAACACAAATATCTGTCCTGGGTGGGAATCGAACCCACAACCTTCGTCGTGAAAGGCAAGCATCCACCAACCACGGCAACCAGCTCGTTAATGCTCGTCTGTTTATCTATATTCCTTCCGCCATTGATCGATATAAAAAAGTTATAGTTCATGAATGGCAAGATAGATCACATAATTGTAAACAACTGGTGGTAGGGCTTTGTGCAAGCTCGTCTGGGTAAGTACCACCCACTCATCAGATATTCTACCGCAAAACAGCAATACTTGATATTGTTGTGTTCCGGTTTGAAGGGTGAGTGAGCCAGTGTAATTACAGGCACAAGGGACATAAAATCTTAGTTCCCAAGGTTGGTGGCGCATTGGATATGTAAGCGATGGTTGACATTTCTTACAATGCTAATGTCTAAGAGCGTTGGTGACCACTTACCATCAGGTGGCCCATATGCTCGTCCGCCTTCCTATTCTATAAAAAAAAAAAAAGTATTTAAATAAAATATTTGTTTACTTACATTCGCACACGAACTGTAAGTGTCGTTCATGTACGTCGCGCTGAGATGATAACTAAGCTCCACTATCCTCTTGTGTGTAGCTGGAATAAAAAAAAACACACAAACACAAATTAATTGACAAAAAATAATAATAATATAAAACTCGTGATGAATAATGTAATGTAATAAAAAAAAACACTGGTGGTAGAGCTTTGTGCAAGCCCGTCTGGGTAGGTACCACCCACTCATCAGATATTCTAACGCAAAACAGCAATACTTGATATTGTTGTGTTCCGGTTTGAATGGTGAGTGAGCCAGTGTAATTAGAGGCACAAGGGACATAACATCTTAGTTCCCAAGGTTGGTGGCGCATTGGCTATGTAAGCGATGGTTGACATTTCATACAATGCCAATGTCTAAGGGCGTTTGGTGACCACTTACCATCAGGTGGCCCATATGATCGTCCGCCTTCCTGTTCTATAAAAAAAAATGAGACATGATGCAGTGGATAAAATATGTGACTTTTAACCGAAGATTGCGGGTTCAAGGCCATACAAACACCACTGAATTTTCGTATGCTTAATTTTGCATGTGTTGAAATGGTTGGCAGTATATCAATATGCTGCCCGCCACCAATAATCCAATTCAATCTTTGTTTAATACAGAAGAATTACGCTTGCTTATTGACTTAACAAATCTATCACCCATTCGTAATGGTGATTAAGCGGGTGGGTCTTACCTAGAAGGGATGGCACAAATCGCTTGCACCTATATACATATAATATTAAAAGATAGCAGAGCTTACGCGCATGAACACGTGTCGGAACACCATTCAACCATTCCCATAATATAGATCGAAACGTGTCCTAATTACTTTAAATTAATTTTTGTTACTCACAATTGAACTGTTCAAGTTTGGGCATCAAAAAGTCGCTCTGCTTCGGCGAGCAGGTCATCCCGCAAATGTGTTTGTAGAAGTTGTCCAAACAAGACGGACATCGTGACAGGATATTCTCTGCTTTTATAATGTTGTCGTTTAAATTCTGCAATTGGTCTTTGTCGCAGCAAGTGAGGCCACCGGCTGCGATATCTGGGCAATACTTCTCGATGATGGGCTGTAACACAGAAAGGGTTCTTGTTAATGTGTACTGAGGCTCTATCTAAAGCAGTACTACTTGTACTAGATAAATCTGATGCTTTCGAAAGCCTTTAACGGTTATACTTATGTAATTCCATTAATCTTTGTAGGAACGGAGATAACATTGACTGTATCAAAAACATTGATCTTATGGAACACATCTCAAATAGTTAAACGGCAATTTCATTTATCTAGTCCTCATAATAAGGCAATATTAAAATTATAATATTCATAAATAAAATCGAAATATTATCGGACTTTGTACATGTCTGAATCTGTTTAAAATAATTATTCACTATCGGATTAAGATTGTAGGTTTGAAATGAATCATAATAAAGAAAAAAAGTGATTCACGACGCCTATGACCTTATCAGTGACAAAACTGTGGCATATAAAGACGAGTTTTGTTTGGGTCTGGGACAGTTTAATCGTAATACGTTAATTGACCTGAAGGCTATCAGACTATTTAACACAGATGTCGTTTGTCTTTACAAACAGTGATTATTATATATTATAACGTGACCTCATATTATTCAATGTTTCTTTAATATCCTTAGAATTGTCAAATAAATCTGAAGAATATACTGTTTGTTTAGTTAAATTTTCCCCACAGACATGTGCGCCCGTGCCTTGAGTTACATTGTTTTCTTAATATTACTTAGATTTTTGCAAATAATCACCTACTAGTAGTAGTACTACTACTACTTCTACTACTACTTCTACTACTACTACTACTACTACGCGCTCATGTCCTCACCTCAGCATCGATATGACTATTTGTGTATACTAATGTAATTAACATAATTGAGAGAAGCCGTTTGCATAATTCTCTGGAATTGGTGTTATCTATAACAAAGCCGAGGTCATGTCTTTTTTTTTTATAGAATAGGAAAGTGGACGAGCATATGGGCCACCACCAAAAGTGGTCACCAAACGCCCTTAGACATTGGCATTGTATGAAATGTCAACCATCGCTTACATAGCCAATGCGCCACCAACCTTGGGAACTAAGATTTTATGTCCCTTGTGCCTGTAATTACACTGGCTCACTCACCCTTCAAACCGGAACACAACAATATCAAGTATTGCTGTTTTGCGGTAGAATATCTGATGAGTGGGTGGTACCTACCCAGACGAGCTTGCACAAGGCCCTACCACCAGTCTACTAATGAGACGAATCAAATACTCCCAGCCTTTTATATAATTTTGGAAGTGATAATGAGACAGCCTCGGATACTACATACTGATTAGCTCTGATGTTAACTAATTATTTTTTTGCACAGTATGTGTTTTTTTTTTATACTTAAAATCTCAGAAAAGCATAATGTCAAATGGGCGAACTGGAAAGTGGTCACTATCGAACAAAGACATTGGCACTGTTAGAAATATTAACAAACCCTTACATCGTCAATGCGCCACCAACCTTGAAACTAATTTGTTATGTCCCTTGTGTTTATAGTTGTAATAGCTCGGTCATCAGGTCCTATATCCGGCCGTTTATCTATTTATATTTAATTTTTACATGTCTCATAATGATAACGAACACCTGTTGCATATCTATATGGCATTTCTTCATAAAAAAAATTACCACTGATAACGTTCGGTATCCACTCCTAAATATTTATTGTAATATGATTATTATAAAACAAAAAAACTAGAACTACAAAAATAATTAAGATTTTTATTCAATTATTAAAATTAGTGTATTCGTAAGCAACCTTCAAGATTCACAAGATCGACACCTTTCGATTCAATTATTGATTTGTAAAAATACAAATTGTATATTATATTTTTTTTTTTATTATTTTAAATAAAACCAAATAATACACATCTGGTATAGTTTTGACGTCGTTGCTTTTTTTCGGAATATTTTTTTAGTGCCTCTAGACGATTAACGCGATGCGGTCTGTGTACGGTTTATTGATGCCATATTGTGGTGTTAACCTTTTTTTTAACTCAATGAGTTAGTTCGTATTCGGTTTTTTAATCTAATATAAGTTAGAATGGCCGTTAAGGACTGATAAAAGTTGTTCGTAAATACACTTTTACTAATACTTACTGAACCAATCGTTGAACAATCAATCAAAATATGCCTAATAGTTTTTTTTATAGAATAAGAAAGCGGATGAACATAAAGACCACCTGATGGTAAGTGGTCACCAACCCCCATAGACATAGGGATTGTAAGAAATGTTAACCATCGCTTACATCACCAATGCGCCGCCAACCTTGGGAACTAAAATGTTATTTCCCTTGTGTCTGTAATTACACGGCTCACACACCATTTAAACCGAAACACAACAATACCAAGTAGTCCTGTTTTGCGGTAGAATATCTGATAAGTGGGTGGTACCTACCCAGACGAGCTTGCACAAAGCTCTACCACCAGTAAACTAGTGACTGTGAGTATTCCAACTTTGTCAAAAACCTAACCTAAACCTATTTTTATATCTTTGTTTTCGACTTTTTGTTCTCACTGAAAAACGCTTATACGCGTTGCACTAACGTGAAACGCGGATATAGGATCACAGGCATCGGTTGCGGCAAAATACCTAAAAACCAGCGGATCGTTTGCGCACACGGCCTTGACGCTTGAGTCTGAACACAGACCCTTAATATATACATATATGTAATTACTTACTTATATAATGTATAAATAATTTAGTATTTATAATACAAGCTAATTTAAAATGTATATCATAAAAATATATAACCGAAATATATATAAACATTAATATAAACATGTTTTCATAATTATTTATATGTGATTTCATTATAATCAGTTTATTAAAAATCTTGTTATTGAACACGACGTTAAAACTCATTGTCAAATGGGGCTCCGATAATCTTGTTGAGATTAATGCCAATAAAACACAGGTATGCGCTCTCAAAGCGAACAAGTCAACATTTTCCCCCCTTTCTTCCCTTTGTGCAAAGCAAAATCGCCAGCCTCGCGGAAATTCGGAGTTCTGAACAGGGTGCGGTGTTTTTTCACGCCATAGCAACTCTGCCTGTTGTACAAAACACAGGTACGGTCCTGTATTGAATATTGATCATACCTTTGGGATGGCTCCGCTAAGTACCTACCGGTCTTGAATCGGTTGCAGCGACGTGCGGTTCGCATTATTGGCGATGTGCATCGATAGATACCAGCGCTGAGCGCTTTCTATCGACTGTATCACGGCGAGTGCTCTGAGGAATTATTCTCTCTTATTCCTTCTTCACAAGTCTACGCGTGCTAGCTCTCGAAGTCGCCGGCCTAATTGTGACATCAATTTCATCACGTACAAAGACATTTGGCAACTCCTTTCTTTGTCGCGCTTCCCCTAACCATCGGGTGGAGTAGTGATTTGCCTTCCCGACAAATATAAAAGAAAAAGTTTGTCTCATTTCAATAATGTTTAATTTTACTATCAAAGTATTTGAATATTGTAAATGAGAAAGGTTTTTTTAATACAAAGCTGATTTTCTAAAAAGAACTCGAAACTTACCAAACACGGTCGTAAAACGTCAGAAATCAATACGCTACATTAACTAATTAATCATTATAATTTAAATAATCATAGAACTTACACGCATCAAAATTACATATCACATTACTTCACTAAAGATTGATTGATTGAAGATTATTATCCAGTATCATATCTTAAATAAATAACGCCGGTTTGACTGTAATAATAATAAATACGCTAACCACAATTACAAATATTTCTCGTTATATCTTTACCGAGACTCACCTTTACAATTATATTATTATTTTTATTTATTTACGATCAAGCATGCACATAAATCGTTCAAAGGATTCCAGTTCTTTCAATCGAGTATACTTTAATCGTTTTATTGTATAACAATGTTGCGTACACCTAACAAATAGATAAAATATATGATATGATGACGTGTGCAGTGGCGTGACTAAATCAACCAATCCTCGTATAAATGCTGAATATTAAAATGCTATTATTATTATATATAATTCCTGAAATTATTATACATATTATCTTTCATATTATTGGTCGAGGTAGCCTTATTTGTTTTGAAATGCTTAATGTATTCATAAATCATATTGTTCATTGAATAGCAATGACAATCGGGACGCATATATATATTTCACACTATTTGTTAAAATCTTGGCGTTACTCTCACGTCGACTTTAAATTTCGGCTCTTTTATTGAGTCAAAAACACAAATAACCGCTCGAAAGCTTGGTATCCTCTCCAAGTGAGACGTTACTTAACTCCAGACCAACTGCTCAGCTTATATAAAGCACAAGTGAGGTCATGTATGGAGTACTGCTCTCACCTTTGGGATTGCTCTGCTAAGTACCACTTTCAGGCTCTAGAGTTGATTGAGAGGCGTGCCAGGAGGCTGATAGGAGACGACACATTGGTCGAGTCTAGGCTCCAAAGTCTCGAACATCGACGTGTGGTAGCATCACTTTCAGTCTTCTATCGGATACATTTCGGAGTGTGCTCAGGAATTACACGAACTGATTCCTCCCGCCGTCTTTTACTATCGAAAGGCCAGGCAAACGCGACCAAAGCGCCATAGGTACACAGTGGAAATTCCCCGCCTAAGTACGAAGCGCTTTAAATCTACATTCATCATTCGCACTGCGAAACTGTGGAATACTTTGCCAGAGTCCGTATTTCCTGATAGGTACAGTGGTGGTGGTTGGTGTCTTCAAATCCAGAGTAAACAGGTTTCTTATAGGCAAGCGTGCTACATCCTAGACCGTGTCGATGCTTAACATCAGGCAAGTCAACGGTCAAACGCTGGCCTATTAATTGTAAAAAAAAATAAAATATAAAAGCATTTAGCAGCTAATCGCCTAACCACTGTATAACATATTGTATACATACCAAAGGCATTACTTGTTGCGAACTTGTTAGATAAGATTTCAGATACAGATACACGATTTGCGAATAAAAATATTTGTTACAAAGTTCTTATCTGTATGCATATATGTACTTATTTATCGAATATTAGAATCATATTGGAGGCATATACAAATATTTTATGAATTCGTGTCACATTATGCTGAAGTGATGCGTTCCAAATGTGCACGCTAACTGTCAAAGTTAGAACGAAGAACTAAGACTAGTGTAAATATGTCTTAATACTTTTTCAATTGTATTAAGGGTCGCCAACTGTCTTGTTTACTCCAGACACTGCCTCAGTTTCTAAGGAAATTTGGAAAATCGGCGAAATGGATCATCTTTGAATCGGAAAATATTTGCCATCAATTACTTTGTTCTGTACAAACCGACATGTTTTTTTAATTATAATAATAATTTTCATGTCCCTAATATCACAACACTAATGAAAATATTAATATTTCGAAGTACGTGCACCGTACATTGCAATGTATGAAATAATAACAAACAAAATCGTTTAAGCAAAAACGTATAATATTTGATATGTAATGTAAATTGCGAACACGGAACTTTTTCATTGACACGTTGCTAACCTAGAGTCTAGTATATAGAATATATGTAGTATATAAAATTGAAATATGAAATAGTTTAAGTTAGTTATATGAAGTTGTGTTTATTGTATTGGAAAAGCGACACATTGGCACTAATTTTTACTGCAGACTAAAGCATTTCCATAAAAACAGTTTATATTAGGAAATCATGAATCATACATTATCGTATAACTCTGTGAGCAGTGACGTCACAATGGACGTTATTGAAGCGTCAAGCCCTGAGGGTCACCACGAGAACAAAACGCATAAATCAAGAATTCTCAATTAGAAATATTTAAATGTCTATATTTTGCATTTATTCATACGGAATTTGAACTTTTCCAGAAGCAAAGATATAAGCAACTTACCAAAATTGTTTATATTAATAAAAAAGACCTGTTAAAATGAAATCAAAATTTACTACATTACATACATACGATGTAATCCATATTTTTTTGTTAGTACATTTATCTAATAATTATAAGATTTACGTGGTAAGTTCTATCTTTCACGGTAAATTGACTTGTACGTAGGATCAAAGTCCTCTCATATCACATATATAATAATATATGCATCGTAACAACAAAAAATACTTATTCCGTACAGCAATTTAACGAGAGGGCGAAACCAGTTCCATTGCGTTAATATTTTTATGTTTTTTTTTTACAAAATTTACGTAAGCAAGCACGTATAATTAAAAATAACATTCAAAAATTGCTTAAGAGGAAAACTTAAATGGTATTATTAATTAAGAAAAAAAAAGACCAAAAGAATAATGAAATGGAATCAACATTTTCATGATCGTGAGAGATTAGATTCAATTGTTGCAAACGCATTTTCCATTTAGGCAGTGGATTCCCAACATTTTGAATTCGTGGAACGCTGAACATTCTAAATTTGTTGTGCGTTTAAAACAGTAATCAACGTTCTCTGATTTCGAGGAAATAATAATAGCGAAAGATAATGCTAATGTTTCTTATAATAATAATGGAATATATTCTCATCGGCAATCTTCTATATCCATAAAAAATCCGCTGAGTTCCTTTCGCCGGTTCTCCTCATGTCCGTGTATTTCTTTTCCGAATCGGTGGTAGTTTCTAATTTGACAATCAATAAGTAAATGTATGTTGAATGAAGTATTTTGATTTTGATTTTCAAATTTGCACTTATATGCATAGAAAAAATTCTAAAATTTTAAAACTTATTTGCACCAGTAGCTTTGTATTTTAACAGCCCTTGTCATATTATCCTTACGACAAGATTACACGATACAACGCATTTCGAACCGATACAGATATCATACAAAAACATACATGTCATAACGAGTACTTCATTAAATATAATGGATGCTGTTTTATAAAACTGTACACGTACGTACGGACGCGTATACTCAGTAACGTCCTTCACGTCAAAGGGAAAGTCACTTTTGCATATTGAGTAGGCAATTAGTTCAGTTTAAGACAAAGACATGCATTTAGTTTATTTTAAAAGTAACATTTAGTTGCCATATTTTATCAGTGTATATGAAGCTTTTAAGTAACAGCCTGTGAATATCCCACTGCTGGGTTAAGGCCATCTCTTTTTTTTTTTAAAAGGTTTTGAGCTCATCCCACCACGCTGATCCAATGCGGGCTTTCCTCACGATGTTTTCCTTCACCGTCAAGCACGAGATGAATTATCAGTGCACATGAAAATTCAGTGGTACTTGCGCGGGTTTGAACTCACGATCATCGGTTAAGATTCACACATTCTAATCACACAGGCCATCATGAAACTTTCAAGTTTCATAAAGCCAAAATTGAAGCTTTGAATTATTAATTAATTCAATTATTAAAGGAATATTAATCACATTCCATAATGTGCGGATTTATCGGTAAATGAAACTAAGGAAGAGCTTTCCACTGTTCACACTATACATATTCAGTAGCGAATCTAGACAGCGCGATTCAGGAAACTGACAGTTTTAATTAACGCCATCTATCGCTACCGAGTAGTAATACACGCCATTATACATCTTCACTACAAGTTTAATGTCACTACGCCAAAATTACCTACAAGTACTACCTTTTTTTTTTTATAGAATAGGAAGGCGGACGAGCATATGGGCCACCTGATGGTAAGTGGTCACCAACGCTCTTAGACATTGGCATTGTAAGAAATGTCAACCATCGCTTACATATCCAATGCGCCACCAACCTTGGGAACTAAGATTTTATGTCCCTTGTGCCTGTAATTACACTGGCTCACTCACCCTTCAAACCGGAACACAACAATATCAAGTATTGCTGTTTTGCGGTAGAATATCTGATGAGTGGGTGGTACCTACCCAGACGAGCTTGCACAAAGCCCTACCACCAGTAATATACCCAGTAATAGTACCTATTATATAAAAGACCACACGTGCATGGAATTCATAATCTCTTACTTTATATTTCCATAAACTTGTTAAATAACTAATTGTATTGCAATAAAGTATATATCCTTATATCTAAGTATATATCTTTCTAAAAATCAGTCATAATAAACCCGCAAATAACTCTTGCCTCTTTATTTATCACCTCATCACGACTAACGTAAACCACAGAGCCGATCGTAATGAAATTTGACATAAAGATAGCCTGGGACCTGATTATTGATTAAGGTTATACTCGATATGTTAATTATTAGTTTCAAACTTAACCATAGAATAATAAAACATTATGCGATGACGCGGATACTGGCTTGGAAGGCCGAGAGAAGAAGAAAGAAGCTAAATAATAGTACTAAATATTACCAATATTTTTGTCAATTAGTATACTGCCCAGTATTGCTACATTTTTGACACATTAGAGTAATTATTTATTTTAGTGTGATTGTCCGCAATATAATCTGTAACTGCAAACGAATACTCTAAAAGACAGATGTTTTTATTCTTTATTTTAAATGTATTTTAAAAAGACATATCCAAAGATGTACAGAGTACATTTTTTATGTATATTTTTTATAATAAATTTAATTTTGCACTTAAATGTAATCGATGTTACAAAAATGTCATAGCATAATAGCCGAATAACCGCCATATAATTCCTTGTGTCATGGTCAAATACATTTAAAAAAAAACATTATAATCGCATTATACATAAAATAGTAAATAAATTAAAAAAAAAGCCATTAAAATCAGTATAATATACTGCTATCATTATACAAAACCATGAAGGTACAATTTGAATCTATTATTTCGCAATCTGTGACATTCAAAACATAGTTTAGCTACGTAGCAAATATTAATATTTTTTTATTAGATAACAAAATTTTGAACAATATAATTCGGTATTGATTATTATATATTATTATTTTTATTAAAATAATCACAAAAGTGAATATGCATTATTGTTATGAATCGTTTTTTAAATATCAATTTATACATTTGCATACTGAAATACAATGCGCGTAATCTAAGTCCGTCCGACGCCGTTAGCAGTCCGTGACGTCCGCGCACGAGATACAATGACCATAATCGACTATTAACGTAATTATTTTAAACGCACAATACCTGCGTATTCGCATTACTAACAAGTGACTCCATTAATTGTAAAAAAAAAAATCGATCATACCAATATAGAGCCGAACTGACCCAGTGGCTAGACAGATGTATCTTTACCGAAGATTTCGGGACGAAACCCGGGCGCCAATGATTTATCATGTGCTTTATTTACAGCACATGCACGTATAAATTATCCCGTGTTCGGCGATGAAAGAAACATCGTGTCCAAAATCCAGTACAACAATTCCACTCAGATGATAGCAAACACCAGGACCAATCAGGGATTGGAAACTTAATGCTTTACATAAAATTAACTTTTATAACATTCCCATTGACAAACGAAAACGGATATTCACTTCATTCGTTTTTGTTCATTCATAACGTCAGTACGAATGTACATTGTTTCGTTCGTAGATAGACGATGCTATTGATAAGTGGAATAACAAAAACGAATGAAATTGACTGGATTGTACTGATTTGACCTAAGCATACGTGTAAAATTGCAGATCAATCGGTTAAAAAGACGCATTTTTGAAAACAAGCTTTCATATACAAAATTTTATTTTTATTCTCTATTTCAATCGGAGTAGGGGTAAAGGTAAACAAACCGTCGATTTACAAATTGCATGCGATTTTCTAATTGTTCTGCTGTATTACGGACTATAAACAGTTCTTGATTAATTTACCTTTATTTATAACACAACACTATTCCACTTAACTAGTTATAACCCACATTGATCTAATTTTCGAAGTTCCAGAATATCAAAGATTAGATTTTTTTGCTTCATCGTTTCTGATACGCATCGCTAAGATCTGGAATACCCTCCCGACCTCCGTTTTCCCCACCACCTACAATAATGGTACCTTTAAGTCTAGAGTGAATATGCATCTTCTAGGCAAGCGCGCTCCACCTTAGACTGTATCATCACTTTCCATCAGATGTCATAACAGTAAAGCGCTAGCTTATATACTTAAAAAATATATATATAATAGATTATTCAAGATCTCAACCAATGATATCGCGTCAATTGATATCGGTTACCAATGATATCGGTATCAAAGTTATTTATTTGGGTTTACTTCTCTTGAGGTTGGAATAGGTTATATTCTATTGAGTGTCTAGCGTGGGCGGAACCACGAAGACGGCTTGTCGCTGCTGTCGGACGAGACCTTTCACTACCAGCCGTTGCGAAGGCTATGGTAGAGCACAAGACCTCCTGGATGGCGATGGTTGCGTACTGCGAGCACGTCATGTCAGATGTCTCTGCTGAACTCATGCGCCGCAAGAGAGTAGGGCGTAGACGAGTGGCCTACGGCCAGCTACCCCCTAATGAATAGCCTATGGGTGGCAGATGCGGGGACGTCTGCCACCCGACGAGAATAGGCTTTAAAATAGTTGGAGGTGCACCAAGTGTTCCGATGCACCTGTAACAGGAGTAAAACATAGGGGGTCTGTATTCGGACAATTGCTGACGAAGTCGCTGATGTGTGCGAAAGCGTTCCCGTGGCTTCGCCGCATAGCAACCTTGGGGTTTTAGTCGGTAAGAGTCCGACATAACTCCATCGCCTCCCCGGGCGGGGAAGTATCCGAAGAGGATTTTCCCAAGAAAAAAAAAGACTATATTCTATTGCTTGTTGATGATTTCTTTCATATGGAGCCAATATAGATTTAGAATCAGTCAATCGTGGTTAATTGCTCACCATAAAAAGTATTGTCATTGCAACTGAAACAACATGTAAAATAACAACAGCTTAGGATAAAGTGGAAGTGGTTCTAATTCGGCTTGACTCACACAAACGAACAAACAAGCATTGCAAGATAAAAAAAGATAAAAATATATTTAAATCGCCAAAGATTGATCAAGATCATTTATTTTTATGATTATAATATTGTGACGTAATAGTGTGTCAAATTTAATTAATATAAAAAAAAAATATCGTACAATTCATATTTCGTTGCAGAATTTTCTAGTTTTATATTAAATACATTTTATCGTCATCATTGAAACATTTTACCGATTTCTAGTGTAATATTTACCTTTACGAAATTTTGTAAAAGTTTAGATAAGAAAAGGAAGTTAGATATGATTGATAATTATTTGAAGAATTACTGTCGATTCAAAATGGTGTATCGCCGCAAACGTCCGTTTAAATGTTTGACGTCTGACGTCACGCATATTCGCAGAACTAAGCTTGCTTGAAAATAAATCGCAAAATATAAACGAGTTGTGTTAAAGCAAACTCAATTTACTCAGTACATTTTATAATTCAGGTAAAACACATCGATAGAGATTGAAAATATAAAGTTTAAATTCATTTAACTTTTGCATAAATGAGATTATGTCCTCTTGACCTATTTCAGTCATGGCGGACATTTAGTAGTGAACACTAGTTTCCGTTAGTGAGTTAGTTATGGAGTGTGTCAGATGTCAGGTGTATCCTATGCCCTTTTCTGTAACCCTGATAACGTGTATGCAAAATTTCATGATAATCAGTTGAATATTTAAATGTGAAAACGAAAAAAAATTTCAAATTACTTTTGCATTTATAATATTTGTTAGGATTAAAGTGCAATACACTCAATAGTGTGATGGGACGGCAATCCGACACGAGCGGAGAGATCAGGCGGGAGACCAACGGCTTTATTACATTGCCGACTTTCTAATTCCGAGAGTGCGAGCTGAGAGAGTTTCTTCACAGAAAAACCCGGATACTTTTATTGCTGGCCCAGGAACTAGACATATAAACGCCGAGGCATTTATTATTTATTCAGTTAAATTCGACTGGAATACTAAATGCACCGTAAGTGTAAATATGTCGTGCATTCCACGATAAAAATGAGATTTTTATAGATAATGAGTTGAATGTACCTGAATATAATATTACCAGCTTTCACCAGTAATTTCGTTTACATGGAATTAAATAAAGCATCAGTATGGTTGCCTCAGATTCAAATACGTCAAACTATATCCATACTCCCAAAAATCTGTTAAGCACTTTAGCTAAAAACAAAACTAGATGTACCTAATGGAAAAATCGAAACAACTTGCAAATCATTACATACGACAGAAGCGAAAACGTTTTAGGATAGAAACGTTTCGCTAAAACGTTGCACTCAAATTCGACCTTGAAATTTCTCTGTCACGACGACAAAAGTAGTTTCATTATAAAAAAAAAATATCAAAAAATCTGTAACTACCAAAAAAAAGGTTAATAATGTCTGATCGAAAAGCATCGCAATGATTTAATGCTTTTCATAGACTTCAACAAGAACGCTTGCCTCGTTGTATCTCATTCAGTTCAATTAATTTCGTTAAATGAATATTATTGAAGACAATTATAATGTCATTGGCGCCATTATCGTTGCTACGAGAACGATCTGGAGCCAAGCGACACAACACAATTACATAATTGTTTACAATACATTAGTATGTAGATAAACGTTTGGTTAATTTTTAAATAACAAATAAACGAATGGACTTAAGAGATAATTATACAAACATTCAAGTCATTTGTTAAAAGTATGGCTTCGATTCAGGAGTCGAATTACGAAATTGATGGTGACATCGCTATTCCGACGAATAATCGAACTTGAGGTGATCGTTTCGAACCCGTAATCTACCAGTTATTATTTGGTAGTTGGAACATACAAACATTCACCATTACAAATATAAAAATGTTTTTCTTACATTAAAAACAAATTAGTAAAGAAGTTATGTTAATGGTAATGTTTAAGATAACTACCGTTGCTTGATCTGGCTGTGTTAGCAATTGCATTGTTAACATTATAAAGAAAAAAAAAACAAAGCCATCAAGCATTATATTTTATAAATAATAGAAACCTCTTTGGTCGTGACATCAACGTTGTAAACAATAAGCGAAAGCCGGTTTAATGAAAGTCGAACCCTAACTTGCCAGATTTAGGGTCTCAATTATAATATACGTACGGCGCTTTACGTACGTAACGTTGGCAATGCGCCCACGTACCGTGTAGTAAAATTCAAAACAAAATATAGGGAGTGTGAAAATGATTTATTTGGCGAACCGTATATATTTGCATTACGAAGGTAAAGTCGTATCTTAGTTTAGTTACTCTTCTAACTAAATTATTTATGACCTATCGCTTAAATTGAACGCAAGATGTGTAAAATTTAAAAATCAGTAATAACTGACCTAAGCACTAAATATCATTAAGTGCTTAGGTCATAAAATAATCCCTTAATACTCGTGCGTCAGTAAGTACACATTAATAAAATAAGTAGAATTATAATGTAATGACTAAGTCACACAATATTGATACTCCGTTATCAGGTCTGACTCAACCTTATGTCGGATGACAAAACATTGTTTTATTTCCTTGTTTGTAAAATCATATTTCTATTCAATCGAATTAAAGTAAGTAATGTATTTATAATATTTTATTTTGGTATTACTCATTCAATGTATTCATTGTGTCATTTAGCGGATGACAAAATTGACTTTGAAGACCACAGTTAAAAAATCGTTTACTCAAATTCAAACTTCTTTATTCGATTGAAGCATTGTATTTATTTATCGATAATCGAAGTAAAAACTACAACCGGTTCGCAAAAGCATACACGAGAAGAACTGGCGAAAGTATCACTATGTAGTAAATTAGCAATTAATAATCTAACATCCTACAAATTATGAAAGGCATGTATATATTATTGTAATTTTTTTTTTATAGAATAGGAAGGCGGTCGAGCATATGGGCCACCTGATGGTAAGTGGTCACCAAAAGCCCTTAGACATTGGCATTGTAAGAAATGTCAACTATCGCTTATATAGCCAATGCGGCACCAACATTGGGAACTAAGATTTTATGTCCCTGTATTTTTTGTGCCTGTAATTACACTGGCTCACTCACCCTTCAAACCGGAACACAACAATAACAAGTGCTGCTGTTTTGCGGTAGAATATCTGATGAGCGGGTGGTACCTACCCAGACGAGCTAAAATATATATAAAAATATATAAAATTTGTCGTATGACAGAAGATGGAATATGAAGAATTTATCTTAAGAGGAAAAATGAGGTTCCCGTGTAATATGTATATCAAGATGCGAAGTCATGCTATTCCCTAAAGGATATGACGACAGCCATTGCCCCACTTTCTCTGGCCCTGAAGTAAGGTTAGGGCAACGATAATATTAAAATAACTAAATATTTCTGGAAATAAATAATATTACATTTTAATAATCCTATAAATACTTAATTTCTCGATTACCATTACACTCTGTTTTGTCCATATGTATTTTTACCACTCCAGAATCATGATCTTCCTTCTTAAAACATCCGATTAACATTTATACACCAAAACTTAGGAGCCAATTACATAAAGGATAGGAGAAATTCTATTGCCAAATGCTTTCCATTTTTTGTTTCTGTTTAAACGGTGAGTAAGTAAGTGTAATTGATGACACAAAGGAAAAACATCTTAGTTGTCATGATTGGCAAAGCGTTGATTGCAATGGATTAGTCAAAATAATAGTCTCTACCAATGTCTATGGCCAAACCTTACTATCAGGTTCCAATTTGTCATACTACCTTTTTTATAATAATTAAATAGAAGAAGGTAGTTTCCTTAAAAATGCTTTTTATACTGAGCACTGATATCTTTACCTTTATTGTCATGGACGAAGAATCGTATACATGCTGTAAATGATAGCACCCAGACTTATAATAAATTCGAATCAAATAAAATGTATTTTATTCAAGAATATTACAATAAACTGTTTTTTTAATCGTCAATATCTTAACTCTCCTACAGTTCCGAAAACTAACTGAGAACATCGTTACCAAATATATTATTAATTGGAAAAAAAACACCAGCGCTTTCGTACAGTAATCTTTTTTCATGATCAGGTCGAGTTCCCGATGTTCATTTTAAAGTAGGCTTCGTTTAACGTCACAATCGCATGCAAATGCTAAATATAGAACTAACAGAAGTAACCTCGCAGTTGACCCACTTTAATTCCCTGCAAAATCGCCCTTGACGGATTAAAAAAAAAGCAAAAAATTCTAGACGATAACAGGACAGTTTCTATGCATCATAAAAAGTGAATATTCATATTTGAATACCTAGGAATACAAGTTTTTTTATTTTTTACATATTTACTGCACATAATTTACAAATATATAAAATAACTGGTAGTACAAAAGTATGTAAAGGCCTTATCACTTGTATAATATATCATTATCACTTGTTGAATATATATGATAATGTTAAAAGACCCAATATATTTTCGGTTACATACATATATATACTTACGTATAAATTTGTAAGAAACTAATGATATACGTTAAAAAACCTTTTCCAAAAAATATTATAGCGTTGTAAATTATATTAACTGCATTATCAAAGCACGATCAATCGTGATATCATAAATTATATCATAATACTTATATATATTTAAGTATTATATAAACACGATCATAAATTGAGGGTCATACGATTGTTATGATAATTTTTCCATGTACGTTCACGTGGCATGTTTTTTTATTGTAGGTATAGGGCGTTTTTACTACATATTGACGACAATCTTACAGATTTGTTTGCTCTTGCAAAAAAGAAATACTTTTATATACTTGAATTAAATAAAATTTACTTTATTCTATATTTATTTATGACCTACAAGAAAAAAGAAATAATTTAAAAGCAATTGAAATGAATTCAGTTTTAAAAAATGGGGTCAAAGGCACACTCGCACGATTTAATATTTTTAATAGGGCTTATACCAAAGACCTCTAAATGTCCTTGAATAATTTTACCGTCTGAACTGAGTTCTGTTTCGGATTGGGATCAAGGTTGTTTTTAAATAAGATCTTAAAATAAAAATTAAATACTAAAATATTGCCCTTCGTTAACATTATCATAAAATCTGATATAAAAAATTACCTCCATCTTAAATTAATTATAATTGGGATGCTTCTATACACTTTAAAAATAATATGTTTAAGGTATTTGAAGTTTCCAATAAATAAAATGTCCGTTGAACACTGTTTCAATTAAAATTAAATGGCAACATTGATTTACTAAACTGATATTTAGATTAATATGCTTTAATCAAATACTGTCTTATTTATAAACATTGTTTATCGGGTTATTAGTTAAACAATGCTGTGTATTCCTTTTTCGAATGTCAAATCAATAATGTCAGAAAGAGAGAAATCATTGGTTATCTAAACGATAACCATAAGCAACGTTTAGAAATAAGGCCGATAAGTTCTTACTGGCATTTTTTATCGTCAATTTAATTACTTTAAAGTGAAACTACAACCTGTTGGAAATGTTGATTGGATGTGAGTAGACGTGGAAGAGGACGAAACCATGAACTAAAGCCTCTTTAGTACCTTAGACATTCTAAATCGTCTGTCACGATGTGACATGTGACGTCATCAAAGTCTTAAGATCTAAGAACCTTATCAGACCTCTTGTCTTCAAGTGTAACATCATGAGTAGATAAAACAATTACGAAGCTTCGCAAAATAAACGTTAAATAATAATATAGATGATACATTGCAATTTAAAACAATATTATAGCTGTAACATGTGGTACATCATATTTAACGCCCACTGCAAAATGATTCGGTTTTTTGGACGCTTTTATGTGACTTGTAACTATTCGTTTGTTTTGGTCAGTCAAATCCTATTAGCTGAGTTAGAACCACTTCCTCTCTATGAAGTTTAAATTTTACATGTGGATTAGGTTGCGATGAAAATGATATTTTATGGTACGCGTGACCTGATTCTATACACAGGGATTCTTACTCTGTTTAAGGAATTCTATAATAGTAAACAGTAAAAAAAAATGAATTTACTATTAATTTTATATATTAGCTGCTTCACACTGTATCAATTTTGTTTTGTTTTCCTTTTAAGCCTTAGACCTATCTAAGCGTGTGTTATATAGCCGTTTCTCAATAAATAGGCTAATAGGACAAGTCGGTCAGGTCGATCCTGACGCTAGCGCATTCAAACAAACAAACAACTCTTCAGTTTATAACACAGTGTAGGTATTTAATTTGTAAGCCGAGATGGCCCTGTGGTAAGAACGCGTGAATCTTAACCGATGATCGTGGGTTCAAACCCGGGCAAGCACCACTGAATTTTCATGTGCTTAATTTGTGATTATAATTCATCTCGTGCTTTACGGTGAAGGAAAACATCGTGAGGAAACCTGCATGTGTCTAATTTCACTAAAGTTCTGCCACATGTGAATTCTACCAACCCGCATTGGAGCAGCGTGGTGGAATAAGCTCCAAACCTTCTCCTCAAAAAGAGGAGAGGAGGCCTTTAGCCCAGCAGTGGGACATTCACAGGCTGTTACGGTTACGGTAGGTATTTACAAATGTATATATTTGTATACATAATACAGGCATAGAAGTAAATTAGGTACTCACCCGTGCACTTTCATCGAGGGGCTTGGCGGGACCATCGTAGTAGCAATTTAGCGTTTTCTCAGTCCCGTTTTTACATACGCCATACCACACGCAATGACCTTCTGCAGACGCGGTTGGAATCTGTAATGAAAAATTATTATTAGGCCATGAGAGCGATCGTAACGGTAGAGATAATTTGATATTATATCGAGGAAACTCTTGCCTGGAATACTGATTATTAACGATATAGTCGGTGATTTGTTTAAGTACTAAATAGCTTCTATTTCACAGACTGATTCATTGGTCTAGTATCTAGATAAAAGACTGCAGATCTCAAGGAGCTGGGTTCAGGTCGGATCGATAAATTAATTGATTCTTCTGACAAAATATGTTCATTAGCATCCCTGAGTCGGAAGTTGTAAGTGTGAACAAAGAATGTGACCAAGTGTGTGTGTGTGTCTCGGAACGCACAAATAAGCAGTTGGTCCAGCGCCTAAACTCTTCCCGGTCGTGTAGGATTTGCTGTCTCCTCGGATTATAAGTGAGCGCACCATAATATATCCTGTGCAGGTAGACTTCATTGAGATTAGCCGCCTTGGCCGAAACCGGTCAAAAGAACATCATCAATGCACAGTCACAAAGCATATCAAAACTTAATCATCACGAAGAAAAAAAACACATTGGCAAAACTGACCTCTACAATACTAACTAGGTACTAAATATTTGCTCGTTAAGATTCACCTAAATAGAATATATAGCGCAACCAAAAAAAAAACCAAAAATGCAATATTGACAGGGTCAAAAAAATCAGACACTCAAAAAACAAGTTATCGATCCAGACGCTGCTGTTACCAAGGGCATTGTTTGGTATGCGTATCTTAAATCGTGAAATTCCGAACCAAAGTTAGCAACGGCAAGTCTTGAGAGAAAAAAAAACCTTTGGCGTTATTACTATCGTAATATTTCGTGTTAGCTTAGCTTTGCACAAGAAAAAACCTCTACAACGCATATATTTTATTTGTAAGCTTGTCTTTCTGGTTTGATACATTCGCCCATTGCCGGTCACAAATTCCTATCAATTAAAAATTTTTCACTCAGTTACCTGGAAGAAATCGCTGTGTAGCGATAAGGTCGCCATAATTGTACATTTATTTAGGCAATATACATGTTTTGTATTTTCTCTTTGTGGTGTGATGTACAATAAAGTATTAAAGTAAAGTAAAGTAATCAATTTATATATTATTAGCATGTTAAACAATTGTATGGGCACATGTTAAGTGGAATTATGTTGACGATATTATCAAAGAAAATCAAATAAAGAAATATACTATATATTATATATATACAGTATATTTATAATATATATAGTATATATAATATATATATAATATATACTATATATATTATAAATATACTGTCCATGGACCATGAATGGACCATTCCACCATGAAACTAGGAACATACGTGTGATTTTTTCATGAAGATTTTTTTTTAAATATCCAATTGGTTTTATCCGCCACGCCACCGCCACCGCCACAGCAATTTTCATACCGCTCCGACCGCCATAATAATTGATATGTATCATACATATATTTTAATAATAATAATTTGATTGTTGTATATAAGTGTAATGATTCTTGATGATTTTTATATTTTATATTGTTTTTGATTAATCTACCATTAAAATTTTATCACATGTTCCATTTATTTATTACAGACAAAAGGGACATAACATCTTAGTTCCCAAGGTTGGTGGCGCATTGGTGATGTAAGCGATGGTTAACATTTCTTACAATGCCAATGTCTATGGGCGTTGGTTCCCCTTACCATTAAGTGTAATGACTTTAACTATGATTTTATTACGCATCATTCGATTGTGAACTGTTGTATTGTAAGGATCAACCGGAATAAATAACTAACGATAATATACATTTATATCAATGAACTAGATTAAAGAGACATTTCAATGTAAATATTTGTACATATAATATGATGAGGTACTATTAAAATACAAAACACACATTTCTGGTGAACTTAACTACATTTCCTTTGCCACATTAAAAGCTACAACAGAATATATAAAAATAAATCGTTAGTTCATCATGGCTGTTATAAAAACAGTAACTAAAATTTTATTAAACATTATTTCCATTTATCACAATGAATGCAATAGTGACGATTGAAACGCTTACACACTACATAACTTGTACGCATCAGAAAATCGAGACCTAATGTAAAACATATACTAAGCAATAAATTCAATTTCTTTGTTTCTGTTTTACGATTTGATATCAGAGAAAACGATGTTTTTTTTTTAAAGTTAATTCCTGAACGATTCTCCACCACAACTACAATCTTTTACATGTAAAACACTATCCGTTGTGAAGTTATGCATTGACGTGTTAGGCAGAGAATTTAATTCAAAACGTACGTCACTCCGATGTCATGAATTAACTATTTCATAAGCAAATACTGTATCCATTCCTACTTCAGCAATATATCAATAACACTGAGGTGTAACATTTTAAATCATGTCCTACTAATATTCGTTTTTACTGAAATAATCATCGAATTATTTAACGAAATACAAAAGCAGACATTTCTAATAATTTACAAAGCAACAAAACTATATATTAAATGGTTTTTTATCGATCACCCAAACATCGCATGTTCAAATGTACTTGAAGAAATCGAAATACATTTCGACGAAAATTTTCCACTTCTTGCTGTTGTGAGTGTACGAATGTCAAATTCAAATCTCGAACAAATAAAAAAAAGAAACGCAAAAAGATGATTGCAGCAAATGAACAAAAGATAGTATAAGTATTATCTTCGCGATAAAGTTATGACAAATTAAAACTTGACAGATCATTGAACGTAATGTTTATTCTAGATAACGAAATCAAACACGTAGAAATCGAACAATAAAATACAATAAATACTCGTCTTTGATAAGTACAATTATATCTTTGGAAAAATATCATATTAACGATATATTCAATATTTATAAAACCTTCGACCAGTTCAGACCCTAGCTCGGTTGAAGGTTTTATAAATACGGTTAATTGGTACATCACACTATATATATATTGAAGACGTCAACATATTGGTATTCTATTAATATTAAGCATGTGTATATGAAATTAAATTTAAATTCTCACTATTTGTTGTACGAGATACTTGGAACTATATGGAGACATTATATACTAATATATTTAAAATTTATTACGCAATACATAATGACTTTGAAAACGAAGCAATTCTAGATTCTAAATTTGATATTCAGTTGAACTGATGTAAACAAAATAGCGGATGCATACACAGATGGTATCATTGAATATTTTTCAAAATCAAATACAAATGGGGGCACTTGACTTAAAAATCATGCGGGTCCGTTACATTGACGTTGATAATATTAATAGCTTTGAAATGAGAGTCCGACCTGATTTAGAAATTTTTGAAAATAGGAATCACACGCGTGGACTCCATAATTTATCTCATACATACTGCAAAACGCGCCATTGAAATACATATCAATATTCTAACAAAGGAAATAAATATTGATAGGAAATATGTTGCCCTTTTTATATATATATAGTTTGGACTCAAATATTACCTTATAATGCAGCAATTATTTTATATAAAAAATGTATTTCGTATATCTCAGAAACGGCTGTAACGATGTGGCTGAAACTTTGTATTTAGATAAGGTTATACTTTTTATCTTTACAGGTATTCTTGAAAAAACACAATAATCAACAAAAAAATATTTAACTAACCGAACGAAGCTCGAACACTCAGATGCTTAAAGTATATAACCTTTATAAACCTAATACAGGTTCATCTCGTTTCGTAAATACACTCTATGCATACATCTACTTTTATTTCGCAGGCTAAAATTTTCCTATGGCAAGCTATGCTGAACACCGCCGTTTTTCAATAATTCATATATTCTGTCGAGCTAACTTCCTTTAACAACTGACGCCTGGCACAATAAACAAACGATAACAGTAAAACAAAATATCACTAGGCGTTGACGTGTAATCGAGTGTCGGGTTTGATTTTTTTAGAAATATTTCATATGTAAAGTGAGAAGTTTAAAAATTACAGGCACAAGGGGCATAAAATCTTAGTTCCCAAGGTTGGTGGCGCATTGGATATGTAAGCGATGTTTGACATTTCTTACAATGCCAATGTCTAAGGGCGTTGGTGACCACTTACTATCAGGTCGTCCATATGCTCGTCCGCTTTCCTATACTATAAAAAAAAAAATCCAATCTCGCGTTCGGACGCTTCGAAAATTATCTTAAATTTAGATAATAAAGCTCATTTAATATTATAAGATGATTTCTTATTTTAATTCAAGGTATGTTGTGTATACAAGCCGAGATGGCCCTGTGGTAAGAACGCGTGAATCTTAACCGATGATCGTGGGTTCAAACCCGGGCAAGCACCACTGAATTTTCATGTGCTTAATTTGTGATTATAATTCATCTCGTGCTTTACGGTGAAGGAAAACATCGTGAGGAAACCTGCATGTGTCTAATTTCACTGAAGTTCTGCCACATGTGAATTCTACCAACCCGCATTGGAGCAGCGTGGTGGAATAAGCTCCAAACCTTCTCCTCAAAAAGAGGAGAGGAGGCCTTTAGCCCAGCAGTGGGACATTCACAGGCTGTTACGGATGTTGTGTATACATATGTATATGTTCGGTAATATTCCATTGCGCTATTGCAAACGCATATACTATTTGTTTAATACATGCATTTTAAATTCCTGTATGAAAGCGTTTATAGTGAAAATATTGTCAAAATAAAATCTGTTTTCATTTTAAAGATACAATTTTTCATTTATATTTTTTAAAATAAATAAAAAAATAACTGCTTAGATTAAATACTATTTTGAGGCGCCTGGCGGTTTTCTTTGTCATTTGTATTGTGTTCATTACCTATATAAAAGGTTATTTGACTCTAATTGGTTATGTAACGAACTTTGTTAGTTACTTGAAAGCAATTATTTATTTATTTATATATACAGTTTTTGATATATAAATATTTTTTTTTTATAGAATAGGAAGGTGGACGAGCATATGGGCCACCTGATGGTAAGTGGTCACCAAACGCCATTGGCATTGTAAGAAATGTCAACCATCGCTTATAGCCAATGCGCCACCAACCTTGGGAACTAAGATTTTATGTCCCTTGTGCCTGTAATTACACTGGCTCACTCACCCTTCAAACCGGAACACAACAATATCAAGTATTGCTGTTTTGCGGTAGAATATATATATATATATATATATATCAAAAACTAAATCCCATGGCGACATTGGATATATTTATTTATTTGGTAAACAGTTAACCTTATATTATATTAATCTTAAACTCGCCAACTATGCCAAGGGTGAATTTGTATCGAAAACAATTTATATTACGAATATACTATTTTATATTAGATTTGGAATCAATTTATATAAGAACTTTTTTTAAATCTGATGTATTACTTGCAAACGACGGTTTTAGTTAAAAGAGAGATAGAGAATCAATTCCGCTGCAGGTTTAAAGCGAAGCCTAACAACCTCATATCGATCGGAGCGCGATTTGTGTGTAAACACGTCTGGCTTTGAACGCTAGTAGCCTTGAATAATATTTAAATAACTATTTAGATACATAAAAAGACTTTTTTAACGAAATGCATCTGATATATTAATATTATAAATCTTACTTGATATAATCAATTTAATTATGATTTTATAAAACAATTATAGTTACAATCTCAATTAATCATTCAATCATAATAATTATTTTATTTCTAGACTTTTTGTCACCCTTTCTGAATCCTTAGTTATCGTAGGAGCAGACAAAAGAAAATATTTGTGTTAAGCATAGCCATTAAAACCTGATGGATGCGCTTAGATTCTCACCAACCCATATGGAAGCGGAAGTTAAACGTTTTATGTGACACACTGCGCCGATCAAAAAAAAAATGGGATAAGGGCAAACGATAGACATTTTTTTAAATGAAGTTATTCGCGTAAATTTCTACAAATACTTAAGGAACTGTTTATTTACATTTTTCTGAAATATAAGACAATAGTGGCCTTACTGCTTAATTTTTCCTATCTCACGTGACATTGACGAAACAATATAAAGTTTAATTAAAAAAAAGTTACATTAAAGTTAACTTGCTAGATTTTATTCATAAAAGAAAATAAGAAATCACCTTCTTTAAGACACCAATAATAAAACACGTTTCTAGAACATACGATAATAATAATTATGGAACTGATAAAAGTAAGTATGTGTATCACACTTGCTCATTAGTAAATATATATAATCAACTATAGATTACTTAAAATATGTAAACATACAATACTTCCGTGTCGTACTGATATTGATAAATAATAAAATTTAAGGAAGTTGATAAGAATATGTTATAATATATCGTAATGCATGTCAAAGTAGAGGACATCATAATGATAAATAAATGGTTATTTTATTGTTTTTTTTTTTATAATGGGCCACCACATGGTAAGTGGTCACCAACGCCCATAGGCATTGGCATTGTAAGACATGTTAACCGTCGCTTACATCGCCAATGCGCAACCAACCTTGGGAACTAAGATGTTATGTCCCTTGTGCCTGTAATTACATAATTGATATTGCTGTTTTCCAATAACAAAGATAAGTCGACCAAAGTAATAATAACTTACGGGAACGTTTTATGAATAAAATAGCTTACAAAACCGTTCGTGGTTCCGTCGCCTGTTATAATAATGGTATTTTTGTATTGATCCAATTATAAAGACGAATAAAGCAGTATAATCAAGGATACGAGAGTCATATTTTATAACTAATAGTTGAAGCCAGTATTTCCAACATGAAAAAGAAAACATTGTAAAAATAAACTTATTAGCAGATTTATGAAACTACAAACTGGTAAAAATACAATCAAATAAACCAAGAACGACTTCATAGAAATAGCTACAGCTTGATTAATGTATCTGAATTTTGCATCTTAATAGACTCCAGGCGCGCCACACTTTCCTGTAATCAAAGCCCGAGGGTCAGAGACACCTTTTATCTGGTACACGAAAGCAAACCATCAATATCAATTTCCAAGGCAGCTCACGTAAAGCAAAATGGAATTTATATCTTCCGAGCATGGAGGTGTTTTAACTGTAAGCTTTTGTTTAAAGAAATAATGTTACCTTTTCTTTTATAAACAACAATTTCTTTAACCTTTAGTTTACTTCTAGGTAAACGACCAGGGTGTAAGTTGTAGTCTAATTTAAAATAGTAAATAAAATTTGTAGTTTATATATATATTTTTCTTTAATGGGAAATCAATACATACCTACCTATTCTCTTAGTCAACTCTTTAACTTTCTACGACCCGACTATTAAATACAAACAAATCTATTACATAGAACTTATAAATATGGATAATTCAAGAGAGACTGAATAAAAAAGATCTCATAATAGAGAACTAAACGAACTAAAGATGCGGGTCAAGTGAAAGCATCGATCTCCCGATCATCTCTCCAAACGACTTTATATACAAAACTAAACTAAAATTTAATATTGTCACCCTTCAGACGTATCCGGTATTAAATTTCTAAAAGAATAATAAAACTTTTTATCAACATACGTTATCATTTAATGACAACTTATTATTTTACTAATAATCCTTTTACCATTTTTTATCTATATTTTGTGGTTCCGTTCTTATTATATATTTCCGATGTCGGTTATGTTCTAACTTGTGATTTCTTTCAGCAATGCTATTACGAAGCGAAATGTTGACATATGGTAATATACTATTTTGATGCGTGTATTCTTGAAATGTTCGAATTATTATGGTCATTGTTGCATATAACCTTATTACATTTCACGACCGATTTCTGCAGTGAGTTTCGAGTTTGCTCTAAAAGAATAGCCTTGTTGACTGGTCAATTTACTATGAAAATATACAACCGCTGTTAAGTGCTCGTCTGAGTGGATAACACTCCCTTTCGATTTAAATGATGAGTGAGCCTGTCTAATTACAGGCACCAAGGTCATAGCATCTTAAATTTCCGTGATTGGCAGCTCATTGACAGCTAAGATACTTCTAACAGGACTAGTATCTATGGGCGAAGATGACTACTATCAAGTGGCCAATGACTCCTCTATCAATGGCTTTCTATTATCAATATACAAAAATTCTATGTCGACGGTGTAACTTTCTTAATAAATAAACTAGTATCTTCTTATTCAAAGCTCAAATTACTCGATTGTATAAATTTGATGTTAGGTAAGCACACTCAGTTCCACGTGTATAATGAGTCCGACTTGCCAACATGTGTTGTAATGAGCTTCCAAAACATAGAAATCATGGTATCGACTTCTCTAATTTCAATCTAGAATTACACTATTCAAAATATCGTCTTGTATTCATGAATATATAATACTAATAACGCGTTTAAGGGAAGACAACCCCCCCCCAGTCGTTTCCAGTCGCAACGTCTATTCATAATTTCACGATTATTTATAAGACTATACGCATTTATAATACTAGTTAGGTGAAAGTTTTAAGGAACTATATGTTTCGTTACTGCAAATTAGCTAATGCATGCAATCCTTGCATTGCGTCTTTATATTGTTTTTGCTAACAACTTACCAATAAAACTCGCGCACCCCCATTGTACGTTGATGCTATGCAATTCTTTAATTGACTCATTATATTATAAGGAATAGGATTTTTTTATAAATATAAGAATATATAATTAATTTTTAGGACTGTACATACATGATTGGATGACTTTAAATTGAAAAAGAAATGTAGGATATCCCTGGACATTCCGGTCATTTTAGAATAACGAACATAACAAATGCTGGCGTGTAACTTAATGCTTTAAAAATTGGGGTAAACATGAACCTGATGACCTTCTACATGTTTTAACTGCCTGTTCTTATAAATCGAAAAACAAGATCGACCCCGATTATAAATATTAAAATGTTTTAATGCTAATTTGTCACACGTGGAAAGTGGAAACACACCGCTATGACGTCACCAGATACAATTGCTATAACCACAGCAACATTCGTTTATCGAATGGCATCCCATATTAAACATTTCAGTTCGATTTAATCAAATTATGGCATTTCGAATTTGGAAGTACCTTGAACAAAGTATGAATTAACAATGATGAAGATTTATGTTCAAACTTCATAGCATTTACCACTCAATACCTTCGGAAATAAAGTACATTTTCGTTTGTTATTTGTCATCAAGTACTTGTAGGGTGTAAATCAGGTCTTTCCAGTTCAAGAATGAGTCATAATATTACTCCTGTACATGACTGTAATAAATGCTACCTTTATTTAAGTATATACTAGGAAGCACTCTAGCACTATTCTGGTACAATATGTTGAGAATATTTTAATCAACGTTGCCAAGACATTGTACCAAAATGTAAAATTAATTACAGAACAAAAGAAATGTATACAATTAAAATCCAAATCTTTTTTTAACATAAAATAGGTAGGCAAACAGGGGACTGTTGTGTCTCTTGTGTCTGTTATTACACTGGATCACTTACCCTTCGAAAAAAAAATTCGAGATGGCCCAGTGGTAAGAACGCGTGAATCTTAACCGATGATCGTGGGTTCAAACCCGGGCAAGCACCACTGAATTTTCATGTGCTTAATTTGTGATTATAATTCATCTCGTGCTTGACGGTGAAGGAAAACATTGTGAGGAAACCTGCATGTGCCTAATTTCATTGAAATTCTGCCACAAGTATATTCCACAAACCCGCATTAGAGTAGCGTGGTGGAATAAGCTCCAAACCTTCTCCTCAAAAAAAGGGAGAGGGGGCCTTAGCTCAGCAGTGGGATATTCACAGGCTGTTACTGTACTGTACTTACCCTTCAAATCTGAACACGACAAGACCCAGTAATGCTGTTTAGCGGTAGAATATCTGATGAGTAGGTAAACTTCCTAGACGGGCTTGCGCAAAATGCTTGCAATTACCCAAGCACTGTTTTTTTTAAATGATTTTAAGCTTATAAACAAATACTATCCTTTATTTAGGGCCGACTTTTCAATAATTTCATTAGTTTATTCTGAAGTATTAGTTTGACATTACATGACGTCACATTTTATTCTTCTTTTAAAAGTTATAAAACGTGATTTAGATATTAAATAGCCTTTGAGATTAGATAAGTACGATTACTACGCAGCATATATCTGTTGTTTACTGAGATTAGTTTTTTTTTTTTTTGTTTATAAATAACTTTATTGGTAGCAACGCTTCATGCGTTTAAGTTTTGAGGTACCGACAAGGTTAACCTTGAATTAGCAAGGTCATTACTGACACAAACATATATAAATAAAAGGAAAAATGCATTAAATTTAATAAATAATTAATTTAAGTATGTTTTACAACGATTTAATATTTAAGAATAAAATTTGTCAACTATCACGTTGATTGTCCTTAGATACTGGAAAACCGATAATATAGAGCTATGAAAAGCTGTACATCTTGCTTAAGCATAACTATTACTGATATGTTTCGCTCAATTAGTTTGTGTGTATTTAAATATAGTACTTTAAATTAAAAGTAAGTCACGTAAAATCCCGTAAATGGCCCGCAGTTGAGCATAATTAAGGGTATGTGCCACGACGCTGCACCAGTGGGGTTTAGTAGATGCACATGTGGAATATTATCCGACAAATACGGGTTTCCTAATTATGTTTTCCTTCACCGCCGAGGACGAAATAAATTTTTAACGTAATTCAAGTATGAAAACTCATTAGTGCTTGTTTTGAAGCTCAACGTATTTTACGCACGGAAAAATATTATATTAAAATAGGAAGGCAGACTGGCATAGGGGCCACCTGATCGTATGTGGTCACCGCCACCCATCGACATTGGTACTGTATGAAATATTAACCATCACGCGCATGACGGTTATGCGACGCTTGGGAACTAAAGACCTTACTTATGAACGTAATTTAGCAGGTGATTAGTTAAACAATGTTGTGTCTTATTCTTTCTAATGGCAAATCAATAATGTAAGAACGAGCGAAATTTATTTACGTCTTCCGTCTTATATACTCAACAGATCATCAAGACATTTTGCATACACTTTGTCAACGATACAGACAAACACATAGGCACAACATAGTATTAAAAACCTGCACAAAAACAAACCCCGCCCCCCTCACACGCGTGCTAAGCCGCTCACGGAAACTAGCTTCATATATACCTAATATGACGGTATCATAAATCCTCGCTGTACCTACTTGGCTACGAAACAAAAAATAATCATTCTCACACTCCAAATCAATCATTGCAAGTATAAACAACACGTACAATGCGAGAATGTGTTATATTATACACTTATGGCACTGAGCGGTGCTAACGAACTAAGAACAAAGTACGTGCATAATAAAGAATATATATTTAATCTGTGCCCAAAATATATTTCTAACACTTCGTTAAACGAACGAAGGAAGAATCTTTTCAGTTTTGAGCTTTATTGTAAAATAATAACTTTTTCAAATGACTATAAATTCAAGGACAATATGTATCTATTCATTATCTTCATACACGGTTCCATAATACTAGATAATAACTGCTTTTTGGAAGGTAATGGCTGTGTAGCGTCCGCTGCGCAGTTACTTCGACTAAATTTATTTATTTATTATATTCTGCAATTGAATCATTTCGCAGAACCTTTAACATGTTTGCGATAATTCGCATTTCAAACAAAATGGTTACATTTTTAGTAACATTTCCTGATGTCCATATATTGCAAGCTGAGATGGCCCAGTGGTACGAACGCGTGAATCTTAACCGATGATAATGGGTTCAAACCCGGGCAAGCACCACTGAATTTTCATGTGCTTAATTTGTGATTATAATTCATCTCGTGCTATACGGTGAAGGAAAACATCGTGAGGAAACCTGCATGTGTCTAATTTCACTGAAATCTGCCACATGTGTATTCCACCAACCCGCATTGGAGCAGCGTGGTGGAATAAGCTCCAATACCTTCTCCTCAAAACGAGGAGAGGAGGCCTTTAGCCCAGCAGTGGGACATTCACAGGCTGTTACGGTACGGTATATATTAATATCTTATAGATAAATATTAATACATTTATTTATATACGCAGCACAAAATAATTTGAACATTTTTATCTAAGAATAATAAATGTCTTTATTGGTTTAGAACAAGTTACATACAGTCAAAAAGGCCCTTTTACCCGTAAACTAGACAACCCCGTATCTTAGGGGCCAGTGACTTCCCAATCATTGTTTACATTTATTAAACTTATTGTCGAGTTTACATTTCTGGTTAATTAAACAAAATACAGTTACAAAAAAACAACCGAATCGTCATTGTCGTCAATCGTCAGAATTCGTTCATTGTCGCTCAATTATTTGTGAATTTTCTAACGTCATGTATTAACTGAGTCAACAATATTAATGGTAGAATTTATAGAAAGGAAAGTTACCACTAGTGTTTATTGAACTCTAAGGTACATTGACATTGGACTTATTGACTATTTCATCAGCTAGAATTAAACCGACGAGCTTACGACAACGTCACTCTGATCTATTTTAATCCAATTTATAAAGTAATCAATCATTTACAATACATTCTACTAAGTAATAAAGTTGCTTCTAATTTAATTTACTTATACAAGAACATGTATAAGAATACATATCACAAAAAGCTTATATACAAAGGTTAACTTCAAAGATAATTGAGTCAATAACTTTGTCGAGTCAAAAACAAATGACATGCGTTCGAAATAATTTTAGGTCGAGGGGAATAATTATACATTCCGTTCACAATTAATTATGCATGATGTATCAGTTACAGACCTTGAGACACGACAGATGCAATACAATTAATATCAAGTGACTACAACTGCGGTTGTCTAATAGTTAGCTTACGAGAATGAAGATCCCCAGGACATCGGTTCAAATCATTGCCATTTTTTGTCAAGATATTCTTAGTAAAAGAACAGAGTTTGGTTGTGTTAACAATGCCGTGCCTTAAAAATCATATAAAACCTGGTCTGGTAAATTAATCACTATCATATTATATCCTTTGCATTTGGATAGTCATCTTTGATGGTGAGTCGTCTGCCATGGCCAAAATTCGGTGAGAAGGAAAGATGTATCTCCACTTTCGCAAGGACATAGGTAGGCGTTTTAAGAAAAAAAAAATCCAAAAAGTTTGTTTGTTCTCTACGCGTTCCTAAATAGTTGTACGTCTGCGAAGGTTCCGCTTGACCAAAAAAAAACAAGGTCTGTTCTTCAAGATAACAGTTTGATATAACCCGGGCCGGGTAGCCAATTAAATAATAAAATAACATTTAATGAAATAACTTAATGAACACTTACATTACAAATGTCTACTAAAACGAAAAACTATACATATGAACATCTTTATATATTTTATGTAAAAAAGCCGATATATTTGTCAAACTTCGCGTTAAAATCATGTACCAATCATATACGTCACAGTTGCAGACGTCACTAAATATCAAATAAAATTCGACAAGCCTGTTTATAAATAGCATATTAGTAAGACTCATTCAGATTTTTCTAGATTTCTATCGTCAGAGAGAAATATTTCCATGACCGATGAACATCTATAATTATGATTATAATTACCACTATGGTATGGCGTTATAAGGTAACATACCACTAGTAATCGATTATTATTAAACTATTTGTTTTGTTTTCGATAACCGTCGATAATCTCCGTCCTTAAACTTCGCACATATCTTTAAAATATCATCATGAATCTAAGCTTTATACGTGTCACCGTAAAATTGTAAATACCGTTCTATCTATCTCCCGAGATTGTAAACTGACGAAATATTGTGAACCGTAACATACTACTTACAATTAAAGCATTATTTTTCGGTACATACACACATATATATGACACATCGTCCTTAAATTAATTTGCTTATAGCAAAGAAGCGAAAAACTGTCGAATTAACTTTACATTATAATATTATATGGAGCAAATGGGCCATCTGATATGTAAATGATCATTACCACCCCATTTACAAATATTAACTATCCCTTACATCCTCAATGCACAACCAACCTTGAGAACTAAGATATTATTTCCCTTGCGCCTGCAGTTACACTGGCTCACAACAATAGGTATGTATTAGCATTGGTTAGTTAATAGGAGTTAACAGTTTTGCGGTATTTCAAGGTCAAAATAGACTGAGATTGACCGTTTGGACGTGTACTTCCTGAAGATATTGCGATTTTGTAACATGCGTTTCTTGTTTTGAGGGCTATCTGTATTGTAGTGGTGGCATATTGATTTCGATATTTATATACTGCCTTATAGCAGGAGTATCACTTTGCATAACAATGATTTTCCCTAAGTGGGGGAGGCTATTAAGCTAAACCAGTTTGAATTGTTACCAACCCAACCATGTTAAAACTGGTAAATAGCTACATATGTATATACATAATTGTTTTTTTTTTAAATAACGGCAAGCATTAAACGAATAATTATTTTTAGACATACAATCATTTGTTACAAAAATGTATATTTTTTTTTACATAATGGACCAAAATCATTAATTATTCAACAACAGACCAAAACACTTCTTATTACAATAGCATTAGTGTTATGTTTAAAAGTGATTTCTGGTTTGGAATTTTATTTTAGTATCCAACAACATTATCTCATACAATATAGTATATGAATTTAGCATAGCATTATTTGCATTTAACTGAAAATCAGTGAGGTGTGAATAACAATGTGTTGCTGCTTATCATAGTTTCCAGCTTCAACTTACATTATACAACATACACACATATATATGTATATCATATAGGTGATATTTATAGCTTTAATGAGCAAACAGATTACATTCACATAAATAAACGCATTGTGCATTTGCTTTGTAAATACTTAATTTATATGGATTATTTTGTATTTAATTTAAAATAATGAAATAATCTAAAAATGTATACTGAAATACAAAAACTATTTACTAAACTTTTTTTTAAATCTTAAAAATGAAAAAAAAAAGCTCCACAAAACTGTACTTTAAAATAATACTTATTTAATAAATAATACTCATTTATTAATATGAGCCCCTATACAATTGCCTCAGCAATTGGATATAATTCATCAATTTATAAACATCAATTAATTCTCATCAATCATGATTACAGTGATTGACATTTATTGCATATATATCATGTTACTTAAACAATATCCCAGTTACCATAATAATTTACCCTTTGTTGTATATATTGGAATCATGGAATCAATTTTATTAAAAAGGTTTTATCAATTTTTTTTTTAATTTCAAATTAAGAATAGGGTTAGAAACTATAAACCTATTTGTATTAGAACAGTAAATTATAAAAGTTCAAAAGTAGTTGCATAGATACTTTATTCACTTTAGGAGACACACAGCACTACAAAATCAATAAGCAATGAAATCAATCTTTATCTATTAATTTGGGTTTATATGAGCATATTTTTTAAGTACAGGATCTTTGTATGTAATAATAATAATAAATGTATTACATTTTATTTTAGTATTATATTTTATTTTTATCAAATCAAAATTAATAATCTCATATAAGATGGGCAATGTCACTTTGGGTAATATACCTATATAAGTATAATAGACATAATAACAATCAAAATACCTATTTTTCAAATTTATATTTATTTAAGCATGGAAACAAATAAAGTGTGTCTTTTCCTTAAAATTTACAAAAATGTTTCTTTCAGTCTTTCACAAAATTTCACAAAGAAGATGAATCATATAAAAATATCTAAATGCTTTTTTTTTATATAAAATAGGAAAGTGGACCAGCATATGGGCCACCTGATGGTAAGTGGTCACCAAACGCCCTTAGACATTGGCATTGTAAGAAATGTCAACCATCGCTTATAGCCAATGCGCCACCAATCTTGGGAACTAAGATTTTATGTCCCTTGTGCCTGTAATTACACTGGCTCACTCACCCTTCAAACCGGAACACAATAAAATGCAGAAGATAAAGCCAGCATAGCATGAATTTTATTCAGAGTTTATTAACTTAATTTTTAATAGGATAAATATAATGATTTTTTTGTGCAATCACCCACAAAGCCACAGCCACCATTCCTACATAATATGCTTAACTTACTTCTTACATTAATACAAGGATTATCAAGGATAGAAGCTAGGACCTCATTAATTTTTTTTTGTTTCATTTATCTGTACTAGATTCGCTTAATTAATTTGCATGTTTACACTCTTTCTACCCTTAAAAAAAACACATTTAAGAGTTTAATGAAACTCAATAACAGGATTTCTACACAGATAATAAAGCATTTAATGACCTTTAAAACAATAACCTTAAGTAGAAATATTATTAATATTGTTTAATTGTTGTATTTGTGAAAATTTTTGGAGACCTCATTCTAATTATAATTCTATTTAAACTAATATAAAATACAACTATACTGTTACTTGTTCTAAAATTGTATGAAGAAAACCTTTATTTTTACTTGTCTTAGTAGTGTAATCAATTAATTAAATCAGATCAAGTCAAAATATACTTTACAGTAGAAGTAGGCTCTTGTAAGCATTTTTATATCATCATATTACAAGATTAACTTAAGGCTACTTCTGGTTTTTAATGTAGATTCTCTAGCAAGAAGCTTATATAATATAATATTAATATAATTAAATGTATTTGAATTATTTTTTACCTCACTTGGGAATCATCAAATACTAACTCCAATTTTTTATCATCTATTCCTTATAATTATATTGTGTAGTCATTTATTGACTAATACTAATATTCTTTATTACTTCAAATGTATTAATTGGCAAAGGTTGAGGAATTTTATGATAAAAGCGAACCTTCCGCCTAGCCCAAGATAAGATAAATTGAATTTACAAAGATGGAAATCTGGAGTTACAAGTTTTTCTTTATTTCTTATAGTAATTTTATATTATATTTATACACAGGAATGCGTCATTGTCATCGAAGATTATGCTATAATTTTATTTTTCATTAAATTACAAGAACACTCAAGGAATTATTTTGTTTAAAAAATATACACTATCAATTAAGTTTAGCAGTGATTTTGAATTTTGAATTATAATAGTATGATTAAAAACAATGGTTCTTAATTAAATGATAATGATTAATCTAATTGTCCTTAGAATATATATATATATATTAATACTATATATATACTACCTATTGTTTGCATTTTTTATTATGGTAACATAATTTTAAACAATAATTAATCTTCTCTTAGAGTCACAAAATAATCTCTTATTATAAAAAAAAATATATTTTTAGTATTACAAACCAGTTTTATGATCTCATTTCCTCATCAATGTGCAATCGCCTTGAGTATACTATGTATTTAATTTGCAAGGTGAACGTTGGTAAGTATATAAAATCGAATAAAGAAACTAATTGATATTAAACGTAGTTATTATACATTAAGGGTGAAAAACTCTTTCTAGAAAGTTTATCGGTGCGGAACAATAAATGTAATCATAGTACTTACGTATTCCGCTATGTGTATAAGAAGCAGATATCCGAAGAAGGTTGATAGAAACCTTCGCAAAAACATTTCACCGACGCCAACCATTGTCAAGTCAAACTTCACAAATATAAATTTATATGTATAACGTCATGCCTTAATTACACACCACAAAAACTAATAAGAAGATGGAGTCGACACAAATTTTAAAAAATTGTGGTCACAGTTTGCACAAGAGTATTTTATATCCTCCATTCATCGACTGAACTAATACGTAGTGGTTATATACTCATTTATGATTGGACTGAACTCGATAAACCACAGACAGTATAATTATTTCTTTCGTCATGATCAAACGTCATGTAAAATTCCAGCATACGCATTCATTCATCATTCATTGAAAGAAATACACACCGACTTCATAATTTAATTATCTAATAAAACATGTTAAATTTATTCCAAATTTTAATTATATATGGTAAGGAATGTCTAAAAATTAACTATCAAAATGTTTACAATAAATTACTATTCTCTACTTAAGCTTTATGAAATCTTTGCAAATGGGACTGGTAAGAGTAAAAAGCAAATGTCAAGTTGTCAAATGTCTTGCCAATTGTCATAACTTCTAAAGTCAAACCAGATTAATCAAAGATTATTTAAAAATTAAACTTTAAAGCTGCGATTTAAATGTGTACCGTTCGCATTTAAAAGTTTTGTACATTATGGAAGGCCGAAAAAGGCAAAGATGTGTTTATGTCACAGCCCGTCAGAAAAAAAAACTTATTGAATTAATGTCAAAACATCCAGAATTAATATCTTGCAAAGTAACACAAGATTTTAACTATAAAGATTCACAGAAGCTATGGCAAAATATAGCAAACGAATGCAATGCTATGCCCGGAGCAAGAAAAACTTGGAGGCAATGGAGAAAAGTGCGGACCTTCTTTTAACATTGCAAACCAGAGTAATTGATGTGAACTTATTAATTGTTTGTTCTTTCAGACTTGGCATGACATTCGCTCAAAAATAAAGAAAAAACAAGCTGAACCGAATGGGGAGTTGCCAATTTCTACAATTATGCTGTCTGCTGCAGAACAAGATGCTTTAGGCATCAAAACGTCTTCCTCTACTGACAATTATCAAGAGTCAACAGAGTTTGTGCCTCTCAGTGACAATCAAAATGACAATTTCAATGATGAACTGTCTGCAGCTTCAATAAGTGAGCCGGAATCACCCCCTGAGCCCAAAGTTTTTAATATACCAGAACAAAAATCTTCGAAATTAAAGTTAAGAGGGTCAAAGCATAGTTCTAAACATTCAAATAATTGTTTTTTAAACTGTGATCTAATAACTGTTCAAGAGCAAAGAAAAATACAAATAAAAGAAGACTATTTAAACTTTAAAAAAGATTACCTAAGACAAAAGTTAAAACTTTTAAAGGAACAAACAGAAGCTCTTAAAAGTATAGCTAAAGAATTATCAAATTAATTTAAGTTAACCTAAACTCACTTGCCCTTAGATCTATGTTTGTGGTGTATTCATTTTACTATTTCCTTATGGTACTTACTTTTAGTATTTTATTTGTAACTGACCTTACACCATTTGAGAAATATAAAAAAAAATGAGTAGATAAACATAACATTTGTTCATTGTCTTTTAAAGGTAGAATAAATAGAAATATATTTTCTCATTAAGAACCTGGTAAGAGATATATTAAATAAATAAACGTATAACAATTATTATGTGTATAAATGACAATGGCGATGTTAGTTTGATTATATTTAACTGTAACTTGTATTTTATGAAATTTACCATATTAAATATTGTTATAACATTTGCAAACAAAATCAATAAATATATGAATTAATGATATTTTTAATAACTTTTAATACCATTTTTTCTCATTTATATAAATATATTAAAATATTAGGATTTATAATATAATTGTGAAAGTTTTGTATTACGATATAATACGTGATCCATAATCGAGTCCTATTTTAATTAATTTTTCTTTGTCTATGACCTATTTTCTAATGTATTTTGTTATCTGTTAAATTTTAATGTCAATAAAAATATTAATATATGACATTTTGTTGACATAATGTGAATAACGGATAATAATAATATTTACGTGTGTATCTTTTTTCATATTGGTATATTTACTATCATCGACCAATTTTATTGTCATGTACCACAAAGAATACTGTAATTTTGTGCGTCCCACATCCGAAGAAACTGCTACATCTGCATTTTTTGCTACTTCATTAAACGGAGAAACAGCGAGGAAACTTTATTTAGAAGAAGTGGGTAACTGTAATAATCCACAAGAATTCAAGTCCACTGTTACTATTAAATCTGAATGTGAGATTAAACGTAAAAGAAAAGGTGATGAAATCGAGTTATCTAATCTACAGTTGTTCCATTGTGTGCAAAATAATGATGTTGATAAACTACGACAGATTTTAGATAGGTGCCCTGATAAGATAAACACATTAGATGAGTTCGGATGGAGTTTGCTCATGATTGCATGTCAGGCCAACTCAATCGAAACTGTTGAGGAGCTTCTTAAACGTAAAATAGACACAACAATTAGAGACAAAGCAGGTAGATCAGCGCAAAGTTTAGTAATAAGGAACAAAAATGTAGTACTTGCTGACATACTTTTAAAACATTGCAGACAAATAACTTCACATAATGATAAGAGTAAAGATATAAAATCACAAAATAAAAGTTTAAAAGAAAACTATGTTTGTGAAATTTGTGATAATCAAGTATTTGACAATAAAATAGAACATTTAAAATCTACGATACACAATATAAATGCTAGTAAAGGAAAAAAAATTCCAACAAAATATGTTATACCTGAATCTAATAAGGGCTATCAAATAATGTTGAAAGTAGGTTGGGATAAAGAAGATGGCTTAGGTCCAGATGGTACTGGAAGAAAATATCCCATCAAAGGTATCCAAAAAAAAGATAAAAAAGGCCTTGGACATAAAAATAAAAGAAACCAAACCCCAACTACAGAGACTGCAAGAGAATTTAATAAAAAGTTAGTCTTTAGAGAGTATGACAAACATAGAAGAATGGAAATTAACTTCAGAAGAGAATTTTATTAAAAATAAATTAATGTAATTTCTTATATACAAGGTTTCTTTTAATTTTCCTTTTTAATATAGTTATAACACTTGTTCTAAGCTTATTAAACTAAATAAGACAAAAGACACAAAATATGTTTAAAAAAAATTTTACATCTTAAATATTTTAAAAAAAAGTTAAATAAGTTAAAATGTGTGATTTTATTTTAAATGTACCATGTCATTTCGAAATATGTCATTCTACTAAAATTATTTTAACAATGAAAGAAAATTACGAGATTACTACATAATTACGAAAGAGCAATATTTTTAATGTTGTCCAATTGAAAGCATGTTTAATTAAAACAAAAGTAAGCATAAATGCTATTATAATTAATGATGTTTAATTTATAAAAATAATCACATAAACAGTGATTTTGCAAAAAGAAATACAAGTCTTATTTAACACTTCAATGCAACAACAACTTTAACAATTTATAATAGTTAAAGTTTATTCAATTATACAGGGTAAATATGATTTGTGTATCTTGTGTAAAAAGCAGGAAAACAAATAGAAAAACAAACATTAGTCAAAGGCAGTATATATTTTCCTCTAAAAAAAGGTAACATCCATTCACATGTCTTATAAAAATATATAATTTTTCATGTACTTAGCCTCAGGAAACACGAAAATTGTGTCATAAAAAATGTTTAAGGCAACAAAATGTGGAGTATAGAATTATTCTGCGATGTATTTTGTGTATGTAAAGCAGTTGGTGAACATAATCAAATTGTCATGTAAATAGATTATTTAGCAAATAACTAAATACTTCCGACAAAGTATTATAATAATCTGAATTACACTTATTTGTAATTACAGTTATATAATAATAGTTTTAAAGTTTTATTTGTACTTAAAAAGGAACTTACTACTATTCTATAATACAATTTGATACATTCATCATAATTTACAATAAATCATTAATTATCATCAAAGATTGGGTGCTACCCAGTCAAGGAAATTTACAGCCAATTCAAACCCAACAAAGCAAGCAGCATTAGCCGGGAATGCTCTGATCATGACAGGAGTCACGCCTTTGTATAGTGCTGTTGGTCCTTCTCTCTCCATAAGCTGTTTGAAAACATCCCTCATACCATTAGGATATGTTCCTTCAGGAGCTGTCTGTAATCTACTCTTTAATACATCTGCAGGCATGCCTACTAGCCAGTTAGCTATGCCTGCACATCCACCTGCAACAATTGTAGCCACCATTTTCATTTTAGCAGTAGCATCTTGTGGAACAAGTACTTCCTTCACCCACTCGTAGGTCATAAAGTACATGCCACTGGCAGGCACATCTCTTAAGATAGTAGCAACACTGCCCTTGTAAATACTCTTTATACCTCCCTCCGCATATAACTGTCTGGCACAGTCAAGCATGCCACTATACTTCTGTGGTACATTTCCTCCCTGCTGGATTTGAAGTAAGCATTTGATACGTTCACCAGGAGCCATTATAGAAGTAGTAAAAATACCTGAAAAAGCACCCGCGGCAAACAATTCCGGTTTAGTGAGAACTTGATTTTCATCAGACTTAATTAACTTTTTACCAAGTCCAAATCCAAAGAAACTTATTGCAAATATAGGAGCAACTCCTGTTAATGGTGCTGACATTCCTTTATAGAGGCCACGAAAACCTTCTTTTTGAATAGTCTTTTTAAAACAATCCCATGTTCCACCATACAAGGCTGTTTCGCCTGGTTTAGGTAAAGGCATAGTCTGTAATCTTACTTTAATTGTGTCCATAGGATGGCCCGCTAAGACAGTGCATACCCCGCCAAATCCTCCACTGAGAAAATATTTGATGGGGCTACTTTTCTCCGACATTTTTTATTTAATAAAATTAATACAAAAGAGAAAGGCCACTAGGTACACAAGTGCACTTGTACAGGTGTCGAGTTTTTTAATTTAAAATAAAATGTCAAAGTCCAACTATACAATCAAGTCTATCAACCAACCAATACCAATTTATTGCAGTGATGCCAACACCTACAGAATATTTCGCCTAGAACCAACTTCAAATTCCCCTAAATATCGATTAAGAACCCCTAAATTTTTTGTTGTACACTCGGTTTGAGAGGTAATTTCAAATACATATATGTAGTATAAAATAGCTGTTGTATTTAAGCGGGTGCATTTTACACATTAACATACATTTATTAATGACCTAATAATATGAATGATGATAACAATGTATTAAACGATTTATTTTTCATTCGGTGACCAGAAATCGAAGCTCGGACCTCCTACGTATTATACAAGCACGCTGACCAGATATATTATTTCAATCTCAATATATTATAATTTTTTGATATTTCAGTTATAGCGACGCTTTGAGTTTATAGTGGTTTAGTTTGTTGGTTGCGTTCGAGGCTTAATATAAATTGTATAGATTCGTACATTTTTTTAAGGAAAAAAAAACTATAACAAACCTCCTAAAAATCAACCTAAATAAATGTACCCCTAAAAAAACTCTGAACAACTTGATTCCCCCCAAATTTTGGGGGATTTTATTATAAAGACTCACTATCGGAATCACTTGACTATTTTAATAAAAAAATATTTATATATCCCTCCATAATATTATTACTCTCTAAATTTAACAAATCAACCACCCGAGTTCCCCAACGCAAGTATTAGTGAAAGCAATGATTTTTTAATAATATTGGATGTTACTAGATGTTACTGTCAATTAGTCGGCCGCAAGCACTAGCCCAATGTGTTAGTTGCTTTGTAATTATATAAATAATATTGTAATTATCTGTGGCCATTAAAACTCCTGATTAAATTTAAATCTTAGTGTTGGTTATTCTTTACAGATATTTGATAAATATTGTATGTTTATTAATTGAATTACACAAGAATGATATAATTTTGAAAGGGTTTCATGATTCATTTTCATGCCATATAAAATATGGCATGTTCTAAAGAAGAAATTGAAAGGAAACGCTTAGCTGCCTTACAAAAAAGACAAGAAAAGCTTAACAATCAACAATGTTTACAAAATAATTATAATAAACAGAGTCCTTCTAATACATTTTCACCCATAAATTCAAGTGCTGGATCTGTGAAACCTAGAGCTGGATCTCATATAGGATTTCATCCTTACGGTAAGCCAGATAATACGAAGGGGTTAGCTGAAAATGCCTGTATTCCGATTACCAAGGTTGTCACTGGAACTGTATACTTGATTTCTGAAGATAGATTTGAGGTGAATCCCTCAGAGTTTAGTGCCCCGCTCATCAATATCTTTAAGACAATACCCTCGAAGAGTTACGGTAAGAAACACAATTGATATAGTGCTAGTGATTTTGTATGAGATTTTTAGTTTACATTGATTAGACTGTATTTCTGTAACATATGTTTGCCCACAGATATAAATTCGAAGTTATGGAATTTTTGCATAAAAGATTATCAAGAGCTGATGATGAAAGTTTCTTCATTGGCACCACATGTAGTCCTCGGACCTTTACCTTCATATGTCTTGAAGGTTTCAACATTTCATAGTTATATAATATAAATAAATATGGTGTATTTTGCATCATTGAAATAAATTTCGCCACAGTACTACTTTTAAAGTATCAGCATCCTGGGTGACAGTCTATATCTAGTGCATCTTTCTATTTTAATGTAAAAAAAGTAAAAAGATTTGTTTTTGTATAGTAAAAAACATGCAATTTATTTATCCTTAAATTTTTTTCAAAGAATAAGATAATTAAATAGTTGTTTTATGTGAAATAAATTATTGATAAACAAACAGTAAGATTAGACATAAACATTCTATGGTTCAATTTTTTTTTAATTACTTTATTTTAATTTATTATAAAACTGCTTGTATATCCTGTTGCCCTATCTAATTTAAAAATTGTTTACATGAGCCATGAATAATAGCCCAACATAACATGTAACATTTTTGTATGTTCACAGATACTTAATGAACCTGTTATAGATCTAAATACTGTGGATCTGTCACCAATAGAAAAGACACTTCGAGATAAATTATTGCCGTTTCAGGAGGATGGAGTTCGGTATGATGTTTGACAAAATTATTATTTGTTTTATCATTATAATGCGTGTAAATGATATAAATAATATGATTATAAGAATTAGGGCATAGAGAGTGTGGCTGCTTTTGTGCACTTGTGCATTATAATATGTCCTGCGTAGCTGGCTAATCTCTTGAGATTGCCAACTGCCGTAGCCAAAATCATCTGGAGGACTGCATTTAAAACAATTAATTGAAATATATATATATTAGCACTTAATACCTTATTTAGGGATAAAATCTTTGCCATTTTATACTATATAATTGCTAACATAACTGCTTAGCAGCTTATTATGATTAGCCCAGCAGTGGGCCATTTTCAGTTTGCCATAAGAAGCAGACTAGTTTTAAGTCTAGACTTAAAAGGAAAACCAATTAATATAAATAAAATATTTAGGTTCGGTATCGCCAGACAAGGGTGTTGTATGATAGCAGATGACATGGGGCTCGGGAAGACATTCCAAGCTCTTGCCATAGCTAGTTACTATAGGCATGACTGGCCGTTGCTTATTGTCACAACATCTTCAATGAGGTAACTACACTAATTACAAATGTTTTACATATTAATTACAAAATAGAGGCGAGAAATTGCAACAAATAATTTGGTTTAAGTGCTGTGATTACTATGATAGTTAATGATTACACTTGCCTCACAATATGTTATGTCAATATTGTATAGTCACAATAATATTGTTTTTTTTATGTATTAAATGACAATTATTGTTGCAAAGATAAACTTCAGACTCCACTAAATTATCAGGTCCACTAATTTTTTTTAATAAAATCTGCTATATATTTTTAATTTTGTCAAAACATTAATTAAGAAGGCAATGCTCAATACAAGATTATAGAAAATAGAATAGATAACAATGCGTGGATGTGAGTGTTCATTGATATCGTTACAAGATATATAAATATATTAGTATATGCAGTTTATACTCCCTGCCGTTTTATTATTTGTTTTATTTAGAACACGTTGAATAAGTGTTCTCTTTTTTCGATTTATTGTGAACAATCTTTAACAAAAACGTAAATCAAAATATAATTTATTTAAGTACGGTCTTAAGGTGGGTTCCCACGGTGAGTGATTTTACGGACGGACACGGATCAGTCCGCACCGACGCAGACAAGTCCGTAGCGGGCGGTACGAGAGATGTAGCGACAGCGATGCGTTCTCTTGTACTTGCATTTTTGAATGACAAAAGGGCTTCGAATCTCAAAAATCGACACGCATAGTGAAAGAACTTTGGTGCGGTGCGTGGATGTCCGTGATCGTCGGCCGTGCTTAAATAATTCACATTTATAAAAAAATGCTTACGAATAAAGACTGTTTTTTGTTATTTCTATTAAACGTGAATTTTAGCAGTAGAAAGTTTTCAAATGCTTAAAGTATTTGGTGAAGACAAACACCGTGATGCGCGAGTAAACTTTACTTGGTGGCAGGGCTTTCTGAAAGCCCGTCTGGTTAGGTTACACCCAGTCATCACATATTCTATTGCGTAATATTCTTGTGTTTTGGTTAGGAGGGTAGAATGAGCCAGCGTAAATGAAGGTACCTTATATCTTAGTTCCCAAGGTTGGTGGCGCATTGGTGGTGCAAGGAAACTTACGGTGGCAATATCTATGGGCGGTAGTGACTTATCATCAGGTGGCCCGTCTGCTTGTGCGCCTAATTATATTATAACGAAAAAAAACTTATATACGTTGAATAAAATTCTGCCTTGTAAACGTGTATTCACTAAGCCGTAATGGAGCTGCGTGATAGAGACAGCTATAAACCTCTTTAATTATAGGCCTTTTTGATATTTATAAACATTAATTTACAATAGGATGTTTTAAAAACGTATATTGTGAAATAAATTTGTTCGCAGAGAAACTTGGCAGAGTAAAATTAATGAGTTGTTACCGTCTATCCCTATGATGAACATCGCGATACTTTCAAGTAGCAAGGACAGTCAATTCGTCGCTGATAAACAGGTATTTAGTTATTCTTTAAGAGGTAGAACTTTTGTATCGTAATTCATATAACTCAAATGGTTTATACAGCACACGTCGGCGAAGCTGCTCTGTTGGTATGATTTTTTCTGACATCTTCAACATTTATCGTCAATTTTCGCAAAACATAAATGAATTCTTGATTTACTTCGACCATTGGTTAAAAGTATAGGTATATGAAATAGTTTTTAGTTCGGTAATTTTGAGTTTATTGCGGTCAGACAGACACGGCAGAGAACTTTTTGTTACAACATTTAGTGATTACCTTTTTCTTTTCAACGCTGGTAAAACGCGTTACGCGTTTCCCCCACAGGAACAGTGGGGGGGGGGGGGTATGTGAGGTTTGCCGTTGTCCAAGACGCCGAGTGCGCCCCGAACATCGGAATACCCACTAAAAAACCAGCGGTACCCTTTCCGTCTTAACGAGGAGCGCCGCGGGATCGCTTTCGCATGCTACCGTGATTTAGTGATTACCTACTATATTATACCTATATAATACGTGCTAATTGTGAAACTTGTAAGCTATTTGCATTTAGAATAAATCAATCGATGGAGTTGTAATCACATTGTCTAAGGGTGCTTACGAATTGCGACTTACGATTTACGAAAGTCATAGTGTTTTACGCCGAACTAATATCGGGGGATCAAGCGGTAAATGAAATTAAGGAATAACTTTCCACTGTTTACACTATAATTTATTTTGTATGATCACTTTTACAAAATCACTTTTACATTATATATATTCAGTAGCGAATCTAGACAGCGCGATTCAGGAAACTGACAGATTCAATTAACGCCATCTATCGCTACCGAGTAATAACATATGCCATTATAAACATAGCGAATCCATAGTGAATATCATAGATTATCAAGTCTCTCTCTATTTCTACTCTCGACCAATGACATCGTGTCAATTCAATGTCAAAATTGTTTATTTGTGATAATTCCTCTTGTAGTTGGAATAGTGAATAGGCTATATAAACTTGCATAACAAGTATATGCAAGTTTATAAAGGTTTTCAGGGTTTTCATATTAAGATCGACTGTATTTTTTTTTTCAGACGGAAATAGTTATTGTAAGTTATAAAATAGCAGGAATGTATACAGAGCTGCTGAAGGATAAGAAGTTCGGGATGATTATTGTTGTGAGTATTGTTGAATTAAGTCATTTTGTTATGGAACCTTCTCCTTAAAATGGGAGAGGAAGCCTTAGCCCAGCAGTGGGACATTCACAGGTTGTTACTGTTAATGGGAGATGTTACCGGTTAAGTTATTCGATAAAATAATTACATCCATAAATATAACTCGAGTTTTAAAAGAGTATAAAATGTTTATGCTTACGATCGCTTTTATTATATTCATCTGTGTGTGCACAGTAATTATATATAGTAATTAAATAATAATAACGTTAGTAATATATATGTGTGACCTTATTGTCATGAGTTTTATTTCTGATAGTCGATATTGGCTTAGCATATATTTGGTGGTACTCTAATTTGTGAATCCTTATCGGCACAGGCAGAAATCGAAATATAAGACATTTTATAAAATTTCGTCTGTCAATCTTATTAAAGATTAAAATGGGTGAAAATCATAATATACGGTACTTTATTCAAAGATGCTCTCACGGGCACTTTTGGATCGTCATTTTACGTAATTATATCGACCGTAAAGCTAACCGGTCGGGAATGTAGAGTACCGGGGTGTGCCGCAGGACGAGTCGCACCACCTGAAGTCCCGCAAGGCGCGCGCGACGGCGGCGCTGACGGCGCTGAGTGCGCGAGCGGCGCGGCGCGTGCTGCTGAGCGGCACGCCGGCGCTGAGCCGCCCCGCCGAGCTCTACTCGCAGCTCGCGCTCGTCGCGCCGCGCCTGCTCGGCGCCTACACGGACTACGGTAGCCCCCCCCCCCCCCCCCCCCCGTCACTATATATATATACTCGCGGCGCGGCGCGTGCTGCTGAGCGGCACGCCGGCGCTGAGCCGCCCCGCCGAGCTCTACTCGCAGCTCGCGCTCGTCGCGCCGCGCCTGCTCGGCGCCTACACGGACTACGGTAGCCCCCCCCCCCCCCCCCCCCCCCGTCACTATATATATATACTCGCGGCGCGGCGCGTGCTGCTGAGCGGCACGCCGGCGCTGAGCCGCCCCGCCGAGCTCTACTCGCAGCTCGCGCTCGTCGCGCCGCGCCTGCTCGGCGCCTACACGGACTACGGTAGCCCCCCCCCCCCCCCCCCCCCCCCGTCACTATATATATATACTCGCGGCGCGGCGCGTGCTGCTGAGCGGCACGCCGGCGCTGAGCCGCCCCGCCGAGCTCTACTCGCAGCTCGCGCTCGTCGCGCCGCGCCTGCTCGGCGCCTACACGGACTACGGTAGCCCCCCCCCCCCCCCCCCCCCCCGTCACTATATATATATACTCGCGGCGCGGCGCGTGCTGCTGAGCGGCACGCCGGCGCTGAGCCGCCCCGCCGAGCTCTACTCGCAGCTCGCGCTCGTCGCGCCGCGCCTGCTCGGCGCCTACACGGACTACGGTAGATCGCGTCAGATTGCCGTCCCATCGGATTATGAGAGTTAAGGAATAGACTTGTGCACTATGATATGTCCTGGGCAGTCGGCTAATCTCTCTTGAAATCACCGCGGCCGAAATAAGTTCGGAGGACATATGTTAAACCGAGAGACGTAACTTTTAAACAATGAACCGGTTGCGGTTGTTATAGTAAAAGTAGCGATCGCAGTATTTAAATTAATTTAAACTATACGAAGAATCTGTAATGGAGAATAAACAGAACGATTTCAGGTAAGCGGTATTGCGCCGGGAAACAGACGAACTTCGGTTGGGACATGACGGGGCAGTCGAACCTAACCGAGCTACAAATTATACTGCAGAAGAGATTCCTTATACGAAGAACTAAAGAAAAAGTACTAACAGAATTGGAGAAAAAAACAAGGTACAGTCAAATATGTTCGCAGACATTATTGCGTTTGTACTAGGCACCGTCAGCAGATAAATAAAAAAGCATTTTTTTAAATATTTATTTATCTTTTTTAGGTACTTAATATAATACATAAGTATTAAAAATGTTTTTAATCAATAATTTATTTAACTACAGGATTTTGCTCGTCCCCTCTTCCAACGTAATTACTTATCTTAATAATAATTCGTTCTAATATAAGATCTCGTCGAACGCGGAAATGTTGCTAGCATTCTTGTCCTTTGCCATTTTATAATTTGTACTTTAGTTATCTGTATATTGATTTTCTTATTTAAGTAATTAATGTTAATAAAAAAAATGAAATGAATTAATATTTAATTTCTAATATTGTATTCAGGGAATCAGTGTTACTGGACCATTCGCTGCTCCAGTTCACGAAGGAGGAGGCGCAAGGTCTGTCACAGATGGCGAAGGCCTTCGAGAGCACCAGGTCGTCGGAAAAGCACGCAGCGTTGATCACTTACTTTAGTGAATCGGCTAAAGTTAAAATTCCCGCCATATGGTAAACCATTACTTTAATTTTTACTTACAGTAACAGCCTGTTAATGTCCCACTGCTGGGCTATGGACTCCTTTTCCCTTTTGAGGAGAAGGTTTGGAGCTTATTCCACCACGCTGCTCCAATGCGGATTGGTAGAATACACATGTGGCAGAATTTCAATGAAATTAGACACATGCAGGTTTCCTTTTACTTAAATTACTTTTAATAAATTCAATACTCTACAATTAATTAGTGTGGTGTGTGCTCAATGGATCCACATTGGTTTTCGATCCTTATTTATATTAATGTTATAAATGTAAAAGTAACTCAGTCTATCTGTAATGCTTTCACTTCTCAACCAATGAACCGATTTGATGAAATTTGCTATGAAGCAAGCTTGAACCCCAATAAAGGACATAGACTACCTTTTTTCACGGGCGAAGCCGCAGCTGAATACTAGTAGTTTATATTTTCCTTATACTTAGTGCACATTAACGATCCACCATCTGTAGACGATTTTCGAAAGAAATTATACGAGAATTTATAGTTTCTAAAACTATGTTTTAGTCAATTAAATATAATCAAATTATATATTATAATTATTATATTAAATATATTTTTTCTAGAAATTGAATGTTACAAATATATATATTCCAATTCAGGTCTGAACAATAAAAGAATATGTATGGGCTTTATATTTATGAAACGTTTTCATTTTCGCAGTAAATACGTCAAACAATTGCTGAAGGAAACAACTAGCAAGTTCCTCGTGTTTGCGCACCACCGGAACATGATCGACGCCATCTGCAACACCCTGGACGAGGCGAACACCCACTATATATGTATAGTGGGCTCCACCCAATCCAACACCAGAGCTGTACGTAAATTTCAAATGGTATAGTTTTGATGCTTTTGATTTTCAATTCAGTTTGTATTGTGACTGAAATATGCATTATTATATTTTGTTTCGAGCGAACCAGCTAATACATCTAAATCATTGAAATGTTTTATATATAAAAAAACTATAAATTAAATACGTTTTGAACACTTTTTTTTTTCGTGTGGTGGGTAATTGTCCCCCCTCCAGGAGCTGGTGGAGACGTTCCAGCACGTGCTCTCGTGCCGCGTGGGCGTGCTGTCGGTGACGGCGGCCGGCTCCGGCCTCACGCTGACGGCGGCCGACCTAGTGCTATTCGCTGAGCTGCACTGGAACCCTGGGGTGAGCCGTGCACTACTTACCACTCGTTGATAAAAGCCGACAACGTGAGCATGTGAGCCTCCGTTTGCCGCCGTCTGACGTAAATTAAAAATGACACAAAAGGGAATTAAGATTCTGTGCAAAATGAAACATTTTTTCCTGTCCCAGATCCTGACGCAGGCGGAGTCGCGTGCGCACCGGCTGGGCCGCTCGGGCGGCGTGTGCGTGCGCTACCTGCTGGCGGGCGGCACGGCCGACGACTTCATGTGGCCCATGCTGCAGGACAAACTCGATGTGAGGGCCGCTCTTGCATCTACTGTGCCGTCTCAGACTTCCTCGCTCCTAGCGAGATTTTAACGCTAATTAGAACGGCGTGGTTGACAGTTCTTCAAAACGTTCTCATTAGGAAGGGTATTTGTCAAGGACTGATATTTATGTTCATAGGCCGTAGCTGTAAGCTTTTTTTTTTGAGGTTTGGACGTATTAAGAAGCTATATGAGTTTTTATCCAATCAATAACATCCAATTTATCCAATCAATAATAAATGTGTTTAGTTTTGTACACATTAAGCCTTTCCTTTGTGCACATACTTGTGTATAATTGCGCAGTTGGCTATTCTCCATTGCAGCCTTTGGGATCGATATCAGGCGGGAGGACTAACAGAGATAATAAATTTATATTTGTTCTCTGTGTATATATATCCTTGTACAAGCCCATCTGGGTAGGTATCGTCGACTCATCAGATATTCTACAGCTAAACAGCAATACTTAGTATTGTTGTGATCCGATTGGAATTCGGTTAGTGAGCCATAACATCTTAGTGTCCAAAGTTGGTGGCGCATTGGCGATGTACGGAACGGATATTTCTTACAGCGCCAATGTCTATGATGGTCCTGATGGTAGTGACCCCTTACCATCAGGTAGTCCATTTGCCCATCCGCTAGCTATATCATAAAAACCTTGTCTTATAAGTACTGTAAATGTTAACGTTGTTCCAGGTTTTAAACAACGTAGGTCTTAGCGGTGATACATTCGAGAACAACACATTCACACGGCAAGTATGTAACATTTTCCTATTAAATAGAAACTTTATAAGAATAACTAATATACTACATAGCAGTTTCTGATTACTGGGACATTTTTAAATGCATAAATATAATATATACAAGGTATATAAGGAATAATTTATGTCGATGTCAAAAATTAAAATACATGACTGTCTCGCAAAAAAATAAGTTCTGAAATGGTTTTTTTAAAGTAAGAAATGTAAGAGATAAATTAAGATAAAAAATTGTTGAGTAAAAATCCTATGCTGTACAGTTCTCTATAGTATCTGTTTTTTTTTTACAGGAAAGTAAAAATAGTATGGCACAGTATTTATCGCCAAGGAGTAGTTATAACAACGAAAATAATTACATTCCCGGAACAAACATTAGAAAAGTTGCATTAACTGAAGCTTCGAAGAGTCATAACGCGAGTAGCTTGGAGGACAACACGCAAACAAATAATCAAACGGGTTGTGAAATGGATTCGTTTATGGAACACGATGATGATGACGACCTGCTTGCCGACTTGGACTTATGAGACTGTACCATTGCAAATATTTTATAATCTGTGGTAAATGTTAAAATAAAAAATAACTTATCTGTAAACAGTTTTATGTGACATTATTGAAATGAACTGCAGTTGTTAAAAAAAAAATCTCAAAATTAATAACAATAAGATGCAGCAACTAATGTCCAACCGCAGTGAGACTGACTGACAGGTCCGTGGTTGAAAGAACGATGTAACGTTTGTTCCAAATGAAATGACATTAGTAATAATAATTTCATCTAATATTACGTTGTTATAATTATTATAATTTAGCTGTTATAACCTAAACTAGTATGAGATACGATATTCTGACAGATTTCGGCCACGGCGCTCAATCTCCGAGATGGCCTAGTGGTTAGAACGCGTGAATCTTAACCGACGATTGTGGGTTCAAACCCGGGCAAGCACCACTGAATTTTCATGTGCTTAATTGGTGATTATAATTCATCATCATCGGTTAAGATTCACGCGTTCTAACCACTAGGCCATCTCGACTCGTTTGTCGATATATATATTTTTTTATATTATAAATTGTCTCAATAATACGATTCTCCTTTATTGTTATATATTTTGGTAATATATGGTTCATTATTTATTAGGACTTCATTATTCCTTGACTTTAACGGATCTGAATTAATCTGATTTAATTTAAAATGGAGTTCAAAATTTGGAGGTAGTACTTTTTATTGGATGAAACATTGGTTCCCATCCCAAAGTAATTCGACAGGATAAACACATTGCCTTCTCTTTTCAACACATTTGAAAAAGGGAGAAAAATATATTTAATCATGTCGAATTTGTGTAGTCTAGAGTTTGTGTGTCTGAATCTATTGATTACAAAATTGTATGTGATCAAATCAAAATTATATAGTATAAAATATAAATTGATGTATTTCCGTTTTACGGTAGTTTTTGGAAGTTCAATCCTGTATGCCGAATGCGATTTGTATCGAATGAAAACAGCGCCGTCTAGTGACGATAATCGGATAAACCCAAATGTCAAACGAAATCTCTTCACTCTTGATTTGAACTTATTTTTAACTAAATAAACAGAACACAAACAATATAAAAAAGAAAGACTAAAGTTTTGAAGCTTCTTTCTTTTTGTTAAAAATTATTATAGTGGCTGGACCATTTAATAATATTCTTATTGTAGTGTTTTTGTCGTGTTTTGTGTGTGTGAAACGGATTTTGGTATTTTCATTTCTCTCGTATTTTCAGTCTTTCTTTTTTTTAAACTTGTAATGAAAAACATAATTCATTATTTCTCTTCACATTTATTTGATTACTTACCTATAATATATAAACTCATGAAAAATATTTCAATATTTGAGTATGTGGTTTTTTACGAAAATATTTTGATGGTTTGGACGGATGTTACAAAACGTATCCAATCCATCTATTATAAATGCGAAAGTAACTCTGTTTCTTATGCTTTCACGGCTAAACCACTAAACCGATTTTGATGAAATTTGTCACGAAACAAGCTTGAACCCCAATGAAGGACAAATCCTATTATTATACTTTACAAACGGCGAATACTAGTTATTTATAGGATTTTAATTCTTAAGTAAGTTTTTTATTATCTTATGCGCTAAGGATAATCACTTGTGAATGAAAAACCCTGTTCAAAATTGTTGATTTTTTTTTAATTTAAATAAATAATAAAAGTTTAACATTGTTTTTCTTCCTTTATTGATTTTTAATTTTTCTATTAAAAACAGTATAACTATAGCAGTTATATACATTTGGCACACAAGTTTGCAAATAAAAACATTTTGATGTCATGACACATCCATTACATATTAATTATGTGAGTAAATTTAAATAAGATCCGGATTTCGTTAGAGGTCGTTGCAAAGAGCAACAATAATTTATTATATACCTGGAATAAAATAATATTGGTCAACATTCGTAAAAATAAGCAACAGCGCTATTAGAATAAATTAAAACAATATTGCATTAACCTCTAGCTTTGATAACATTTCATCGGTTTTATAGTTCTAGTTTCTAGATTCTGATGCGTTTTTATAAATGTATCTTTCGCACAATAAAGCGCTTTTTGCACATTTGTTAGGCGCATACCGAGGTCTTAATCTAGAAAGTGTAAAGGTTGAATATCTACGCAGACTCACAGGGTCCATCCTTGACCACAGTCAAGTGTGTTCCTGCGCACTGCATGAGGCACACGTTGTTGAACGTGACGCCGTTGGACGCGCAAACCGGGGTCAAGTTCCTCGTGCACGCGCACGATACATTCTCCGCGTGTTCGACGATTTTAATCTCGTCGGAGCAGCGGCCGACGTGGTCGATGTGCAAGTCCTCGCTCAGCTCCCGGGCGCAGTTTAACATGCACGGGTTGCTGTACGTGTTTCCGTCTGTTCCGCAAACAGGCTTTCTCTCCCTTGTACACGTACATGGCAACGGTTGGGCGACCTCTTCGCGCTTACATTCGCCTGTGTAAGCGATTTCGACGTCGGTCCTCTCGCAATCCAGGGAACACTTGTTGGGGTAGGTGACACCATTCGTCCCGCAAATCGGTTTGTATTCGTATGTGCAGAAACAAGCGGGCTCGGTCTCGCATTGTCCGCGCCTCTCGACCTTGAGGTCTTCGTCTTCGAGGCGCTTGCAGTTTAGCAAACATTCGTTGCTGTATGTGTTTCCGTCGGAACCGCAAACCGGCTTCAGCTCCCTCGTGCATACGCATGGCGGCAGCGCAGATGTCACGGACGAATAGGTGCCGACCAGAAGTAAAACACCTACAAAAACCATAATTTATTATATAAGTAATTTAAAAATTATCCCATTTTCATTTATCTTTAAAAATTAACTATTTTTTATTCTTTTTTTGTATTCTTTTTTATATTAATTTAATTTGTATATGAGTTTTTTAAATGTATGAGAAGAATTCTTAAAAAGAGTGTAGCAATCTAATGAAAGAGCTCAATATGAAATAGTAATAAACTAAAACAAAACGTATAGTGCATATCAGAAAAAAACTCATAATAATAATTTAGAAGTTTTATTATAATTTATATTTGTTTTGTTTATTATATCATGCTTTTAATTAAGATAGCAATATTTTATCTCGTTTCTATTGTAATCATATTATGTAGGTTTGATCCGGTATTATTGATTTATCGCTTAAAAGGTTGCAGTGTCGAGAGTCGAGACATCTCATTTGAATATACAAGAACATTTAATAATCAAAAAATATTTTAATGCTATATTATTAAAATGTATTTTAGTTCTAGGAATATTGACTTTTATATATTTGTTAGAAACAACAATTATTGTCAAACGATTTTCGGTAAATTAGCATCTGTTTAAACAAATTTTTGGAACAAAAATTGAAAAAGTATTCAAATTATAATAATTAATATTTACATTTTTTCATATTTAATACGTTTGTAATAACACAAATTTTTCTACGTTAATAAATACAAAAAAAAATCCTTTTACTTACTCAACTGGTAAAACATTTTCACAATCTTTATAATAAGTAACTAACGAGGAAATAAAAATATATAAACAGCACGCAGTACAAGATTGCGTCTTCACTGTAGAACAAGTTGAACACTGAATGATGAGTGCCATGAAACCACTCCCTTATATATAAAGTAATATTTTCCCAATGAAGGTTTTGTCGTCCATGTGATTTCCCAAGCATGCGTCAACACAAACAAACGGTGTTTCCTGCGAATCGGTTCGCGTATTTATTTATATCATTCCAGTACTTAGAACAGTGAGACGAAAATAATATTTTGTTTGTGAATTTACTGTAAATTACTGTTATTTAGTAATTCCTTATTATACGCGTCAATATAATTTTACATAGAAATAAGTAACTATGTGTCGAAATTCAACGTGAATTTTAATATATTTATTGTTAACTTCTCCTCAAAAGGGAGAGGAGGCCTTAGCCCAGCAGTGGGACATTAACAGGCTGTTACTGTTACTGTATTGTTAACTAATGCATCATTACTCCTTTCGGACATAGACGGACGGACGAGAGTCGGCCTCACAGGCACCCTTAGGACGTGCATATTCTGAGCTCTTAAGTGGACTTCCTTCGTCTGCTTTGAGTTTTAATATCTACTTTCCTTCCAGTGCCATAGCAAAGACCAATAAGGAGGAACAACAAAAATATTGCCCTTATCCCATTTTTCGAAGACAGCTCAATGGAATAAAAGGGTTATTACTTATTATTATTCATACCTATCATTTTATACAATCCTTTGCCTATTTCCATAAAACATCCTGGTTTATTGTAATCTGTTGTAATAACAGATAAAGAGAAAACTTTCACAGAGTGGTTAACGTGGTAAAAGTAATTCAGATCCTATACAAAACTTTATAAGCCAAATTAAATTACAAAAAAATGTCCAGTTTCTTATAAATTAAAAATACTTTAAATTATTATTTTTAAAAGATACTAATTTTGTTAGTTGTCCAATTTTATTCGAGTGCAGTCTGGTTTAAATTAAGATGTAGATACTTATAATATACCTACTAGATACTATTGCAACAAGAAGTGATGTAAAATTTCAGCTCGGTCTTGCAGGGCTTCCGGGTGCGTTGCCGGCCTTCATTATCGAAGAAGTCGATTGTTTTTTTAGGCTTCATGCAGCAGTGGCACTACTTACCACTACAAAAAATTAATTAAATAATTTGTAAATAAAATATCTGTTAATATTGATGTGAAATTCGAAAGAACACGGGATTGTGTAATATATCACGTGCTAAATAACGTTCATAATTAAAGCCGAAATCAAAATATTAGACGACGACGACTCTTTTTTACAACAGTTAGGTACTATTATAAAGTATAAATAAATAACCACGATAGCAGCGGTCGATAGGTCGTTTGTATTATGTCGCATATATTTCCTTATAATAATCGAGTGTCAATGATCATAAATATTGTGATCGTATTTCTTATCCATTAAGATCAAGGCAGATAAAACCTTGACAGATAAATTGTTACATGGCACTGCATGTCACAGTGAAAGATGAAATAAGTCGAAGTGTTTTCCATTCCACGTGGAAGGACGCCCATGCGATGGAGCGACCAAATAAAAACAACTGTTCGCGGTCCTTTGAGTGGACCAGGCTCACCTCTAATAGGGAAATATGGCGAAGGCTCGTGAGGCGAATAACATCTGTGCCGAACAATTCGTAATACTACATGGCAACCACGACAGCTCTGACAAGAGCACAACATACAATTATGCTAATGTTAATATATATTATCTAGGTAAATATTTAATGAGTAAACATTAAAAAATATCTACAAAAAATATAAAATAAAATATTGTCTATTTTTGTATATTAATTATTTAATTGTACCAATTTAAAAATTTTTTTTTCAGTTTATAAATGTTTTTATTACGTTCTGCGTTCTAAAATCATTACACATAAGGTGTTATATGTCTTAAAAAAAACAAATTAATAATATAGTTCATAATGTAAATTACAATTTTTAATTCTTATAATAACTATATTTTATTATAAATTCAAATATACATAAACTTGCATAAAAAGACCATTATCAAAATAGGGGAAGGCCGGGCATAGTGAACAGCCCAGGCAAAGCGGATACCCTTTATTATTTCAAAATAACGCGCCCAAGTGCGCTCCCGTCGCGTCACGAAGTGCTCCCCGCGCTCTTCAGTTCGGCTTAATTCAACAAGTACCCGCTGGGCAAAGTGAACACGGGCAAAGTGGACACCGTATTTAGTTTGCCCACCATGTGTTCATTAGGCCCGGTACGTGTTTTACAAGCTTTTATTGAGTTTTTCCTGTCTTTTTTGTCTGTCTCTATGTAATGAAATCTTACTAGTTAAAGATTTTAAAGTATTTATGCAAAAAGAAACAATCTAACATATTCACAAAATTGGGATAAAAATGGAAAACCTGGTGATTTAGCATTCAAAGCTGGATTGAGCACTGCTGTTAAGGAGGAACAAAAGAAAATTTGTTAAAAGTACCAAATTATTAGAAAAAATAATTGAAAAGGATTAAAGAAATGATGAAAAGTGCTAAAACCAACAAAAATGTTAAAATGAACAAAATTATTAAAGCTAAAGGAAATAAAGACAAAGAAAATGATGAAAAGTGTACGTGCTGTTTTTGTGGAGAGGATTATACAGAAATTAACGAACAACCGGTTGATGACTGGATCCAATGCAATTCCTTCAAGCAATGGAGTCACGATAAATGCACGGCTTATGAGAGAAATGGCATGTTTCTATGTGACAACTACACTGGTGACTGATTAGTTGAATTTTTTTATTATTCTCTCCTTTATTTACCAATATTTTTTTATATTTTTCGGTAATTGTTCCTTAATTAACCGTGTGTTCACTTTGCCCTATGAGCCTATCCACTTTACCCGGTGGTTTGGGCAAAGCGGATAGCGGTACCAATTTTAATGTTTAAATTAATAATTTTAAGTAAAGTACTAATGTATCGTGTTTTTTATTGATTACATTGATTACATTGTTGATTATATTAATAAGTTCAAAAAATACTGTTTCAAACTAAATAATGTTTTATTATTTATCTCTCTAAGATTAAGGTATTTCACTTTGCCCGGCCTTCCTCTAACTCTAATTGATCCTCAATTGACCTTGAAAATGTGTAATTGTCGATGTTTCTTAACGATGAATGATGAAATTTTGTAATATTATTGCAAATAAAATTTAAGGAAGTTTGATAGTTTAAGTTAACTTGCTCATTTTTTTGCTGCCTCATAATCGTAGTTGCTACCGTGCTGTACTTATTAGCTAAAAAGCAACTACTATGTATGTTCTAGTTATTTTATATTGGCCGTGTAACATAAACGTCATTTAAAGTTATTATTGTTAAAAGTAATAAAAAAATAATGGTATTCCCTCTTTAGAAAATTGCCTCATTTAAACGTACGAAGCTATAAATTATAATTGTATTTCACGTTACTTATAAACTCATTATGAAGTCATGTTAATTGTGATTCGTTTCAATCGATACGAAAACAAAATGTTTGTAGTTCGCTTAAAAGAATTGGAGACGTTCGACTTGACGGAACACACTGGTAGTAGAGCTTTGTGCAAGCTCGTCTGGGTAGGTACCCATACTCATCAGATTTTCTACCGCAAAACAGCAGTACTTGGTATTGTTGTGTTCTGGTTTGAGGGGTAAGTGAGCCAGTGTAAATACAGGCACAAGGGACATAACATCTCAGTTCCCAAGGTTGGTGGCGCATTGGTGTTGTAAGCGATGGTTAACATTTCTTACAAGCAAGGACCACTGAGATTTCGTCTCAGTACTTAATTTGAGCCTATAAGCCGATTCGCCGTCGGCTATGAAAGAAAATATAGTAAGGACCGGCACGGTACGGCTTTCGAAATAGTAATAGTAAATATTATAGTACATAAAAATAGTATAGGTACCTTTTATGTCTTATAGATATTGAAACTGTTTTCATTCTACAAAAAAGAGCGGCGTAGGAGGACTATTAGGTATGGGTTGATTAAATCTATATAAGCAGCTCGAGACTGCCTTTGTAATAAGTGCCTCTACTTGATCAAAGTAGGAGTACCTACTTACGGTTGCGATCCAGTATAATTACAACAATATTAAGCTTATTCTTAATATACTATATATTTTTTAACGTTTTTTTTTATAGAATAGTTAGCCGGGCATATGGGCCACCTGCTGGTAAGTGTCACTAACACCCATTGGCATTGTAAGAAATGTTAACCATCGCTTACATCGCCAATGCGCCACCAACCTTGGCAACTAAGATTTTATGTACCTTGCGCCTGTAATTACACTGGTTCACTCACCCTTCAAACCGGAACACAACAATACCAAGTACTGCTGTTTTGCAGGAGAATATCTGATGAGTAGAATCCAGACGAGCTTGCACAAAACCGTACCACCAGTTAAACGTAAAACCTATATTCATTAATTGGCTAAGTTTAAAATATCTGCGGAATTTATTTTAAAAATAGAAAATCGGAAATTTCGTTTTATAAGCTTATCATTGATTTTCGTGTTAATAAATGATTGTCGGTGATTGTATAAACAATCGTTGGTTAATTTTTCGTAGATGATTTTATTATTTCTTTAGAGTACAAAGTCTACTGTTGTCGAAGATATTAATTATTCCGAACCGATGGTAGCTTTACATTAAATGTAATCCTGTAACGTGAAGGTTCGAAAGTGCCTTTTTTACTCGATAAACGTTTTTACTCGGTTCCCCTGACGTGAGGTGGAGTGATATGTGGGACTCGCCAGCACTGAAGGTGCCGAAATACCCTCCCCGTCTTTTTGAAGATCGCCACGGGATCACTTGCGCATGCTACCGTGACGCTCTGACGATCGACCGTCTAAGCGGACCTCCATTTCTAGGGGGGTTCCTGGGTACAGAGCCCCTAGCCCCAGCGAGGTTTATGGTAGGGTGAGTAGGTGCGCATAGCGTCGGCGCCTCCTCTCCGGTGGAACGGGTCAGCGGAGGCACTCTCCTCTCGCTTCCAGTCTGCAGCCTCCTTCCGTGACATAACACTCTCGCAGAAAGAGACCATCTCCACCTCTAGCTGCCGAGCATGGCGTTAAAAACGCTCTGTAGCGAAAGGTGTCGCTGACTATCGCCGCTAGGGAATGCCTGTAGGGCCCCCACGCAGCACACTCCGTCAGGGTGTAATACGCCGTGAACAGTGGCGCACCACACTCGTGACAGGAGGGTGATGCCTCCCGCCTCACTATCCCGTGCAGGTACTTACCGAAGCAGCCAGGTCCGGTAAGCACCTGCGTCAGCCTATACGTGAGTGTGCCGCTTTTTCTTGCTACCCTGCGACTCAAGTGGACGCGGATTGCCTCCACTGTCGCAAGGCCTGTTGTTGGAGACCCCAGGACCTCCTACCATCTACGAATCAGGGCTTATTGGGCTAGAGCCCTGATTCGCCGTCCACATATTCGAAAGTGCCTGTAAAAGCCTTAAAAAACATATGTCTTGTAATTTTATAAATAGATAAATAAGTCTTTAATAATTATTGCTCAGTATAAGATTATAATTATTGCTCAGTAAGATATAATTATTGCTCAGTAAGATATAATTATTGCTCAGTATTATATGGATTAAAAAAGTGTGGTTAGTAATTATTGCAATTCACAGAGGATTTTAAAAAATGTATATGTAATACGTTTATAATGATAAACAGTAACTATTCAGTTTCTAGTTCTTGGTAGCACTTAAGTAGGTACGTTCCTGAAAATTAGTGTCACCTGTTACTTGGTTATACATTCGTAAATTATTGTTGTCGTACGATAGAAATAAACACACAGATCCCTTATCAAAATCTTCAAGTAAATTGTTTATTTGTGTAGTAATAGTGAATCATTTATGCTTAAAAGAAAAACAATGAGTTAATAGATGTTTATCGTAATCTTATCAGCTTCATTGCGTTAAGTTTGCACTTGTTGCATATAGGTTATAAAGCAAAATTGCTAATCTTTTATTTGATTTTATACGGGTGGATCCCGTTCAAAGTTAAAAATGAAATATACAATGTAAACTACATTTCGCGATAGAAAAAAATCACGAACCAACCGGCAATCTTGAAAATTTTCCGATGTATACTCGTAATGTTATAGGTTATTGAGAATTGACAAAAACTGAATAATTAATTATATTTAAAAATAATCCCTAGTGATAACTGGGAATTTCTTGTAAAACCATTTCGTTTTCGTTTATACGATAAAAGGTCTACTACATTTTCTGTCCCAAATCTCATCTCTTGTCCCATGTCCCTATTATACTTCTAACATATTTAAATCTTAAATCGATCACTACGGCGCTGTAGTCACGAGAGGACTACGGAAAAAATACAGCACTATGTATTTATTATCATTTATCATATTAATAAAAGAACTATATTTAAACTAAAAAAAATTAAACACCGGCGTTAAAATTGTAAATAGAAAAGGTATATTTAAAATAAAAAACCACCTCCCCTATTATGTATAAACTTCAAAAAAAAATGAGATAAAAGGCGGTGTTGACTACTTACTATCAAATTGTCCAAATGCCAGTTCGCCGACCTACTTTATTTTACTTTACTTTATAGAAAAAAAATACAAAACATGGATACAGCTTAAATAAAAGTAGCATACCATTTTGGCGACCTTATCGCTGCATAGCGATCTCTTTTAGGCAACCAACGGTGCAAGTAATAATAATTCATATCAAATCCTATTATACATAAATTAAAAAAAAATCCTTATATATGCACATACATTTTCGATTAGTTGTGCTTATTCCTAAGCGAATATAATTTTTCTGCGTTATGAAAATTGCATTTTATTAATCATTTTCAAATATTTTGTTAAACTGTCTTAATAATAATTTTTCATCAAGATTCTAACCCATTGGCCTTACATAAGAATTAAGTTTACAATTATTTTCTATAGTGCTGTTGATTACAAATAAATCAAAAAAATAATATAAAAAAAAAACAGATATCATTATCTTGTCATTAAAACTAGAAGATAATTATTAATATAGCAACTGTTTATATAACTTTTTAAATATTTGTTTATCAGTTTCTGTTTATAAGTCAAGTAGATCAAGGACTCGATACTTCGTATTATTATTTGAAATAAGTTAGTAGAATAATTAAGTTAATTTCATTTCGGGTGTGACACGAAAACAAGCAAAGTACTGATATATTTACTTGGTGTCTGATATCTGTTAATATTGATGTTTACTAGTGGTAGAGCCTTGTGCAAGCCCGTCTGGGTAAGTATCACTCATCAGATATTCTGCCGCCAAATAAATAATGTTGTGTTCCGGTTTGAATTGTGAGTGAGCTAGTGTAACTGCCAAGGGAGACAACTTCAAAGTTCCCAAGGTTGGTGGCGCATTGACGATGCTCAATTGGCCGTCCGCTTTCCTATATTGGTCAAAGTGAAATCATCTCTTTGATGACGAGATGGCCTAGTGGTAAGAACGCGTGAATCTTAACCGATGATCGTGGGTTCAAACCCGGGCAAGCACCACTGAATTTTCATGTGCTTAATTTGTTTTTATAATTCATCTCGTGCTTAACGGTGAAGGAAAACATCGTGAGGAAACCTGCATGTGTCTAATTTCATTGAAATTCTGCCACATGTGTATTCTACCAACCCGCATTGGAGCAGCGTGGTGGAATAAGCTCCAAACCTTCCCCTCAAAAGGGAGAGGAGGCCTTAGCCCAGCAGTGGGACATTAACAGGCTGTTACTGTTCTCTTACTTTTCCTATATTGTAAAAAAACCTACCTAGTAGAAACTAAGCAGGTATAGCAAATGAATATCTCCTATAAATTTCCTTCTCGCTCTTCTAATTCATTATTACCTATAACTTATTAACTTTAATATAAAATCAAATCATGTCAAAATAATAATTATTGCGCAAACTCGAATTTTCTGCTTTGTTTTCTAAATATATTATGAAATAGCTTAGATAGTAACTTAGGCCTTAGATATTAAATTTACTAATCTTATCTAAACAATGAAGCGTAAAACAACGTTCATAACCAAAGGGAAAACACATCGTAAAGCTAAGCTCACGTTAATACATTGCCATAAATATGTATTTAAATAATATTTAGAATAAGTATTTGCTTAGAAAACATTGCAGCATTTCTGCTTGTGTTTGATTTACACTAGAACGTTTCTGTTCTCTACTTGTATAAATACTAGAAATCCCGACAGAGGTTATATACATATATGGATACGTATTGTCGTGACGATCGGTTGACCATTATATAAGTTAAAGCGCTGCAATGCAATAGTGGCGCGTTACTGTAAAGTAGATACTTAGTTACCCACTCATCAGATATTCTACCGCCAAACAGCAATACTTAAAATTGTGTTCCAATTTCACCACCACCACCGCTCAGAAATCTGGACGGATCGCTAGCTCACAGTCCGCAGGAGAAAGCCGACCTCCTGGCTAAACTCTTTGCCGACAACTCTGTGATCGATGATTGTAGTGCGCAGCCACCAACAATACCTTCATGTGGCCACACGATGCCTGACATCAAAATCAGGCAACGTGATGTGCGTGCGGAGCTGCAATCACTTGATATACGGAAAGCTAGCGGTCCCGATGGAATACCACGCATAGTGCTGAAGAAGTGCGCGGCGGAGCTGTCTCCTGTGTTAACGCGCCTGTTCCAACTTTCTCTCTCTTCGGGATGTGTGCCGGAGGCTTGGAGAAGAGCTAATGTGCAAGCGGTTCCCAAAAAAGGGGATCGGTCTGACCCGGCAAATTATCGGCCAATAGCTATCACCTCAGTACTTTGTAAGGTGATGGAACGGATTCTAAACAACCAACTGATCCATTACCTAGAAGATCACTGTCTAATTAATGATCGTCAGTAAGGGTTTCGACCAAAACGGTCCACAGGTGATCTTCTAGCGTACGTAACACACCTCTGGGGTGAAGCTATCGACAAGCATGGAGAATCGTTGGCTGTCAGCCTCGATATCTCCAAGGCTTTCGACAGAGTCTGGCACAGAAGTCTTCTCTCCAAGCTGCCGGCATATGGTCTGCCTGCTCAGCTATGCACCTGGATTGCCAGCTTCCTACACAAGCGTAGCCTTCGTGTTTTAGTAGATGGTTGCGCTTCACAATTCTATGTAGTGAATGCTGGTCCCCCAGGGATCTGTGCTATCTCCCACACTCTTTCTTTTGCATATCAATGATATGCAAAAGAAAGATATCTTGGGAACATACATTACTATGCAGATGATAGTACAGTGCATGGTGGATACCACGGACGCGCAGTGGCTGGGCGGGCGGAAACTGAGGAGAGGCGAGAGAATCTTGTCATTGAACTCGATAGGACGTTAGAGCTCATCGCCAAATGGGGTTCTGATAATCTTGTTGAGTTTAATGCCAAGAAAACACAGGTATGCGTTCTCACAGCGAAAAAGTCACCATTTTACCCTCATCCCTCCCTCTGTGGCACACCGCTGATGATACAAAGCAAAATCGCCATGCTGGGGATGGACGTTCGCTGCGACCTTAGTCCAAGGGATTACATCGAGGCTATTATAAAAACAGCTTCACGGAAACTCGGAGTTCTGAACAAGGTGCGGCGTTTTTTTAAGCCACAACAACTGTGCCTGTTATACAAAACACAGGTACGGTCTTGCGTTGAATATTGCTCGCACCTTTGGGATGGCTCCGCTAAGTACCTACTGGAGGCCTTGGACCGGTTGCAACGACGTGCAGTACGCATTATTGGCGACGTAAAGGTCACAAACACCCTTGAACCTTTACAATTGCGTCGCGAGATAGCAGCACTGAGCGCTTTCTATCGACTGTATCACGGCGAGTGCTCTGAGAAATTATTCTCTCTAATTCCTGCTTCCCCCTTCCTTCTTAAGTCCACGCGAGCTGGTTCTCGATGTCACCGCCTAACTGTGACATCAATTCCATCGCGCACAAAGAAATTTGGCAACTCCTTTCTTTGTCGCACTACCAAAAAATGGAATTCCTTACCAGCTCACGTGTTCCCCTCCTCTTACAACCCGGGTTCCTTCAAACGAGGCGTGAAGAGGCAACTTGCGGGCCGGCAACGGCTGGTACAGAACATTCTTCCCGACTGTACTGGCCGTCGTCGCGTTTGGACTCTACTACCACTTACCATCAGGTGGAGTGGAGTCATTTGCCATCCCGGTAATTCAAAATTAGTATCTAGACTGTCCGCGAAAAGCCTACCTCTGCGTAAGGTCTATGACAGTTAACATAATATTAAAAGTAACAACAATACACACTCATGAACCCTTTGTCCTACGTAACGACGACCAACATACATATGCCCAAACGACTGGTAGATAAATAAAAGAAGATAAGAACTCTATTTATTCCTGTTTTTATTGTATATGTAATTGTTATCGATGAGGTATTTTTCTTCAACAACATTATATGTTAAAGTATGTGTTACAATGATACATTATATCTTGATATAGATATAAAACAACGTTTCGCGCTTGTATGATATGTTAATTGTTCATCACTATCATCTAGTTAACTCATCATCATCATCTAGTTAACTCATCTAGTTATTTAATGTTTAAAGACTTTTTATTTAATGTTTAAACTTTTTTTTCCTATAATCTACTTACTAATATATATAATGGCAATACAATACTAATATATAATGACAAGAAAAAGTAATATATATACATTAACATGAAACTTACCTATTTTTATTATTATTATTTTTAAATGTGCATTTTTTTTTTTTGATTATTTTTAGTTTTTTTTTGTTCCACATTTTCAATAATGAATGATTCAAAACAGGTCTGCCTAAGTAATAAAAGATGTATAATAGAGTTTGGACGTTTGATATGATTATTGTCTGTAGGTGAGTGTATTAGAGTAAGTAATACAAAATCTATTAGCAGCTTCAGTGAGGTTGCTGTTAGATGTAAGACTTTTGTTCACACGGTTACTAGTCTGCGTGCTTGTTACAAATATTGTGTTTCCAAGAACTTTGCTGATTATTGTGGTCGAGTGGAGTGACGCTTGTGCTGGAGGATATTGATATTAACGTGTGTCTCTAGTTTGTCGCAGTACCGCTTTAGATTCTTTGTCACTACTCCTGTGGCGCCCACTACTGATACTGAATCTGTTATGATATTATGTACAATATTTTATATTATTATACTATATTACTGTGTTTGAGCATATATATATATATATGCTCAGTTCAGATGCAGGACCAACGTCTACGTGATTTCCGAGGTACAGGAGTGTAACAACATTCAGACCCCGGGCTGCTACTGACAATTTTCTGACAAAAAACCCAATAACTTTTTATTGGCCCTACCTGAGAATTGAGCCCAGGACCTCCAGGTCAGAGACCTAGCAACTAGACCTACGAGGCAGTCAGTTTGTAATGTGATGCTTACGTCATTTTTTGAATATTAATTTAAGTTATATTCATATGGAAAATACAGTTAAAAACCTTGAATTGGTTGAATTAGTTCGGTTAGTTAATAGTTAAGGATAAGTCACTACAACAATATATATGAATTTTAACAATAATATGTTTAAAGTATAATATGTTGTCACACTTTTTTTATACGTGGAATAATATGCTATTAAATAGCACGTTGTCGCTCACGGGTTTATTGCCTTAGTCACCACGCTTGGCAGGCGGGTTGGTGCCCGCAGTAGCTGGAAATCTTTCGCTGATAGCGCTGCTGCCCGCTATCAGGATTTTTCGACGATTTGAAAAAGGTGGCAGGTACGGGATTAATGCCGGCTGCCCAAGATCGGGATGGTTCGCGTTCGATGGCTTTCGTCCAGCAATGGACGGCGATAAGCTGGTATATAAATAGCACGTTAGCCTGCTACTCAATATATACTATAAACTTTCAATCGTTATCATTTTACAGATTATCATTAATAGGGACCTAAACTTTAGGCAATTCAACAGAACAGGTATTTTATAGCATTTTTATCGAATAAATGTTCGACGTGGTTCTTTAAAGTGACAAACCTTTTTTTATAAACCGAAATAAAACAAACACTAAATTTTAAGTGAAATTTGCCACATCCCACACACATACATTATTAAAAACCACACCCAAATCAGTTAAGCCGTTTCTAAGATATTAGCGCACAAACGCACAGACAAATTAACAAAAATCTACCAATCTTTATTTTTGGTTCTATTGCGTTGATAAAGACCCCCAACAATAGTTTTACTCATATATTTTCCATTTACACACAGCGTTACATTTTATTGTATGTAATAGAAGATATGACAGCCTCAATGTAGCTCTAAGTTTGTCTTACTGTTTATGGGCTCCTAGTACATGGGACACTCGCTCCGATAGCCAAGATTGGAGTTATCCGCGTTCGGTGAGAATGATATCTCGCTCAATGTGAATTCGACTTATGCCACAATATTTCTTTTTTTGCTGTTAAGGGGTTGTAATACACTTAAAAACCTTTATAATAATAACAATATTGTTTAATTCTTTCTAATCTTGCGTTCTGTAAATAACATTTTACGCCCGTTATTTTTTATAGAGAAATACCACATTAAATAAAACATTGCCCATGTTTTATTTGATATTTGCGGTCAAAAAGCCGACTACAAATAGTAGTAGCGTTATAAAGACCATATAAAATTTGGTGGTAAATGTATATTAATTGTATTTACAAAAATAATATGGAAATTATGTTCGTATCTTGTTGCGAATAATATGGTTATTTTTAGTGACTTCTTTCTATAAATGTGGAAAATCGCAAGTGAACATTTCTTAGGAGAAAAATTCAATAGCTAACCTGACCTGTGAATCCGGTATATATAGACCAACGAAGCAGGTATTATTACACAAACTAATAAAAATTATGCGTTTTACTATAAATAAATATTACATGCCTATATATTAATCAAGCGTTGTGTATAATATAGCAGAGCAATTAGCAAATCGTATGGAATATCTACATAAATCTGAGGAGGAATAGACTATAAGACATTAAACAAATATATAACTATATAAATTAACGATTTTTAAAAAACATTATTTATTATATAATATAAAAAACTGATTATGATAAGATTTCTAAATTAAAATCATATTAACCAATTATATGAATATAGGTATTGGAAACGACACCAGCAAGCGAGCTGTGTATGTGTAACTTATGAGAAATTTATGGTGAAACTAAGAAAGGTAATAATTCAGAAGATAAGGTCAATCAATGTATCATTGTATTTAATATTGTTAGGAATCGGTATGTCAAATGTTTAAAAATTATTAAATTATCTATGATCTCATCCAGATATATTTCATAAGGTGAGAGTATTGACAGTCCGCCACAAGGCTACGAGTGGGTAACTATGTCAGTTGACTTGACAATAATACGTATATATAATATAAATGAATAAAAAAAGATAAATAATAACAATACTAGACAAATATCTACATTTATACAATTTATAAATAAATAAACGTTTAAATGTTAACTTTGATTACTTTAAATATAAAAGTTTAAATGTATTTACTTCGATATATATTGTATAATATAGTGTTAAAAATCAATCAGTTCTACATCAAATATCTATGTTTCAACACTTTGATTGATCTAAGTGCGAAAATTCTATTTATGCGCTTTGTTTGAGTTGCCTTACTAAAGCCTACTCTACACTCGCTCATGAATCGCGGCCGCGAACTATAACCGTGATTCGCAAGTGATCTCTGCGCAAAAAAAAAACTTAATTAGGTCATCAGTATTCCTAGAGATATGATTATCATTAATCATTGTCGATTCGATACTTACGACCTAGAACTTGGCGCTATCGCTATACAATACTAGGATAAGTATGTTTGCTAACATATCACTTTTATATCAGACATTGATTGCTTTAAAATAATGTAAATATGTGTGAATTGTTCAACTACATATCTTATTTGTATATCTTGCAAAATACCATGTTGCAGAGTTTGATAGCTCTCTATGCCTCCTTACTTCGGAAAAAATATTTAAAAAAATCTTAATAATTAGTATAAACAAGTTAAGCGAGAGGAACAGGCGTGATTTTGACGTCATTGCGTCAACGTTTTCGCAATTGTGTCAATACAATTGCGAAAACTTTGAAGGACTCCTTATATTTGTTTATAAAGCATGCATGATTCATATCATCGAATTCACTACAGACCAGGAACATCTTTGAGATTTAGCACAGACGACTAAAACATCATGAAAAATAAATAAGATAACTTGCCTACCTATTTATCTACCTAACGCCCTATCTGATGATTTTTATTCAATATGTGTCAATACAATTGCGAAAACTTTGAAGGACTCCTTATATTTGTTTATAAAGCATGCATGATTCATATCATCGAATTCACTACAGACCAGGAACATCTTTGAGATTTAGCACAGACGACTAAAACATCATGAAAAATAAATAAGATAACTTGCCTACCTATTTATCTACCTAACGCCCTATCTAATGATTTTTATTCAATATGTTATATATATGTTTGAATTAGACAAGGCTGAGCTTAGTTTCGGTAAAAAAAAATTACACTTTGGATGATAGTCTATCTCGATGCTCAAGTGGATAGCTTTTAAGGGTTAAGTATCTCCAGTTTCTGGGCTTAAGTCCCAGCTCAGGCCAATTTAACTTTTGTTTTTGTGCAAGTTTACGGAAGGCACTCGGAATTAGGAACATGGTAAACACACCCGTACTTTGGCAAACACTTGAGCCTGGCCAGTTCGATCATGGTGGATTTCTATTCCTTTTGACTGCTAGCCGATGATTGTGTGCACACTTGTGAACTACAAGAGATCGTTCAAAAATAAGGTAACACATAGGTAATAATAAGTAATCTTCGGTGCTTGGTATAACTTGTATAGTGCCAACATACGTAGTGTACACACATCTATTTTAAAACATATTTTGTCTCACGTAATGATTCTAATACAAAGGAGGATTATAAATATACCACCTTAATTACCTATCATGGAATGAAATTCATATTTATACAACATTTTTTGATGTACAAATACATATCGTAATGATCTCATTTGAAAAACAACCTAGGTGAAGAACCGATACAATAGAATCAGAAATAAATAATATAATTTAGTCTTACCATGTACTATCAGTAACGCATATGACTACAAATTGCAACTAATTTATGCGTACGAAACAAAACAACGCTTTCCGATAAAAAAACAATAGAAACGACCAGTACAGTTAAGTACCGGAGATGTTCAAGTTTATTGCTAACCACTTGAAGATCCAGGTCGATAATCGTTTACTTTTATTAACTTTTGGATTATCAGACGGAAGCTAAATAGATAAAACCTTTAGTTAAGATATAAAAGACAAGCCAGAATGTTGTAGTGAAAGTTTTTCGACATCAGTGTGCCGACGTATAAAGAAAAAATATAAAATGGATTACAGAGTTGGTAAGTTATTTTTAAATAACTTCTTCTGGTTTTAAATTATAGTTTAATTGTATTACTTTCTGCAGGAAAATTCTATCGATTGGTTTTTCCTAGAGTTTTTGTTTTATTTAATGAAATTGAGTGTACAACATTTTTCATATTATAACTTTTACTGTTATCAACAGTTTCAAATTTTTTTTTATCTAAATCAATCTCATTCAAACAATTATATTTTAATTGTGGTTGCTGAATTAACTTAATTGAATTATATAATTACACTGTTGTACTTAAGTTGACAATGTTATGATTTTTTTTAGATCATAACACAAAATAAATTAATACTTAATTATAATTATTTAAACCATTTTAAAATTCAATAACGTTCGGCGTAGGTAATTATCATACACCCTTCATTAAAAATCTTACACGCTTCATAACTGTAAATAAAAAGTGGTTAAAATCTGCCAAGTACCTCTGACGGTTTACCGTCAAACCGAGAAAACGTTAGTAGGCTTACATTTTATACGAATCTTTATCAGTAATAGAACATTAACAGCGTGCTTATATTACCCCATAGAGAAGAAAACATTTATAATAACTTAAGGTTTTTAATGCATCTTGTGTTTTTTTTTAGTTTATCTCCTGACGATCATGCTGACTTCATGTGCCTGTTTACCAGACCCCAGCCGGTCGTGGGCGTCCAAGTGTCCCTGTGCAAAAGTATACTTACCTCTATGTGCATCGGATGGAAAAAGTTACAACAATTTGTGTGAATTCGAATGCCACGCAAAGTTCTTTAAACAGTTCTTTAAGAAAGATCTTTTCGTTATGAAGGATGATTTATGCGAGACATTAAAGGGATAGTTCGTTTTAGGTAATATTTTACTATCCCTACCTTTATAGGATTGGATAATCTTTATAGATTATCCAATCATTTACCGTATGTATACCAATTTATAATTAAGATATGATTTGTAAAAAAAATACTAATATTTTTATCACAATTGTCTTCGAGATGAACCACCAATAAATGAATTCCTAAAGATTTGTGTTGTTATAATTTCGTATTGCTCTGACATAAAGGCAGAGAAATAATTAATTATACCTATTGATTGATTGAGATGATTTTTTTAACATATTATAAGTATTTTGTTTTGCTTTATTTATGAAATTATCCTTTTTTGTTAATGTTTAACTTTGTTGCAAGATATATAAAATGTTAATGACTAATTATTTTAAAATAAAGGAATTTAATTAGATGTCAAAATGTTACAAAAAATAACTAACATTCGTTTGTGTGATATATTGCTATTTATGTGCAAAAGGAGTTCATTTACTAAATAACATTTTTTTAAAGGTATTTTCTTTTGCCAGTGAATGTTATCATCTAATTTACTGGAAGTTGCCTGAGTGCCTAAGATGACCAGACATGACAATATTAAACTATTTTTTTTTAATTTTCAGTTCTAATATTTATTCTGGCAACAAAAACAATTTCAGATAGACAGGAACAAAAAAAGAAGTCTTACTATTTTTTAAGAAACTTTATTGTCTATAAACCTTTTTCAATCCACCATTATAAGGAAACATTTATTCAATGTAAAATGTTTATTTATATTATAATATAAATGATAATTGTCCTTTATTTATAAAACTTTGTAAAATAGAAATTATCACAGTTAATGTTACTACATCTTTTACTATTACTTTATGCCTTTGCTATATTGATCCAAAACCATTTTAAAAACTTCAAATAATAAGATAATATTAGATAAATTGATGGACAAACTTAATAAACAAAAGTTGTACTTTACAAACTTTTTAAGGAGGCCAAAAGTTACAATTTTGATGGCATAAGTTCCTCTAAGGTATAACCCTTTCGAGTAAAATCCACATTATATAAATCACTTGGTAAAAAGCATTGCAGAAAAAAGTGAGTTATGAACCCAGTAATGCCCCAAATTTTATGTTTTCCGTGCGAAAATACTGGTAATAAAATACCTTCGTACTGAAAGTGAGCATGATTAGCAGTATCACAGAATGTTGATAAAGGTACTGAGAAAATTTCCTCTACTTCATGTACATTAGGATTTAAGTTATTGAAAAGAAGATCTTTTATCACACCAACCACTGGAGTTATCAGTATGTTTCGGTCACGACCTTGGACTGGAGACATCTCACACCAGACATCGACCGAATTAGCAGGTAATCCAATTTCTTCATATGTTTCTCGTAAAGCAGCATCTATTACTTTCTCATTTTCTTCTATTTTTCCACCTGGGAATGATACTTGACCACTGTGACTTTTCAAATTCGATGATCGGAGTGTATACAAAATATGTAATTCTCCGTTACGCACGAAAAGCGGAACCAGAACAGCAGCTTTTACTTTTGGTTTTACATCTGGTCTTACAAACGCTGGTATATCTTTTAACTTAGCTACACACTTCTCGCGCGCTAAATTTGACAGCAAAAAATGTGGAGATAAAGACATCGTTAACGCCTATTTAAACTAATCTATAACCTATAGAATAGGCACTACAAAAATATTCATTTACATTGATTTTAATATAAAAGATGTTTTTTTGAACTTTGTTCCTCAATATGACAAAAAAAATACTGATTATACATTGTATTATGTGTGATGTTAGCTGATTAGCTGATAATGACCCAGAGAGAATAAACAATCAATCAGAAAGGAAGCACTATATACTTTTTTAATGAACGAAAACGAATTAAATCAGAACTTCAAAAGCACTTTAGAAATAACCAGTAATGTAAATTGTAAAGTTCAAACTTCAACTTTACTACAACAGCTGATTTTGACAAAAGTCGTCAACACTCATGATTTACTTTTACTTGAGAGTTTTCTGAGTAGGTAATTTAAACTATTAATTATTATCAAAAACAAAATATAAATTCATTTATTTAGTACAGTTTTTATATTTTTTAATTATTTTTTAGTTTCTAAACTCTTTAGGCATAATTTTAATCATGAATGAAATTAACATATCAATAAAATATAAAATAACAAAATTACGATAGTTAATAGACGAAATTATTTTTAATTTTTTTCCTTATTTATTATATATATACAATAATTTAAACACCATAACTCAGAAAGTGCTTGTTATTTAGATAAGTTATAAACTTCTATTATAATTTGATTATAAATCCAAATGGTATCTGGAATCTTGCCAAGAGTACTAAAATACAGAGTAAATTACTAAAGTTGACAGTTTAAGCGATTGTTTTGATAATGCAAATTGTCATTATGACAGCCTTTTTTTTCGGAAAATGGGGAAAAATATATTTAAGACTTATCAATAGATAATTCATATGTACAATTAGTTTGATATTACTTTTGTTTACAAATTTAACATGAGTGCTTCGACTTCGATTCAGAATTTATTTTCACTTGCATCTCGTGAGCGATGCATGACAAATTTAAGGAAATTTCGTGTGCCATTATTAAACAAAAGAGGAATACAGCCTTCAGCGACGGCTGCGGTCTTAATTCCTTTATGTCGTGTAAATAATATCACTACTTTACTCTATACGGTAAGATCAGCCAACTTAAAGAGCCACAGTGGACAAATATCTTTTCCCGGTGGTAAAACTGATGAAGGTGAGACGCCAATTGAAACTGCTCTGAGAGAAACGAGAGAAGAAATAGGTTTATCACCGGAAAAGATTGATGTATGGGGTTGTGGTCCAGCTTTGCCTGGTAGAAACAATAAAATAATGATCACTCCAGTCATTGGATGTGTTGCTGATTTAAAAGAAGATGACTTGTGCCAAAATACAGAAGAAGTGGAGGAAGTTTTTGCTGTCCCCATTGAAAACCTGTGTGATCCTAAAAACCAATTTCATACTCAGTTTTCTAATGGATTCATTCTGCCAGTTTTTATTGCTGATGAACATAAAATTTGGGGTATCACTGCTTATATAACTCATTTATTTTTGAGCTGTTTGCTACCTAAAGATGTTTATAGAAATGAATGGATGAAAAAAAAAATAGATATTAAAGATATAAATTGACATGGGATAGGAAAATAAATTTATAATTTTGTAATTTATTTTTATACAGATAAATTATTGTTTAAAGAAAACTCGTTATTTATTATTTTTGACAATTTATTGAAAGTACAAAAGCTACATTATCACAAGCATCATTTATTTTACTTTCATAAAAAGCTTTGAGCATATACTGGCAAAACACAGTTATAGTTTAATCTAAAAAAGAATTATTTAAAGATGGCACTTAGACACTGGCTGTGATAAATTCACATTTTTTTAACATAAAAAATATAGAAAACAAAATACTAAGAAGTCAAAAAAAATAAAGGAACAAAAGGAAAAATAAAACACAAATAAAAAAATAATAATATTTATCCAGGTTTATTCCTTAACATTATATTAAAATCTAGTATTAATATTTTATACATTGTCCAATTGACATGTTGATGTCTCTCGCCCTTGTCTATTGTGTACTAAAAATAATAAATGATTCACAAAATAATGTATAATGTTTATAAGAAAAATTTATAACTTTCGGGGATTCTATTCAGGTGGTCAATTTTTAAAGCATCAAAGGTTATGTTGGAGGTCAACAGGGTCATAAAACACGGCTGAAAGATTTGAAACATAATTCCATACAAAATTGATTATAATACAAATAATCAAGCATGAATTATAAAAGTTATATATTTCAAAATACCAATGGTTTAAATAATGCCAAAAAAAACATGTGATTCCAATCACTTGATTTCACTATTGAAATAATTTACTAATATATGGTGTACACAGAATAATTAGTGCTTTTAAATTAAGCATATTATTGACAACTTATGTAACAATGTTTTAAACACATACAGTTAAGGATTGAATCTATGTATAAAAGATAAGTACTTAAATACTACCTTCAAAAAAGGTAACTTTGAGGCAGGCAAGAGCACTCAATATGCTTTATATTAATAAATATAAGTAAAAATAATAATTGTTGCAATTACCAAACCACTAATAGGCAGAGGTGTTTATAATGGCTGAAGTTCTTACCTAATACCTAAGTTAAGATGGTTGAAAGATGAATACTGTAAACCGAAGGTAAAATTTTGAATATGATACAATAATCCGAATGTGATTTCGTTGTTCATATACCAAACTAAAAATAAAGAAAAAATAAACAACCACTATATAGATATAAGAGAATAATTTTAAGAAGATTGCTGTTAGTAGAGTAACTAAATAACCTCTGCCAATGTCATTATTTTGGTAAAAAAAAGCTGTTTAAATTATAACCAATCAAAATGGCCACAATAACCTCTCGTAATTACTAGAAAAATTGAGAGGATTGGAACTTTTAAATCAGACTTGCATCTACTATTCACTCAAATTCAAAGAGCAGCTATTTAACAATCAACCATAACAACATGATTCTATCAATTTTATAATTTGAATTGCACCAAACCATTCAATCTTTTAGATTTACTGTATTACAAGTCAACGTCAAAACTTATAAAAATTTACAAAAAAAAATACTTTTCCACAAAAATCTCGTCGCAAATGGAGCAAGGTACAGGAAGAGATATCACAAGGGTGTGATATAAATTGGATCCTCGGTAAAATCCTAAGAAAGGGACTTTTAATTACTATTGGCAAATCAGTAACATTAAAAATTCAGCTTAAAGCCTATTGTACCGAGGGTCGGTTTTTGCTCGTCTGTCGTTCTACTGCTCGGAGTTATTCGAATCATTGACGTCAATAGGAATGGACGTCGTAAACGTTGGCGTTTCGAGTTCTTCATGTTTCTTCATCTTTAGCGCCTGCAACATACAAGTCCATAAGTTACCAAACCGATTATAAATATGAAAATCAAGTAATCTTGTACGAGCGTTCGAATCGACAATTAACAAAGTTATATTATTAAGTTCTTTTGAGACGTTATTACAATAATTATTTACAATATTAATAGTTACGTTATTTTAGAACATTTAAAATTTTAAACAAGAAAACATTGTTGCAAACTTCTTTTTTTATCATTTACGTGCAAGTGTAATCGATTAGATAAGATATTATCGATGCAAAAATGCTGCGAAATATTTATTGAATAATATAACCAATCGATAACAAAATCAGATAATGAGATCAACCTTAATATTTACAATATAATATTACGTAAATAATTATTCTTAACCTTAAAAACTTCAGTAAGAAGTAAAAACAGTTAATATATTAAAGTTATCACATCAATAAACCGCAACCATCGTTATGAATGAAAATACATCACAGCAGGCATGGAATTAATCTGTCAATAAGCAATGTTCTGTGATTTGTGAAAAGTTGTGCGTCACATATTCAAAGTACCCTCATTCTTTTATTACGGACATTACAAATGTTGCCAGTTATGTTTAATGTAGGTTATTGCAAGGCGTAAAAACGTTTTTTTTTAATTATGATCTATGTACACAATGTATCGCGACGTCACAACCACGCAACGTACCGTCGTCGCGGCGTCCTCTTTGCGTTGCCTTGTCAGCGTCGGCGACAAGATCAAACCTTTTGTAGATAACTGCGGCCGATAGTAACATGGATAGAAAATAGAGAATAGAAAAATGATACCCGAAATTTTTTTGTTCACTGATAGTATTGTACGTAAAATACAATCATAGTTTACATAAACGTAAGGGATAGATAAAAAATAAAAATAGCTTCTACATGGACAGATAAAATAGCTTGGACTTATGTCACGCATCAAGATAAAAAAAAGAAAAGTATTGGAATTGCTTGGGGGATTATATTTTATCTGTTAAGTTTGAACATACCTGTTGCAATTTGTAGTGGTTAATGATGTCTTGATCGGCGGGGCAGCTCTGTGTGAACGCGTCCAGCTGGTACATGTGGTACATGTAACGCCAGAGGGCGCGGAAACTCGTCTGAAAAACATAGACATTTATATTTTTAGATATTTTACAGTGGGCTTGGTTTTAAATATGCCATTAATAATACAAACATTCAAAACAATAAAACTTCTATTAATGCACACATCAAAATTCTCGAACAGACCATTTCGTGGATTACTAGAAAAAACTGAGAATAACCTTATTTTAGACTAGACGTCGAATGGTCTATGATACTCGACACTTAGAATGTAAGTCGACCTTAATTGTCAAAATTGATTAAGTTCCTGGTAACACGATTACACCAAGTTTATCTAATTAGAGGTATAAAAATAGTAACAGCTTGTTCCAATAGACCTATTGCAGCGTAAATGCGGTCCTCCTCTTGAGGAGGTTTGTCGCTAATTCTACTATGCTCCTCTAATGCGCTTTGGTGGACATGTATCCACCAAAGCGTGTTGCAGAATTTCGTCCGATATATGCAGTCCGATTTATTCATTACACTTTCCTTAAATTTTATGCACAATATCTTATAACATAATTATAAGGTGATGACGATATTTTTACCTTTCTGATAGCGACAAAAATGTGTTCAATGGTTCTTACCGGTATTTCAAAATCGACGAAGTACTTGCCGGCGACGCGGATGTGCTGTAGACGCGGCATCAGCTCGCAATCGAAGCAGCACATCGTATCTCCAGTTAGGAATCTGTCGAAAAAGTGTTTTTTTAATTTAATAACTAAGAAAAAATACAGATCTTGTAGAAGCTTCCAAAAATAAGAGAAAAAAAACTAACATTACCATCTTCAAATCCATCATCCATGTAAACTGAAGATAAATCATGCATTACAAAAGATACATTTTTATGCATAAGTTAATTACCTGGTCCCCCTGCGCTCGAGCAGTGCGTCGATACGCTGAAGGTGCGCGCGCAGCGAAGCGGACTTCTGCTCATCTTTGCGCACCAACACCAGTTTCAACTTCGAGTACAGGTTCTCGATCAGCGACGCCACCTCCTTGTCCTGACGAGGATAAGAAATTTTCCATAAATAATATATTATTCGTTTGACTGCCTTGTTGGTCTAGTGGCTTGATGTTAGGCCGCAGACTCAGAGGTCCTGGGTTCAATTCCTAGGTCGGGCCAATAAAAAGTTATTGGGTTTTTCTGTCAGAAAATTCTCAGTAGCAGCCCGGTTTCTGGAAGTTGGAACTGTGTTCACTCCCGTACCTCGGAAAGCACATAAAGCCGTTGGTCCTGCGCCTGAACTCTTTCCGTTTGTGTCGGATTGCCGTCAAATCGGTTATGAGAGTTAAGGAATAGAGAGTGCACCTGTGTTTGCGCACACACTTGTGCACTATAATACATCCTGCGTAGTCGGCTAATCTCTCTTGAGATTGGCCGTCGTGGCCGAAATCGGTCTGGAGGACATTATTATTATTCGATTAAAATGTGAGTCTTCAGATATTCCACAGGCTACCAATGCAAAGTTATCGGTACAAACATGTTGGACATTCATTTATTTGTGTAAATGATCATGTGAGGTGTGTGTCAAAATAATTAGTCTGAACATGACATAGTTGTTAGTTAATTGTAGTGAACAATGTAATGGATGTAGAGGGTAAAATTACACTTTTATAAATTAATCCTTCGGTACGCATTATGCGAAAATTATTGGACAAATATTCTTGATACTTAGCATAATGAAAACATAAGATACTTTTATCTATATGATTACCCCTAGACAGCAACCCTCCGTAAATATCCGACAAAGTAGACAAAGACCTTTTACCTTGTTTTAGATAAGGTTTGGATGATTCTACCCCACTACTCTACTATACAACAGATGAAGGTTTACACTGGCTTATTTCAAATTATTGGCCAGAATGGTAAATGGGCTTATACCATCAGTAATTGGTTCTACTTCACAGTCAGAAATACTAACCACCCCTTCTAACGCCAATCTGCCATCAACCTTGGGAACTAAGATGTTATGTCCCTTTTGCCTGGAACTACACAGGCTCAGATTCAAACCAAAAACACAACAATACTAAGTATTTCTGTTTGGCGTTAGAATATATGATGGTACCTACCCAGACGGGCTTCCACAAAGCCGTAACACCAAATTATCGTGCAATCTTTATTAAAAATCTATTTGTTACAAAAATTATATACAATAATTATTTAATATATTTCAATAAGCAATATTACGAAAGCGAGAAGCTGAGCTCAAAATAAATATACATTAGATAATAAAAATATAATACGACCATTATATTAACTCATCCAAATTAAATGCATCGTCGATAAGATTAATATCCTGAACTATTACATAAATATAATTAACAGTTATAGTCTCGACGAGTTACATCTTTATAATGCAATCGAGAACTGGTCTGATGGTAAAACTCGTCCCAATAAACCACTTCACACCGCTTAATGTTTGCAGAATGACATCAAATACGTTAATATGGTGATTAATTGATGTCGTTATTGTAATAATAAAATTGATGAATTTCTAGAATTACGATGTATGAAATAGACAAATCTATTCATCGCATATAATGATCGCATATCTGAATGTGTAATTAATAGACCCGATAGGCTGTGGTTAATTTTGAGCTTCAGTGCAACTCTCAATATGTTTAGTAATTACTTCAGACTTATTATTCTCTCTGTCAGGGCGAGAAGCTTTTTTTATGGTATAAGTAGGCGGACGAGCTTATGGGCCACTTGATGCTAAGTGGTCACCAATGCCTATTGATATTGTAAGAAATGTTAACCATCGCTTACTTCGCCAATGCGCCACCAACCTTGGTATGTGCCTTGCGCCTGTAATTACACTGGCTCGCTCACCCTTAAAACCTGAACACAACAATATCGAGTACTGCTGTTTTGCGGTAGAATATCTGATGAGTGGGTGGTACCTAACCAGACGAGCTTGCACAAAGCCCTACCACCAGTACTTCGGCACAGGCAATGTTTATTTTATTTGAATATTATACTAATTTCGACTTGTTTTACGTCTATTAACATATCAAATCCATGACTTACTTGAAGTATTCCAGTTACATTTCATACTACATACCAGATATAATTTGCAATAATAATGTCACCAAGTATATAAGTCGAGTTTATAAAGCATAAGAATTTTTTTTCAGCAATTCCAAGTACTAATGATTGACACATGCTTATATATAGGTATATAGTGTTATTATATAGTGTATCGGCTTATCATTATAATGTTACTTAAATTTCTTATTCAATAATAATCTTAAGAATAAATAATATAAGTAAGTTTTTATTTTTTACTTTGTAGGATTACTAGCAAATTTGTATGTTAACTCACCTGTACAAACAGATTGTGTCCACCGGGAACAGATTTCATAATATGTCGTTCGATCTTCTCATTTTCTAGGATAGCTAGACCGTTGTCGATGAGGATTGGCGGATGCGTCGCCTCGAAGTTGGTGCGGAAATCTGGTGGCGGTTTTTGCATGTCGACCGTTGTCACCTGTATCAAATTCATTTTTAGAAACTTTAGCCGTTAAGAGCAAAAAAGGCAGAAGCTATCGTACTAAAAGGGCAGCTGGTTGGTATAGAATGACTTCTGCCCAGATACAATATATTCACATTAAAATAAAATTTTGCAAACTATTTCATTGATAAATTTGCTGCCATCCGTATTAATTTGTTATCTCCAATCTTAGTGGCTCACGTCCCTTTTATACAGCAACAAAAAGCATTAGGAGTAGTCGGTAAAACAACTATGACCAGTAAACTTAACAGTTTTAACAAGTTGCTTTCTAAATTACCTTAATTTTTAAAAATAAAATATATATATTCTTACTTTTAAACTTATAGTTTTGAGCTCCGCCAAGAGATAGAGGTCCATGAAGTACTCCTGACAGAATAAACACGCTCCCTTCCGCCGGCCATCGATAGTGGATGCCTGTAAATAAAATAAAAAATGTTAATTTTATATATTTCTCATATAACATCCAACTTTACAAGAATAAATTTCAATTTTTTTTAGGTGGATGATCTTATATTCTTAAGTAGAACTATCAGGTATATTGTTGCGTGTATCGGTGTCATTAGACAACAACCACAGCTTATAATAAACGGTTCAATTGCTTTAACGTAAGATTTTTATACCACTGTAAAGATTTGTAATGAATACATTGCTTCATAATAATTTGGAAACCATCGAAAACTACTTCGGCATACCACAAATTATTTTTCGATAAGCCAAAATATTCCGTTTTCAAAAATTTGTCTACATCTGTCGAAATGATATTGATCATGGTGTCATATTTAATAATATATCGTAATATAACGCACAAATCTAACGAGTGTTTACCAAAACAAGATGTGTCGTATGTTAACAACATATATGAACATTGAAATAGTAAAATTATGGCGTAATGTATTCACTAAACAAGTAAACAGCATCCACTCTAATAGAAGCTATTTCAAACGTCAAACGTTGAAACGAACGTAAGATACAGACCTTCATTGAATATTCATGTCGCCATTGTTTCGTGACACGATACCCCGTGACCGAATGTAACGACTCCACGAAGATTTAGTTCACATACATACATCTGCGATTGTCTTAAACATAATTTTTTATTTGTCAAAAAACATTGACAAATAAAGCTTATTACTCGATAAAAGACTACGTAAATGATAAAAAAGACATTGATTGGTATCCGTAGATTTAAATGGAAGGTAAATAAAAATTGTATTTTTTAACATATGTAAATCGTTGGTTTCTTCGTACTAGAATCTACATTATGAACTGGTTAGTTTTACATTCAATTCGATAATGTAACATGATAATTCAGAAGTGCATCGAGTCTACTTGAAAATATTATTTCTATTTTGGAATCAAAAGCAAAATTATATTTCTTTTAAATGTAATAATTCTGTTGAGGGTATCGTAGTAGAATAACGTGTATTTACAACATGATGCAAATTTTTGTAGAAGTAAATTTTTAGCAAAACTTCTACCATGAAATTCGTTAAATATATTGAACTGTTTTAAGTAATCAAGAGTGTACAAGTTATCCTACATGTATTACACGTTTTCCACTTAATTTATCGTTAAGCAGTTTAGTATAAAACGATCCAATTACTTTATATATTTATTACTCATCGGCTTTTTATATGCCCACACGTGCGATAATGTGAGGGCTCTTTGTAAGCTCTTCATGAGTCAGACTTGACCGGATTCGAGGTCAAAGGGCTGAATATATGCGCGTTGATTAGAACAACTTTCTAGTAAACCTACAAACGTGTGAAATTAGAAATTATCACCGTTATCTACATAAACTTTCAGTTCGATTTTATTTCAGTAATCATTAAAGTTTATAAAATTTATGGAATAAAAATAAAAAAAATGATTAATATTTTAAAGCAGCTTTTCATATTAGAATTTGAAATTTCTAGCATGATAACGATTTATTGAAATTAATTTATTTGAGCCAATGAGTTCATTTTGTTTTAAAATAAATTACATAAGCCAACGTTAGAGACACATATATAAAATAATTAAAAAAATCTTTGCGTATATTAAAGGATGCATATAAAAGTCAATGAAAAGTAATTATTATGTTCTGGAAAAGTGTGTTTTCTCTATTCTTAACGTTATGGTCTAATGGTCACGATGCATAAACACATAAACAATACGTGTCTAAACGACATCTAAGTGCCTAAGTTGTAGATTATATTGCTGTCGTCTTACCAACATGCTAATACGTTTTCTAGTTATAATGGTAAGAGCAAATTATGTTTATTTCGAACGTTGCCGTTGTTTTCATTTGCATGCTACAAAGCATCTCAGAACGTAGATAAACTAGTTCATTGAATATTTTGAAGACAATTCTGATGCAGAACATGCGTCATATCCAATATGTAGTCCGCGAATATCTGACAGGACAAAGGATTCAAATCACATTCTACAGTAGTCATATCAGGACGTAATTCGATTAAGAAAAATAGGTGCTTCAAGACAGGACGGTGCAAAGCGATATTTCAATAAACTGCAAATATTATATAAACTTGCCGCCTGTTTGAATTGAGAATGGTAATACGTTGCAAGGAGTTCGTACGTCTAAAAATAAACAAACAAGAAAGAAATCAAAATATTAATTTAATCTAGAAACTTCGTATTGAAGTAAATTACACATTATGGTGTTTTCATAACCAACGACTGGACAGAAAAGAAACTAGGTAAAGTAATGGCGCGTAACGCAGAGACATAGAACATGACGTACCCGCGTGTATATTGTATTTACAATTAGAAACCGTAGGCGATTCAATTGACAATGGTCACGGTTGAGCCATGAAAATCTGTTGAGCGTCCTTTCTCATATTTGCATGCCAGCTTAACGCCTGATTGAATTGTGATGTAATTTGTATTATAATCAGTCACACAATTACTCTGAATATATTATTTACCTGATGGCTTATAGCCAATACATACCAATTATTTAACTTGGAACGAATGTTTCACGACTGTATTCGTGTAAAATTTAAAGCTTTAGTTTTAAATACACTTCCTCGTTGGAAATATACGTGCATTGGTCGAAATTCATTTGAAGTAAATATTTTGACAAGAAATCCTTGAGCACTCAATGAATAAACGTTATATTTACGTACAAGCTATATCGTTCTTCCTGTATGTATCTTATCAAACATATGCCGAAAGTGCGAACACAGCAGGCTTATATACTATAAACTTATTTTAAGTTAAGAACCACAGTATGTTAAACTTAAACCCTTCTCGAAGTCAGAATGAGAAACAGGTAAAGAATGTTCATTTGTGCCAGTTTATGTTGCATTCTGACTTGGAGAAGGTTTTAAGTTTAACATACTGTGGTTCTTAACTTAAAAATAAGTTTATATTATTATAGTATAAATATATATTTGGTTCACATGTTAAATTACGAAATGTCTAAGCTTATATAATATGTATTAGTTTTATAATTAACGTTCTGTAACTAATATGCCAATTAATGAATGACATCGAGAAATTGAGTCTCGGTTTGCCAAAGAAAATTTTTGAGATATTTCGCTTTCTACAGAAAATTATTTTCGAATGCGATTGAGAAAATGTAATATTAGCTGCTCGCGTTATTTGTAACAATAAACTGGTTGTACGTGCGTCGTGCCGTAAGAATACAAGGAAGTAACGGTGCGCGACGCGTCACTGCCGAGACCGGCTGAAAACAAAATATATTGCAACACCAAATAACAGCGGCATCTAAACACGATAGGATAAGACAGCACAGAGGCAACCAGGCGTGGCAAAACAAACATTCAAGTCAACGACATTCTACACATTACCCGAACATATAAGCACTTTCAGTTTCATGAAAATGAAAACAGCCCATGCACACCTACATGTACGTTATGAACCATTTTTGTCTATGCAGGTGCAGTCACATCTAACGGCCACACGGTTTAAGTCTTCAAAATATAAAGTAATATTAGAAAATATATTTAAAATAATACGTGATTATTTTTAATGCAAGATTTCATCAGTTATTTGCTTGAAGTTAAATATATAACGTAAAAATATATTATTTCACATCTACCTTCATTTATATTTACTTTTAAAATCAGGAAGAGATAGAAGACAGATTTCGCCAGCATCTAAAAGTGCAATGACCCAAGTCGAGGAAAGCAACCAACACTTGACCACGGTCCAACCTTACAGACCGTGAAAGTGTGGTCTCTAATTACGCACAACCCGTCTTTCCTTTCCAGGTGCTTGAATATCTTTGAAATTTCATCTATAGATAATTATATCTGTACTTGTCTGTATTTTATCACAGATAAATAAATAAATATTTTATGTTTACAAAAAACATACTCTTTTAAGAACATTTGGTACAAAATGATAAATAAAAATTTAACGGACCACATAAGCCGAAAGTGCGAATACAGCAAGCCGTTTGTGATATAATAACAAATGAAGATCTCGCATGTTTTAATAGAACACAACTGTCTGAGCGCGCGTTGAGTTTGATAAATGGACTTGTTCAGTTTTACTCGAGGCTCCTGAAAGAAATATCGCGTGACGATTCGTTTCGGTCAAAGTGAAATTTGATATCGTCCGCATTGCTGCGAACACTTCCTCGCGTTTCGGACACATCGATGGATTTACGATTGTTAGTTACTCTCGCTACTGCAGTTGTATCTAAAATTAGATCACCTGATAACTATTGTTACATGTATCGGGTGTGTGCGTTGATAGTGTCAACTGCTCGCTGATTTACATTTTTCCTTTGGCAAACTGAACTGTTCAAGATAATATTATGTAGGGAATAAAGGGATTTTGTAGGGTAAACGCACCGGAAGTCCAAAGGCGTGGACAATTGCATAATCAGATTATATCCGGTGTTCGCTTTTTGTTGCTTTAGTGCTTGACTGAACATTTACTTAAACATTTTTATGTAAATTACAGATTATCGTTCCATAATAATACTCTGTAATAAATTGAACCCAAAAAAAAAATATACTACCCTACATAAAAAACCAAAATTAATCTATAATTTTAGTTATATGGTTACATTTCTAGTGGCTGAAGGAGTTGAACTTAAGTTTACTTTATTATTCAAGCCCGTTTATAAAATTTTGATGATCTCAGCTTAAAGTATAGTCATGCGTGTGATGACAATGACATCACGACCTTGGCTCACGATGCTTACGTACATGGAATAGCTAAAGGAAATTCTTGACATGAAATACTAAAGTGGTGACTTCGTTCACAATTATCCTGGACGTGACGGCTAAGGAAATAAAAGATACAGTTATAGAATATGAATGGGTAATAACTGACGATAATTAAAATAGTCGTGAAGTTATCGAAAAGGTTAAAATAGCTAAAGACATGTTTGGCAATATAGAAAGGATTTTACACTTGACCTTATAAATTGTGAAAGACGCGAAACCGGGTCAGAAACGTGAACAGCTTGTTCATATTGACAATTTGCATGTCCTATTAAACAATAGTAGCACACAGAACATTTTGAGTGTAGCCGTCGAATAATTAATTAATCAACTTGTCGCGCTTTGGGTTACTTTGTACACAAATTAGTATAATGTAAGATGCAAATTGAAATGTATTGTGAATTATTATAAGTAATACTAATAAGAATGATTGTATTAGTATTGAATGTTCACAGATAACAAAATTTTTTATTTTATTCAGTTATTAAAAGTAGGAAAACTATAATATATAATTACAGACAATTATATTTTAAACGATGAAAGAACTATAACAATTCCTGGTATATTATATTAAATGCGGCATCAAAAATACCAATTAAATATAATAAAATATACAAATCGAAAACTGACATCACTCTTTTACGACGTATAACCTTTTGTCTCAAGTGGAAGAAAATTATTATTCAAAATTATAAAAACAATAGACATTTTTTGTAAACGTTTCGACGGACATGCGCTAACATATTTTTATTTATGTATAAAACCTGTTGAATTTATTATATATAATTACAAGCGTAACATTTAAACGCGCTAGTTTTCGTAACAGCGACGTGTCTTTGAATGCAATTGACCTAATGAATGCGCATCTGCTGCCTGTAAAAAAACATAAGTGGAATTAAAAGTCGCTTGTTCTTGACTTCGGATTTACTCGATTTTCAAATGAAAAAATTAACGTTATACGATTTTCGTTTGTATAAATATATTTAATAACACTTTTTATAAGATTTTTTTTAACTCCACCTTCATGTATGTGTGGGTCAAATATTTAAAATGAATTTTAAAATAGTTTCATCCGACCGTTTGAGTTGAACATTTTACACAAGGTTTTGTTGCTGGGTGAAAAACAATAAAACGAACATTTGGTTTTAGTAATGGTGGTGGTGTAGGGCTTGGTGCAAACTCTGAGTCAGTGTTATTACATGAACAAGGGACATAACATCTTAGTTGTCAAGGTGGCGCATTGGCGATGTAAGCGATGGTTGTAATGTCTATGGGCATTGGTGACCACTTAGCTAGCCACCATCAAATGGCCCATATGCTCGTCCGCCTACCTATATTCTACAAAAAAACACGGAACTTATGTTTTGTTTTTAGAAATGGGGCAACAGTTTTAACAGCAATAATAGCAGCAGAAATAACTACGACATTACGGCATTAATTTTTTTAAAAATAGAAAATTATATTTTCTTACATTTAAAAAAAAAATCTTATATATTTATTCATTTTTATTTACATTTCAAGCGCGACTAATATGTCCAATACCCATTGTATCACATTATTGTGACCTAAAAAAGATTGACACTGAAGGAAACTAAGGCTGACATAATTTCGCAAAATCTTTTCTTAATATGCGTCTATATTACAAAAGGAAGGTTACGTCGAAACCTTCAGACTCTTTGTATATATATAGTTTGGTTGTAAGCAGCCTGTCAGTCAGCCTGAGAACATGTTTATATATACATATTTGTATATATATACACACACTATGATCGACCCATCTCACCCTGAACATGCAATATCGCTAATGCTTATACATTTATTGATAATTTATCGTTCAAAATATCCATTATACTACTAATTGGTTATAGTAATAATTTCTTGAACATTATTCAGATTATCTTCATGATAGTGATAATTAGAAACAATTTTACACATTTTGTTACTTATTTTCAATACAATGTATTGGTTTTTATGTCAATGTATTATATAATTATAATGATAATGCACTAGTTTATTTTTATGTTAAAATTTAGTTTTTATTTTTATTTTTTCGTTATTTTAGATTTTTTTTAAATTTTTGATTGTTAAGTTAGCCTTTAAAAAAATATTTTTTATACATGCAATAACAAATGTTTTTCTGAATATATAACGTTGACTTCCTAATTGATAAATAAATAAATAATTTATATCGTTGAAAAACAAAGAAAAACTAAAAGCATTACCGAAATAAAAAACAAACTTAACGATGTTTCTAGTCATTAAAAACCTAGGTAACAAAATTTCAGGCTAATTGCCGAAACAATCAAGTCAATTTACTTTTTTGTACACCAAGTCTGTGTCTATTTAATAAAAATTTATAATAAATGCGTTAAATTACACAAAAATCAAAGAATATGTTAATAATATCTATCTTCATATCTGTTTAATTATTCCAAAAGAATAAGAATCAAATACCTATTCAGCCCGAATTGGTCAACACGATTCAATATACATTTGTTAAACAAGTGTTATTTATGAATGACGATACTAAATAAGATAAATAAATGACTACGAACCTGAAATAGCTCATAAAAGAAGTGACTATTAAATTCAGTAAAATAAGAGACGTCACGAATAACGCTGGCTCATCACCTGCATTATACATACAAGGTGTAATAGTTCCTAGTATATAGTTTGGACTGATCCAGTTCAAATAAAGTAAAGTATGCTTATATTTTTTTTCAATAAGATAAAAATAAACTATTTAGAATGTCCATCTTATCCCATGATTTGAAACGATCGTTATTTTAAAGCGTTTAATTGTTTGTTGGAACCGTATCCAATTTACTTACTTTCCCAGTAGCAAAAATTTTTCTACTATTTGTTTAACATTTACTGTAATAATTGCAAGTATTTCACGAATATTTTACACTTTTGCGATTAATTTCGATAAGGCTTACTGACCTCTTTCCTGCATTATAAGTATGGTCATAAAAGTTAAATACATCCAATCGTGCTGGTACGATAATTGTGTCATAGATAATTTTACAGCAAACAATAAAGTTCTTATGCATTTTTTGCAGCTATTAATAGAAACGTATGTATATTCGGATGTGACTCTTACGAGTTCCCTGTACCGTTTATCTGAAGTTGCTGTCCTCGACCGCAGCGATGGTATGACGTCATTCAAGTCAACATTTTATAACTCTGTGTGCTACGACGATGATACTCGTTTTAATTATTTAGTTTGCAAAATGAATATAATTTGAATTTACATTTGAATAATCTCCCATTGCCTTCTACGATTCCATATCGATACGAAAGCTTTTTAGTTGGGTATCGTCTTTGTGGATTTATCAACCGCGCCAATCCAAGTAACTTTATCGGTCGGTGTAACTCTACTAAAAACTCTAGTAAAACTATTTAAATCCAATATATCCCTTTAAAGCCCAATCGTCAACGTCAGTAATAATTCCGCTATTAACAAATCGAATGTCTTAAATTAATATTAGATTTTTACCCTATAACTTTTTGTACCTAGAAAAATGCTAAGATTTTTTTAACTTCTATAGAATTTCTTATAGACCCTTTTCCAAAATTAACAGCTGAAGTTTTTATTTATTTTTATTTATTCTTCACTTCTTATTTCGTAATGACGTAACGGTCACATATTATTAGTCGCGTCCACATGTTTAACACTTAGGATACTTTATTGTGTTAATTTTAGCGTCCTTGTCACGTAACGTATACAAACATGCGGTTTCGTGGTCGTTTAAACATACTTTAATACTTGGAAGAATCTATATTTGACATTATATATCATCAAAAATTATAACACACGAATCAACACTTGTGCAAACGAAATTTATTACATTTATCTTAATCTATACCAGTTTCCGCATGTGTGGACCAACACTTAAATAACAATGCGATAATTTAAAAAAGCAAAGTCATGTCTCTTCGAGGAATCCTTCGTAAAATGACACTTTGATTATACAGAAATTCTATTAAGACGGCGATACTGTCGCTTGAGACCATATAAATATGTATATGGATAAGTGCATAGTGACAAATTAATTACTTACACAATTGACTAATTAGCAGAACGTCTTAAGTGTGACTTACGGTCACTTAATATTTTGCAAATAATGATCATTTTAATATTCGAAAAGAATGCTTATCAATCGGACGTGATCAATTTAACAAATAAGAAAATTTTGATGTAATTGTTATTAACATTTTAAAATGATCAACTTAAACTAAGCGTTTATAAATGAAGAATACTTAGTAACACCACGAACTTGAATCACCGGACATTAAAGTGGATATTAAAGTGGCGTCGTATCGTGGTAGTCTTCATGTGAACCGAGTGTACAATGGGATTGCATAACCACTTGTCCCATTGACTTGAGGTTGCGCAGCGCATTACTTACGATTCTAGAAATAGCTTGTAAGCAGCTCTAATGAGAACTATATAACAATATCTCGGCAAATTATAGAAATACATCACTATAAAACACTAACATTACAATAAAATTACTTCTGAAGTAAAATAATGAAGTTATTGATAATGGTACGTGTATTATTTATAGAAGTGTTATTTCTTAATTTATCACACATTACGACATAAATTGCAAATATATATGCCCATACAGATCCAGGAAAAGCTAAGCCTTAAGTACTGAGAATTTAATACACTCAAAACAATGTTTACACTGAAAGAATTAAGATCCAAAATAAACAATCAGTAGCATTTATAAAGGTAAAAAAAAAGGAAAAACACAATAATCTAAATATGCAACTGTACTGACAATCTAAAGCGTTACGTCAACCGTTAAGTTACAATTACTTTAAACCTTCCAAAAGCTTACTAACATTAACAAAAGCATTGCATTTCGGCGGTAAAAACAGCAAATTGAACAAACCACCTGATCGAACAAGCTATCCTAACTGTAAAGTTAGCAATATAGAAAATAAAATAGAGATCTATTTGTACGTGACATAACAAGATGACAAACACGCCAAAGAATTTATCATAATATTTCTATTAAAGAACATACGTTAAACAAACTACTGTTCAACTATCACATTCATTTAAACCGATTCGAAACAATTAAAAAGGGCAATGCCCGAGTACCAGCAACGGTTGAAGATAAAACGTTCGTTTCTATTACAAATAAAACGTAACGTTTTAACAAGCAATCGCAGCCACAATTTAGAAAATAGGCGATGATTTGCGGTTGAAAAAAAAAACAATTGAAGTGTATTTGCGACTGACGGTAACCGTGATAGGAGAAAAATAGCTTGAGAAACTTACAACATCGAGACGGTTGAAAAGGGTAAAGTAAAATCTAATGATTGACAAATACTTACAAAACCTGTGTAACATGAAACATGTATATATGCTATAGACGAGTATACTCTGAATATCTTTAATTTTACTATCAGGTAAATCTGGTTGGGTACCATCATAAACGAATCGCTAAACATTAAATGTAATCCAATTTAAAAACTTTTAATTAACAAAGCTATACATACCACTTGCTTATTAATTGTTAAAAATCTACCAACGATTCGTCTGATAGATAACCGGCAAATGAAACTCAGCGTTATTTATGATATATTGATATAATAATATCAATAATAATGAATCGGTCATACATATGTTGAGAACGACATTAAATAGTTTAATTTTAGTAAACCTTATTTTATAATTTCTTATAACGACTGTGTAAGTAGATGTTGACACTTCTTATAGTGTGAATGTGATCATCTACAACAGCTGTCCCATTAGCTTGTCTGCCTTCTAATAACCACAGTATATTAATAAAAATAAAATACGACCTTTAACGTCTTCATTAACGAATTAAATGTAATAAAAAGTTAAATTTAATAATGCACATTAAACATCCCTAACAATGACCAGAAGCAGAGACATTACTTTTCTTTTTATTTACTATAGGACGGCAGATGGTCAGAAGGAGACACCTGATGGTAAATTATCACATCTTCTACCCGTATAATTATAATACATTTCGTAACAAAATAATACAGTGGCTTGTTTATAAGGCTGAAAATTTAGAGGTTCTGAAGTTTAATTCAAGGATTTTCGGCCAAAAGATTACATTTAAAAAGAAAGAACGTCAAGTCTATGTTTATACGCCTGATCTCTTTCCGATTGTGTAGGAATTGTTGACTATATACATTTTTCCCTCTTTAATTTCTACCGTGATGGTATAAAAGACATTCACGTGATTCTGACTCGCCCTTAGACTGCATTTTTGACTGTAACCACTTTCAGTACTACATAGCTTTTAGCTCACTAAAAATCACTGTCAAAACGTTTTAAATGCTTTGACTATTTACAGAGGGATATTCCATTAGATAAATATATAAACTGTTTCATTTTGAATAGTTATATTGTATAATATTATATGTTTATATCATGTGTTATTAAATTTATTAAAAAGGAATGTTTATGTGTTAAAAAGAGTAATATTCTTAAATATAATATATTTCCGTAATTCCGTAACAGCCTATGAATGTCCCACTGCTGGGCTAAAGGCCTCCTCTCCTCTTTTTGAGGAGAAGGTTTGGAGCTTATTCCACCACGCTGCTCCAATGCGGGTTGGTAGAATTCACATGTGGCAGAATTTCAGTGAAATTAGACACATGCAGGTTTCCTCACGATGTTTTCCTTCACCGTAAAGCACGAGATGAATTATAATCACAAATTAAGCACATGAAAATTCAGTGGTGCTTGCCCGGGTTTGAACCCACGATCATCGGTTAAGATTCACGCGTTCTTACCACAGGGCCATCTCGGCTTATGATATATAATATATTTATAAAAATATATATATATATAAACATGACATGTTTTCAATCATAACAGCGAACTTCATAGAAACCAAATAAACAAAAAAATTTTTTCAAAAATAGATATTTGTTTCAAATGTTTTGATGAATAAATAATTAGCTTCTAGCTTCTAGCATTTGAAATTTTAATAATGTATCTACCTAAGAATGGAACGAAATATGATTACTATAATATATAACAAATCGCAATATTCATTATCAATAACCGATTGATAATATTGATAAAACAGTTATTGAAAAGTTTTATAATCTACTATCTGCATCGACGTCTGAATTTTCGAACGAACCTGCTCAGAATAATATAATTACGACGTATAATTAATAACCAATCACTTGTAACACGAAAAAAAATTCAAACTGATATTATATTGTACACATGAGTTAACACTTTTTACATATACATATGTATATTGAAAGTATTCTTTCGATTTCGATTATCGGTTACGTGCAGATTGTCTTCCTCATTTTTTTTGCTGTACGTATAAATATATGGAAGTAACTTTTACAATTTTACCGAAATGAATTACATATGAATTGAAGATTTATTTGAGATCGTTTACCGCAAAACAGCAATACTTGATATTGTTGTATTCCGGTTTAAAGTGTGAGTGAGCCACTGTAACTACAGGCACTAGGGACATAACATCTTCGTTCCCAAGGTTAGTGGCGACATCGCCAATGTCTATAGGTGGTGGTGACCACTTAACATGAGGTGGCCTATTTGTCCGTCTGCCTACCTATACATAATAAAGACCCGGTACTTTTTTTTTTTTATAGAATAGGAAGGCGGACGAGCATATGGGCCACCTGATGGTAAGTGGTCACCAACGCTCTTAGACATTGGCATTGTAAGAAATGTCAACCATCGCTTATAGCCAATGCGCCACCAACCTTGGGAACTAAGATTTTATGTCCCTTGTGCCTGTAATTACACTGGCTCACTCACCCTTCAAACCGGAACACAACAATACCAAGTATTGCTGTTTTGCGGTAGAATATCTGATGAGTGGGTGGTACCTACCCAGACGAGCTTGCACAAAGCCCTACCACCAGTAAAACCCAGTGATGCGTGCTTGGATTACAACCCGCGGTCTCAGGTTTAGATGCACGATTACTATCCACTGGACTGGATCGGATACATATATAAATGTAATAGTAATCTGTTATATATAAAAAAGGGTGAATAAACAAAGGGTTAAGAGGGAATATAAGGTGAATTTTATTGATTATATACTATATTACTTATGTAATTGTTTTCTATTGCGTTAGTATTGTATCTGTGTGAGACATCTGTTTTAAGAGATAAGTAATCATATACACACTTACTCTCATATGTTACTATAAATATATTTTATAGTATGTCGACGATGAAATTTGAACAAAAACTTGCAACTAACTACGTCCTTCTAGCAAATAATAATTGGAAGAGCATATCTATTATCAAGTTATTTTTCGTTCACAATTATATACGAATGCATACGTTCACACTAATCCTTTGAAACTATAAGATAATTAGAACAAACAAGTTTGTTAACGGAGTTTGGAAACGGAACGTACTTAGTCAAACGCGCAAACAGTGTAATCTAATCGACGGAACCCTTATCTGCTTTGTCTTTGGTAACGACCAATAGCTAAAAAATGTTTCTATGAAAAAGTCGGCTAACTACTGATGTATTTTTATCGCAATATGTTAAACTGTTAGAAAAAATATCTAATACAATATTAATTAATACATTATCGATAAAAAATAATATTTAAAGAGAACCGAGATGGCAACTCCATGTGGATTTTAATCGAAGGTCGCGGGTTTAAATCCAGATAAGCTCTAATGAGTTTTCATGTGCTTGTGTTTATAATTAAAGTCGTGATTTATGATGAAAGAAAACATAATGACGAAACTTGTATGTTTCGGATGAAATTTTGCCACACGTGTATTCATCGAGAGCAGAAGCAACGAGGTATAATAAGTTCCGCGCCTATTCTTAAAGCGTAAAAGAGGACTTCGCTCAGGTGTGAGATAAATCAGGGCTTTTTACTTCAGAGACAGCGTTTCAAAACATTTTCAACTTTAGTTACTGATTATGTAACAACGAGAAAACACCGAGACAACAGAAAAACAACTAAGTACTAAATACGCAATAAGTAATTGCTCGAACGACTTTCGATACAAATTTCTTTTCTAATCTCGATACCGGCAAGTCGTACTAACCAAACCGGAGTGCGTCTGGCCGGCGAATCCGGTTTCGCGGTGACTCACTCGACCTCATGACGACCTACCAATACCGCCGAATGTCCTCTCAATACCGACTTATGAAATTTCGAATCCGCGGCTTAACGTTTCATAGTGAGTGCCAAAGGTTAGATTTACAATTTGATAATATGTACTGTTGCAATTTAACTGAGCTTGCATAAAGTGTAGAAATGGCGCTGCAATGGATGGCGGGAACTTACGTCAGCTTTGCTTTTACTTCATATTATTTTTATTTGTTACTTATAGTTGTTTAGCGATTATTTAAACAATGCTGTGTCTTCTTCATTCGAATGTCAAATCAATAAATAAAGAAAGAGAGAAATCAAGTGTTTATATAGTCACTAAGTTTAAGTAATAAGATTATCAATTGTAAGCTGGAAAAAGTAAGCAAGAAGTAATGAAAAAGAGGTATAATAGCAACGAATAGTTTGATTTTTTTTTCTTTTTTTGACCGAATTACTTTGAATAATAAAAGTGTCATTCGCTTCTTAATATAATTTCAAACTATAAATACTAATGAAATGTAGGTAAATCAATTTACGATATTTTCGATAGAAGATTTGCTCTCGGTTGGTTTTTTGTATTTTAATAAGGTCGACGAAAAAGCGTCTCCGTAGTCTTCACCCATATTGGCACTCCAAAGACTACGAGCCTCATCTTATACCGTTGATATGCTGTTAACCATGGGATCTAAGCTGTGATTGTGTCCAGATACAGAATTATGATGAGGTATTATCCTAGCTTTCATACCATAAAACAGCAATAATTATTGGATGGTTTGCAATTTTTTTATTGTATAAAATATTCAAAAAATGTGACGGCTTCAAACACACATATTATAGATAAGCTTTAAAGAAACGGCGTACAGGTTTTTTCTGTATTATCTGTTGTCATGCGTCATATTAACAATAGTTTGAAATTTAGACTCGATATTTGTTAACGTATATTTTGTCTACATATTGTAATAATATTTTAATAACCTTCATATTAAAATGAAAGAACAAGCGGCACATAGACTTTTGTATTTAAATAAAAACATTCTTTATTTAAAATTATAAACCGTCAATGATTCGTAATTTTTAAAGATCCGTTTATTAAAAGTTAGTAAAACTTTTAATTTCGGCGTGAAATTCCAAATACGAAAGTCGTTGGAGATACAAAGTATCTGAGTTAAGAAATGAAGATTACCTTCGGTTTGGTTAATAAAATAACACTGAACTTTTGATAAAAAAATCGCTAACTGTCTTATTCCGCCGGTTTCGTTGTTTTTTTTTTAATTCGTGTTATATTTTTATAGGCAATGGAAAAGTGCTATGGGAACAAAATAGCTTCGTTTTTGTCTTCGACTACATATATAGCAATACCTTTAAACATTAACATGTTTATTAAAATACCTACAGCGTAAAAAGTATCTACAATCCGAACGATTCAATGATGAATGAAGATTCAAAAGTCCTTGTAAGAACATTGAATAAAGAATGTTCTTGTATAATTTACCACGGAGATAAATCTTTACTACAATTGCTTTGAGTCAGAGAGTAGCTTACAATATTATTTGCTATTATAAAGTTTAATTACGTTACTCTAGAACATAGAATCTTGTGTTACTACATTACTTGTATATTTGTGTAGTGTTACCCGTAATGATAATGAAAGTTAAAGTTATTGGCAATGATCAGAAATGATTACGTGTTTTCGATAAAGCTTTTAATGTAATCAAGAACAAAAATAATTTTATGATTATTTTCTCTGTATAATATATTTCATATTTACGAAATGTCAAAATATATTAATACTACATTGCTCCACATAAAACTAATAAATTAATCATGTGCCTTATTTCATCGTTTAAAAATGTAATTGACTTTCAATGTTGATAAGAACGAATGATAATTTAACTCGTATCAACAAATAACAAATGAATACTTTTTGTTTAAATGGGCGGGGCTCGTTCAGCACGCGATAGTTAGTAGGTATAATAAAGACATGAATTAAATAACCGAATGGCAAAAGGTGTTGCCCGATGAAATAAACAAAAATTGCTTATGCTTTAAATTGATTAAAGAATACAAACGATAATTCGACGTGAATTATTAAAAACACGATGCCTTGTGCTTATTAATTACATTTTTAATCTATGAATAATCTATAGCCAAGACCATGTGAAGGCGTTCCTGGCGGGAAATATGTTTTTACGGTGGTTGAATTTAAATATGGCGGTGACACGTAACGAGCAACAGCTGCATCGAGCCATGTGCAGGAACCGGCAACCCTCGGGACATGAGTAAATATACTTCGTAGAGACAGAACGTTGAATTATCATCATTGAAATCGAAAACTGTTCATTATAACAAAGTAAGTCAAATGACATATATGATATAAAACAAAGAATATTATTTAATTTAAAAAATATTTATTTAGTATCTCAATTAATACTATATCGTAGTTATATAATAAAATATTTAACACAAATGTTGCTTGTCGAATATCGACATAATACCTGTTGGAGGCCTTAGCCCAGCAGTGGGACATTAACAGGCTGTTACTGTACTGTACTGTACTGTACTGTACTGTACTGTACTGTACTGTACTGTACTGTACCTGTTGAATGATAAGTTTTAATTCTACGCTTTTGATAACTTAATAACACAACAAAACGTAAGATATAATTAGCGATGTTAACATAATATTAAAATAAATAATTATATGTAATCAATGAAATAATTTATGTTTCAAATTTACTGTTCTTTTCTGTTTTGTATCGGACTCAGTAGTGGTCATAAGGGGGCGCTCTTAAAATGAAAATTTGGAAATATCCTATCCGTAGTTCGCCATCTACATTATAAGATGATTATCATATATTTATATTTCAAGTATTTAAGCATTAAAGATTAGGTATTTTTCCTTCAACCAGAAAACGGTTTTATATAGATAGATAAATAAGATACACATCCCCTCTTAACATTATTCACGAACAGCTGGTACCCTTATGAGATAATCGCTGTCTCATTAGACAGCATTATGGAATTAACATACCATTCGCTCCATCAACTAGAAAATTACACATTGGAAACTTTGAATAAGATAAGCTCGAATTAATTGTTTTATCATATTTTATAATTATGCAATACCAACAGATAATTATATGTATATGCTATCCCATTCTATCCCACCCATCAGAAAAAGATAGAAACATCTAAACATTACTGTACTAATAATATACTTGTGAGTTATTGTAAAAGTTACGCAATGAAAAGCAGCACTATATATATAATTTAATACAAATGAATGAATATAACTCGATTTATATCTTAATCGTTATGATAATTGCCTTTTAAATATTTAGGCTAAATTTTATTTATCAAATAAAAATAAACACATTGCAAAATTAGTTACAAAAAGATTTGTGAAATACTGACCTAACAAACCAGAAACAATTATATCATCACTAAGAATAACTTAATGAAATCGCACAACCTTGTGATTCATTGCAAAAATGATTGTTTAATTTAAGTAAGTTTTCTTCATAACTAGTGAGGCAAAGACTCTACGCCATAAAACCTGTTCCGTTGACATTAGTTAAAAGAAAATCTGATAAAAATATATATATATTGTGGTCAAGGCGTTTTAATATTTAAATGTGTAGTTTGTATATAATTTACAAAACGATATAATGTTGAAGTAAACGCTACGCTATAAACTTGTCTGAATATGAAATGAATGTGAATGAGAACAACGTACTACGGAATAAAAACATAAATTTAAGATATTAAATAATAACGTAATAGAAAACGGTTACATCGTAGTGACGTTTCGAAATTTAAAGTATCGTCTGGCAACTCGATACTAATTCGTCGCGTTTTTAATAACCAATGACCATAAATATTGATTCGATACAATACAGTATAAATAATTATTATCCTTTCGCTTTCGTTCGTATATAAAACGAAATACTAGACTCTATTGTTCCTATTATATAGCGAAAATAATTTTATATTGAAAAGGTAATTGTTTGCTTTCGATAATACACCGTCGACATTCTAACCACAGTGTTGCAAGTACAAAAAAATGTTTTAAATTACAATAACGACTGAGATATATAATCGAACTGCAGATTGGTAGTTTAATCAAAATAACGGATATTATTTAAAAGTTCTTTGCATTACTTAATACAGAGTCACTGCATAATTTATAGCATTTTTTTCTAAAATCAAAACATTTGCATAACCAAATTCAAACGAGTAAAAGCGCGAAGTCAATAAAGACGAAACATTTTTGCGTCAGTAGCGTTTCACTCAAACGTTCAAAACTAATGACGCGACCGCTACCGTTAAGGTATTTAGACAAAAAGGTCAAATATATAACCCAGATCTTTCCTGGCATATTAAACACTAGCACAAGAACTCGTTCTAAGTACTTACTTATTTTAAAAAAAAATATACAAGCGATAAATATAAATTCAATATCAGATTAAAAATATATATTCTGTGATTCGATATTATTAACAGTTTACCGTTTTATTTTATCAAGGTCACGGCTGTAGAATTCGAAATTCGAATCAATAAAATATAAATAATAAAATATTAACTATATATTTATAAGTGGATTTAAAGCTGCGCTAATGTTGATAATAAATACAGTTGGCAATATATTATTATTATTTATTATTAAGTAAATGTTTTTTTCCCATTTTTTTTTCAGCCTTTTGCCGTCCACTGCTGGACGAAAGCCTCCCCCATAGAACGCCAACCATTCCGATCTTGGGCAGTCCGCATCCATCCCGAACCTGCCACCTTTTTTAAATCATCGGCCTATCTTGTCACAGGGCGTCCTACACTACGTTTGCCTAAGCGTGGTCTCCACTCTAACACGTGTCGGCTCCATCGGCCATCAATGCGCCTGGAGACATGACCAGCCCACTTCCACTTCAGCGAGCTAATTCTACGCGCGATGTCGGTGACTTTAGTTCTCTGGCGAATGTCCTCATTTCGGATTCTATCTGCCAGAGAAACCCCAAGCATCGCGCGTTCCATTGCTCGCTGAGCGACCCTAAATTTGTGGACCAGTCCTACGGTAAGTGTCCACGTTTCGGCACCGTAAGTCATTACAGGTAGGACGCACTGATTGAAGACCCTGGTCTTAAGCGACTGTGGGATCGACGATTCAAAAATATGACGTAACCTCCCGAATGCCGCCCAGCCCAAACGTATTCTTCTTTTAGCCTCCTTCTCAAAGTTGTGCCGGCCAAGTTGTATAGTTTGGCCCAGGTAGATATATTCCTGCACAACTTCAAGTGGAGAGCCATTTACGACCACTGGTCTCGAAATTATGGTCTTTTCTATGTTCATCCCGAGACCTACTTGTCTTGAGGAATCGCTCAGGCTGTTTAGCATCTCTTCCAAATCCTGCAGAGTATCCGTCATGATGACAATGTAGTCGGCAAATCGCAGATGTGTAATGTGTTGGCCATTTATATTAATGCCGCGTCCGTTCCAATCGAGCGTTTTGAAGACGTCCTCCAATGCATTGGTAAAGAGTTTCGGTGAGATTACATCTCCCTGTCTTACCCCGCGATGCAATTGGATTGGTCTTGTGCTCTGATCTTGTACTTGGACGGTCATGGTTGCGGCTTCGTACAAACACATTACCACCTGGACATACCGACAGTCAATTAGGCATCTCTGCATAGATTCCAGAACAGCCCAGGTCTCGATGGTATCGAAGGCTTTTTCGTAGTCCACAAACGCTAGGCATAGAGGCTGATTATATTCCTCGGTCTTCTGTATTATTTGCCTTAGTGTGTGTATGTGGTCTACGGTACTGAAGCCTTTTCAAAACCCAGCCTGTTCCACGGGTTGGAAGTCATCGAATTTTCGGGCAAGACGATTCGTGATTACCCTCGAAAACAATTTGTAAACATGACTTAAAAGATTGTTGAGAGTAAAATGAATTTTATTTATATTTTTATAAATGTCATAAATTATAAACTATATCTCTTTGCAATTTATAATTAAAACATTGTACTTAAATATCTTTGAATTAATAGTTAAAAAAAAAAAAATGTTACGTAATAGCATAAATAATTAATCTTTAGAATGACTTGTAGTTAAACGGGTACCTAATTAATAACAGTTTTTAAGTATTGTCTTATACTCTTTGTATATGTATTGTTTTTTTCCGTCAAGTAGAGGTCGAGTTTATGCGAGGGAGTGAACATGGGCTATCCATTGGGTAAGGATCGGCGACTTTTATACCGTTATGCGGCCTTGTATACTGTTGGACTACTGCGGTTTAATCGTCCAATATTACAATATTATTGTAAAATATTGTGTACTTAAAAACAAAATGTATTAATTTTTCTAATATAAGAACATTAAATTCACGCTTCACACGTGAACAGTCTAAATTTAAAGCGTGTGAACTGCAAAGCGTAGCTACTTTTATACAATTATATTGTATAATAAAAACCTCGGAAACGCACCTCATCGTTTGGTATGGAAAAAAGACTTCTTTTATATTAGAATCTGTAAGAGGTTTGTCAAAATTCCAAAATCCAATTGAATTTAAAATAATAAAATAAATTGTTCAAGTGCTAAATTAACTCTCAAATTTAGAAATGAGAATTCCGTTTTATCTGATCGTTATGATATGTACTTAAAGCTTTTATAGCATTTTAAAGTCGGCTCGAGTCTTAGTATTGAATATTTATTTCACTTAATAGCTCGAGCCTTTCAGAGAAACTTCACAGATTAACAGATATTATAAGAAATTAGTTGATGCATTCTCGATATTAGAACTTTGATATTTGGCAAATAATAAATTCTATTATACTTTGTCTGTTACGCTTTTACGGCTATACAACTGATTTTGATGAAATTTGGTATGAAGTAAGCTTGAATCCCAAGAAAGGTCGTTAGTAGTAGGCTACTTATTCATACCTAGCACGGCAAAACCGCGAACGAAAACTATTTGCAACTAAGAGTGATGTAACCAGTATTATGAAAATATGATTATGAAAAATTAATATGTTTAGTCCAGAAACATGTAACAAATATATACAACGTTAATTGATAATATATCTGTTACAATCGCCATAACATTCACGTATTATCTGATAAAAATTAAAAATATTTTTTTTTTTATAGATTTAAAGTTAAATAAATTCCGCAATGGTAAATTAATTTGTTAGCCTTGATAGTATATTTAAATGACTCTAATTATACATTAATGAGATTATTCTTGGACATGCTAATTGTTAGTGTCACTCAGTGGCCAGATGCACGTTCTGTCGCGTGCAATGTCACTTTCTCCTGACTTCGACACAAGCGCAGGATTTCTGTTTCGAAGGCGCGCATGCGCTCTCTCGCTTGGAATGCTCATCTGCTCATCTGGAGATGCATGCATTACACCGGGAATTTTCTATCGCTATTTAAGTAATACTAATGCGGTAACGTAATTTTGTTTTGAATTTAGATTAGATAAATATTTAAATTTAGATCTTAAATTAATTGGTAGTAGTTCGTAGTTTGTTTCTTAATTATCACGCAATAATCGACTTGGACGGTTGCGTTCAAAATAAACATTTGTTAAGTGAGATTAACTCCATCTATATATCAATTGCTACCGTGTGCACACTGTGTGTATAATGGCAATTATAGTTATATAATTCAGTCAGCACCTATGTAGTTACAACTAATTTATCTATTAAACAAATTAATTTTACTAGTTCACTTAATAGCTTGCATTAATATAACTTTACTTTCTCAAAAAAAAAAAAAACGGCAGTTTGTTTTAAAATTGAATGCGCATGAAGATGCCATTTAAACATAGGGTGGTTAGGTGAAATAAAAAATTTGCAAAAATTAAAAAAATAAATAAACGGGAAGCTGAATATTCAGTATAGCTGATGATTTTACTGCTACTGTGACAAAAAAAATTACATGATAGTGTCTAGGGTTCAATGCCTGTTTTAAATGACAATTGTATTTTACTTTAAAATTCATAAAACAAAGATCAATATCAAAAAATATTTTCCTAATTGACATACAAAAATCTTCATGATAGCTGTGTCGGAATATCCCGACAAGACCGAAAGATCTCCAACGCAGAACTAATGGTTTTACTTGAGTTCTGAGGCATGCATGCTGCTTCTGACAATTTCTTGACAGAAAAACCTATCAGACATTTTACTGCCCAGGCTCAGGATTTGAACCCTGTATGAAATCTGGAGCCCTATAAGCTAACCGCTATACCAATGTGGCTGTCACATTTCAGTTTTCGACATAATATACAGAAAATACTGTTTAAATTTTATTACTTAAACAGCTTGCTTAGACTTTGAAAGATAGTATTTAAAATGATACTAATAATCATAAAAATTATGAAAATATATAAACAAAACATAATACTTGCAACTATTGGTTTTGAAACAGTGTTGAAGTATTTTAGACATTGGCTGCACTCCAAGTTATCTATGATCATGAATGGTGTTTATTTTTGATTTGTATATAAAAATGTTTATGTTACAAATCTGAATACAATATAATCTTTTTTTCATTTCAAACAGGTATTTGTGATTTCAAATAATGTAAACATAAAAATCGTAAACCTAACTGAGTCTAGTGTGAGTGAGTAAAGTTTGGTTACAGGAGTTAAAGTGATAAACAATGAACAATGTTTTCAATTTTTCAATAATTCATTTATAGCACTTCAAATGACATTTTGCTATAGCAAACTATCATTCTTAACTAATATTATATAAATTAAATAAATTGCAGTAAATATTACAAGCATGTTTTACATGATTCTTAAAAAATAATTTCATCATAAAAAAAATTTTTTTTCATGCTTTCATAACCCAAAAAATATCACCCAATATACTAATTTTAATTTTGTATAATTAAAAATTGTATGTACTAGGGTGAATGGAGTCAAATTTGTAAGATCTTATCCTAAACTGTTGTTTGAAGATTATATAAATTATGTTTTCACCACAAATTTTATAAAATTAACTATTACAAATAACAGATGGAATAATGGTTCTTAAAAATAAGTGAGAACCTTATTTGCATGGTTACTGTTTAATTTAATGATACTAATATGGATTATTAAATATTACTATCATAAATCTTTATGACGCCTTGTTTTAAATAATATGTGTGAATGTATATCTTATCTTATTTTTTAGTCAAAGAATGAATTGCATTGTCAGACAGATATAGCCATTTCAAGACAATAAAAAATTTAAAAATTATCCAACTTCATAGAAAGAGGAAATTTGTAATTGATGATTTAAATTTTATTTGCATATTTTAGTAGTAATTAATATATTTTAAAACCATCCAATTATAAAAGTGATTTAATATATCCAAATTTACTAGAATAAATTAAATTCTAATTTTTAATTGCAGGAAATGTTTAAAATTAATAAAATATTATTAATTTGGACAAGGATTAATAAAACATTTTAAACATTTTGATCTTATAAAGCTCTTAAGCTTATTGAGGAGTGAATGAAATTCTGTATTTATATAAGCTGCATAACTCAAAATCAAAATATTTTTTATTCCAAAAAGACTTAAAAAAAATTATGAATTGTAAAGCGCTTTCGCTGGTTCTACTTATTTTCATTTATTACTATAGTATAACTAAGCAAGTTGACATTGTACATATGTGTACAGTTTAATAAACATTTAAGTAGAAAATATTACTATTATATGTACGATATATGTGTTTGTTTGTGTTAATTTTGGTTGGTGCACATTTTTGTTTGCTATACTGCAGTAACTCAGTAAAAAATAATTTCAAATGTTATACTTGCTTTTGTATGTTAAATATGGATGTAAAAAAAAATACCTATTTAATTAATTAAACATATGAGGCTAAATATCGGAATAAAGTTTTAGATCATTGCTTAAAAGTATGATTCACAACCAGGATTAGACATTATTAAGTAAGATACATATATTAAGCCATTATCATGCATGACCTCATCTATACAAATAAAATTTTGAAGAACACATAAAACCCCATAGTCTCAATTTATACCATCAATAAATCAACAAAAACAGTCGCTTGTGACCTAAATAACGCGCATTACAAGTGCAGTAATAATATACTTTCATGCATACGAACCGTGCACGACAATTTCATGCGAAACAAAAATGTATATAACAAGATATGAGGATAAGAATTAAGCACGTCACGCCGTTTGTTTAAAATAATATTTAAAAAGAAAAATATATTGTCGGAGTGTCACGTTTATTTAATCTCCACCTCCACATAATCCTCAGGAAAATACGAAGAACGAGTAAATGCTATGCCGTGTTGTTGAATTGACCGCTGAATGTATTCAGCTAATCTTGCGCATAAACACGTGTAATATAAATGCTACCTTTATTATAAGTTCGATTTCCGGGACGTCTCCGTTCGCTGTTCCGTTCTCTGCAATTTCATCCGACATCATGAACTCCAAAACACTCGGATTTATTTAAAAAATATATACTTCGTATATGCACTTCAACACAACCGTCACTAATCCACAACACGGACAGACTGACTCACTTCAGTTCATACTTCATATCAAACTTCACTTTTTAAAATGCTTACTTGGCAGAACTTGCGCAACTAACTGCAACGCAATTTGAAATTTATAACAAAATATGCAAAACTAAACAATTTTTATTCGTCTTTAGTATTAAATTACCGTTAGATTTAATTAAGAAGAATCTTAAAAAACAATGGTGATAATTAGATTAAATAAATATTTTATCTGTGTTAAGACGTTAAGAGTAAGGACTGTCATTTTCATTCAACATTGAGCATAGACATAAGGTAACCCTGTTAGCATAATGCAAAGCAAGGAATGAAGCTAAGATTTGAGTATTATTTGTAGACAGAGAAACTTCGGAATTATTAGACAAATCCGCTAGACTTATTGACTAAGTAGCTAGCTTGCAAGACTCACGTGACTATAATATCGATAAGCTATCTATACCATTGCTTATACTTCACTATGGATTGTCTATCGATAGGATTATCGACATGCAACACTAGTAGAAATCTACTCTATGAGCAATGAGCTATTATCAACTCAGTTGTCACTTGTCAGACTTGATTTGTAAATATATAATAAAGTGCGTGTAAATTTTTCTGCATAATATTTGATACAGCTTAATATTTGAATTATTGTTTACCAATTGTGAAAATGAGTACTGCAGAAGCTTCGTCAGCAGAAACTCAGATGACATTTGCTGAAAAGCAAGCTGAGAGAATGAAGCGTTTACGTTCATTGCATTCAGCTAGAAATGAAGCAAGGACGCATAATCATCAAGAAGTCGTTGCCGAGGAGGCTAGGAATAAACTACCAGCGAATTATGATGCCAAGAAAAGACAAGCAGAGTGGCTCTTAGAAGATCAAAATAAAAGAGAAGAAGCCACAAAACATGGTAAGGATTATGATCGAGTGAAACTGTTAAGCATATCTGCAGTTGAAGCTGAAAGACTCGAACGAAAAAAGAAGAAAAAGAACCCAGACCAGGGTTTTTCTACTTACGAACAGGCCACCGTACGACAGTACAATAGGCTCGTTAAGAATATGCCCACAATGGATCCAGAACACTACGAAAAACAGAAGGAAAAATATGGCGATGCATTTTACGGCGGACAGAACGTGATTATACACGGTATGCATGAAGACCGTAAAGAAGCAATAGACAAAATGGTTAATGATATAGAGGGACAAATAGCAAAACGGGCGAAATACTCAAGGAGACGTACACATAATGATGATGCTGATATTGATTACATTAATGAGAGGAATGCCAAATTTAACAAGAAGTTGGAGAGATTTTATGGGGAACACACAGCTGAAATCAAACAGAATCTTGAAAGAGGTACAGCTATATAATTTAGTATTACATGAAACTCTCCAAAAAATGGCACACCTTAAGGACGCATATTGTCTTAAAATATGTGAATGTCTCAGAAAGAAAATATATTTAAATACTAGACACCTTTTTGTGTATTGTGACTTACAAATTGAATAAAATGATTTTATATACTTGCTTTTTTTTAAATAATCATTATAGGATTGAGGTCAATATCATATCAACTTATAATGCTTAATTCAGCTACAAAACCTCATTAATGTATTCAAAAAATGATTGAATTTAACAATAATTGTCAATAGCGCAATGATTTACGGGCCATCTAATGCTGTAAAAGTTGCTGGTTCAATCCTGACCCTTGGACTATTGTTGTTCCCATTCCCAGAACAAACTTCGCACTTAATTGAATAGCTAATCAGGAATATAAGTAATTCCTTAAAAAAAAAAAACAATAAATAACTATGCTATTTCTTTGAAGAAATGTCAAATTAAGAGAATCAAATGAAACAATTTTCAATAACAAGTTTATTTTGATACAGATGATTAAGTAAGTACATATCAAATTTATAGATACAAAAGGTCTAAATATATAATCTATAAAGCACTAAACATTTTTATTTATTTTTCCTTGTACAAGTTTAACAATTTAAGTTTCCATTACAGAAATCTATTATGTCCTGCCTAAAATATTTAATTAAAAATCATATACCACTTTCTAAAGATTTCATTACAGGCAGGGTGGCCAACCTTACCAGTAAATACAATAATTTTGAGTTTTGTGGTCTGGTGTACGAGGTACAAGCCTTACTGACTTAATAAAAAATGGACATAATATCATGTTTTTTGTGTTGAAAAGCTTTTTTTCTTACATATATGTTTTACACTAAGTACAGATCTTCTTAAATTTGCACTATCTTATAATATTCACTAGAAGTACTAATGGTATCACAAGTACTTACTCATATATACATACATAAAATGAGCACTTTATTTTTTACATAGAAATGCTGTAAAGCTTGAGCTCCGCTAAAAATGATAAGTTATCATAATAATAACTAAAAACTTGTTTATATAAAATAAGTACATTTATATTTAAATAGCTTAATTGAGCAAAAAGAACAGAAAATCTCATGAAAACATAGTCTGATTTGTTTCTTGATTATTTCATCAACACTTCAAGATAGACAGTACTGCAAATTTGCCAGTGCACCAGTTTAGTTTAAAAACCATGCTTGTATACTTGGTAGGTGGTGAGGTCAGTATTGGTCGCGCCATAATAATTTTATTTTGTACATTGATTATTTATTTGTCTAGACTAGATATAGAACTACGAAATATTATTAGCCCACTATTGGTTTATAAGCTCGTCCCGGCCGCTCTGTGAATAAATTGTCATGTATACAACGTTAAAAAAATGCATATTAAAGGTATAATTAATTACACATTTTTTCACTTTGCTAACTACGCAGGTCATATTATGATGCACAAGATGTTTGCACTCGATTCTTCTAATAATCCGATGGAAAAACTCGGAGTTTTAGTTTTTATTGGCCTTACTGAAGCTTACCACTAGTGACAAGACCAACGAAGTAGATAAATCGCTGACAGCTAGCATCAGTCACCACTCACCACGGACATAAAACGACCAATGCGTGATGCAGCGCACCTATCAAACAATGCTAATTAAAATGTAATTCTTTCTTTTGTTGCGATTGAAGGCTGAAATCTAACATTTTATCCAGACAAACAAATAACCAAAGCTTTATAGTTTTACTGACTAAAACCACTTCTCTTTAATTTGTTTACTAGTTATAATAACAAAATTATAAAAAGTTATTCAACTAAACCTTCCTAGAGGAGCTCAAGCAAAGTATATAATTAAGAAGCTATATAATCATAATGCATTTATATAGCACATTATAACTGCCTTCAGTTTAGATGAAAGCCATACTACAATGGCAAGCTTATATTGTTTTTCGATTACACGGAAACAACGTATTCAAATTTCAAGTGCATGCCCGTTAATGTAAATAATCCTCACTACCCTCGATTCCATGGTTGTTATAATTTGAAAAAATAAAAAATTGTTTCATACATTTTAAAAGAATATAGATACTATTAAAATAAAATAAATTTTTCGTGTCTTGGTAATTATTATATATTTTGTTTTTACGTAACTTTATTCATTCTGTGAAGTAAATCTCGTGTAGTATAAAACTATTCTTTTATTCAGTAAGTTATTGCGACTTTGTTTTAAAACTACAACAGAGTATTTGAAACTCTCACATATATTCTAAAAAATGTAACGAACTACCCCTTTATAAGTTCACAAAGGAAATAAAATTGTACAATTATACTTTTAATTACATTGTATAAAGTCTTGTATGTTCTTAAATTAAAATACACATCTGGCGGATTTAGTGCTAAAATTTAGATACGCCTTAAAGTATTTTATTCATACAGAAAACACGTTTTGAAATAAATATGATTGTTTTCAGTATGCCAAACACAACTCAAGTAATACCTACCAGTATATGAAAATATTTATATAATGTAATAGGAAAAATTCAGACAGCAATCATTTTATTGCTTTCTCTTATTAATACGAATCATAGCGAGATTCGTGTTTTTTTAAGACTATATTGGTAGTTAGCGTCACGTTACTTTGTTGTTCTGATGTTGACAACGATTAAGTTCAGTTGTGCACTTGCACAGATGTCAATTATGTCAATATTACGTATACGATTAAAACGAAAATCGCGCATGCGCAATGGAGGGTGGCGCGTTTGTCTCTGTCGTTCGCTTGCATTTAAATTTATTGTATAGTAAGTCTCGACTATATCTAACGATTCATGAATTGCTTAATATAACTAATTGTATAACTGGTGTAAATAAAAAGTTTTTTTTTATATGTATAAAAGGAAACCAATTACGATTTATAGAACTTACTGTACATATAATAAAAGATTTTTCGTCTACTTTTTACACGAATGTATCTCCGCAGCCTGGTTTTAGAGTGGCAATGGAACATGATGCGGGCAATAACTGCAGATTATTTTAATTATTGTTTTTTTTTTTTTAAGACGGTTGTTAAAAATTGAAGTAAGGTTTTTCAGCACTATTGTTTCTTTCGTATTACCATCTACAAGAGTTAATATGTCTAGTAACACTGGATGATACTTTTCACTTTAACAAATGTGTATCTCTTTTGTAATAAAAATGAGAAATACAGAGTAGAACTCTGAGCAGAGTGGCTTTCATTAACAGTTAAAAAGTACTTTTATTAATTTCGGAATGAAATGTATGGATTATTTAGATATCGTTTTAATGTTTTATCTTTAGTAGTCCAATGTACATGACTCCACTTTCTTACTCCAGAATTCCGCCCTATTTATTTCTTATAACCGAAAACCGATGATGTTGAAGCAAATACATATTCCATTTAGATTTTTTTTATAATACACAATATTTGTTCTTTCATTTATCGTTTCTATTCTAAACCTTACTTGTGTTTTCTAAAACTTCAATGTGTTTTTATATATGTCGCGGTGAATTTTATACTTTTTATTTATTAAAATTTGGGGACTTGCAAGTAGCTTCCACTTTATCAATGATCACGAGACATACGTGAAATAAAAAACACGCAGTTAAAACCATATAAACAGAAAGTCGAGATGGCCCAGTGGTAAGAACGCGTGAATCTTAACCGATGAACGTGGTTTCAAACCCGGGCAAGCACCTCTGATTTTTCATGTGCTCAATTTCTGTTTATAATTCATCTTGTGCTTTTCGGTGAAGGAAAACATCGTGAGGAAACCTGCATGTTTCTAATTTCATCGAAATTCTGCCACATGTGTATTCCACCAACCCGCATTGGAGCAGCGTCGTGGAATCAGCTCTAAACCTTCTCCTCAAAAAGGGAGAGAAGGCCTTACCCCAGCAGTGAGACATTTACAGGCTGTTACTTACTTAAACAGAAAGCTATATAGGGAAATTTTGTAACAAATTATATAATATATATTTCGTGTAGTTGCACGATGTATTAAATCTAACTGCTTATAAATATCGCGTTTGCAATTTTTGCTCAGAAACTAAGTTTACACACAGCGATTCTCTCGTTTTTTTTAACTTATAATGATTGGTGGAACACCAAAAATAGAACGTGAATTTATTTAAGTGATTTAACTAAGTTCAAAAATACATATAAATAACTGCTTTTTCCTTTTTTATATTATTATTACTCGAAATAATTTCATAACATAGCCAGTACAATCACTACAATTACATAACGTAGTGAAATGCACGTTACCATAAATTCCCTATCCACCTTAAGTGCAGCAGTGTTTAAATGTAAATAACATTAAGTTATTCGCATTTGGTACAACAGAGCACTCAGTGAGAATAGGAAAGTATAAGAGAAAAACGAAAATAAGAACAATATCAAAGTCAAGGCCATCGAGTCCACTCGCAAGTAACGTTACATTACACGCAGTTACTAATACTATCAACGAATGAACGTATAACCATTTGTTTTGGAATGTGCAAATCAAAAATCCTCAATTAGAAATTAGACTACCAAATGCGAATATCACAGATCGTTTTTATTTTAATTGCTACTGCACTTAAGATAGACGTTTTAACTTAAAAATACATTTCAATAACAAGGCTGCATTTCATAATACCCACGACCGCACTATTTCTGAAAAAAAAGTTAAATTTCAATTAGCCAATTCACCCCCATTGAATTTAATGAAATATTAACAGTTTCCTGGTGTATTGAGTGCGATAGATTACACAATCATTAACAATAAGCCATTTCCCTTAATTAATTAGACTAATATACTCACTCCGACGACCAGGCATTAAATGAACTGTGATTCCATCTGGTGCTCGAACTGCGTAAAAAATAAAATAAAACTCAAATATTACACTGTACAAGGAGTGTGCTAGTTACTAATGTTAATCTAATTTTATTATAACTTACACAACGGACACGGAAGCAAAACCAACGACAACAAGGCAACAAACAAAAAGTTATAAAATTAATAACAGATAAAAAATATACTTACCATAACGCGATCTTTGTCAATACATTTTTAAAAAACATATTTGATCTCCAGGATATCAAATAAATGTATTGGTCACGGAAATGAAAATTCGACATAAAAAAAATGGAATTCAAAGCATTATAAAATAAAGCCTTTATCTATTTTGTTTGTCTATTATTTATAGATAGAAAAAAAATATCACAGATAATCAATTGAACGCACGCAGTAAAAATAATTCAGATATAACGCGGATAGATAACAAGTCTGGTAGATTATTATTTGAAGACAATAATAATTTATAGTAACCACGACTTTTGTTTGGCTGTGGTCTGATAATGCGCCACATAATTTGAAATATTTTTAGAATTAGAATTCATCTTTTAGCGCTTTTTAGTAGTGTCAGCAGTATCAAGCGGGATAGTAAAATAAAATTGGTCTAGATACCAGACAGTTGCCGTATATGCGTTTTATCTTAATAGTCTTGATAAAGCTCTTTCTATTCTATCCTACATATATTCTTCCAGTATCCACCTAGATACTTACTATCCATTTCATCTCTAAAAAAATAAACAATAATATTTTTTAACATTTTATTCTCGTTCAATAATCAAAAAAATTATGATCATATTTTGTAATTTATTAAGTATAATTAAGTCAATACAGCCAATAATCGTTCTAAAAGGTAAAATTATTGAAATCTCATATTTTTTATAGTCTGTACTAAAATTAAATAGTTATATAATCAACTGCACATAAACAAATAGATTTGTAGAGAAAAGATACCACATGTGAAATACTTAGCATTGTGATTTAATAAATAAGTATATAAATATATTTAATTCTATTTAATTATTAAATTTAATGACAGTTTTAGATTATTAATTATGCCTGTTCTGATTATTATCACAGTTAAATTCGGTAATAAACATTAATACTGTGATAACAAAGTATTGTGATATAAATTACAATAATTATTCAAAAAAGACTTAAGTTATCAATTATTGTGCCAGAATCCTTATATTTAAAAATTCTAATCATTTGTAGAATAACAAAACTAAAATGATAATTTTATTATGTCTTATACCTTTATAATCGAATAAATTAAGCACTGTAAATGTTTTTCATAATTTTAAGAAACTGCCTTTTATAAACTAATCGAATTAAAACCCTGAAAAAGAATTAGGCAATAATTTTTATAGTAATCTGAGCAAACGGTAAATTGAGCAAAGATTAATATTAACATATGGCTAGTATGTTCAGACGATACAAAAAAAAAAAAAATCAATCTATAATTTAATGTATTATTTTTGGCAAGGTGCTTCTAGATTTATTATTATAAAATTCTTATGAGATCTTGTGATGCCTCAATATGTGACCAGATAATAAATAGGTGATGTAATTTCAATCAGCCTAAAAAAATATATATATATTATCTACCGTATATTATCATAACTTAACAATGACAACTAAAATAACAAGAAAATATACAATTCCACCTAATAAAGTTCAATATTTCAATTAATACTATCATCACATCAAAATATATCGGTTTTCGATTTTTTTTTAATTATTAATATTAAATTTTTAACAATTAATTTTATAATTTATTTGAACAAAATTCAATTAAACTTTTTTCTTAATTTTCTTTCACATAAAAACATAGCTCTTCCTATCTATCGACTATTATCTTTTTAAAACTATATGCACCAATCTATAAACCACAAAATGTTGACTCAATATTTTAATAAAATTCTTTTAAATTCATATAGCCACCAGACATCTAATTATGATACTAAAATTAAGATAATCCCTTTAACTGTCCTATTACCATTTATACATTTAAACTCGGTAACTAATTAAGAAACCTATATACATACAAATCTCTTTAACTTTAAATGGTTAATAAAAGTACAAAGTATATAAAAACACACATGCAAAAGTTCAATGTCTGATACCAAACAGGAACATTGGGTATGAATAGCAAACCATAAAGGAGATGCCAACGTCAGCGACTGTCCATTATTGGCAAATCCTTTAATAAAGTGGTCATGCCACATGCTAGGTTAAAATTGCACAATACTGTTTAGTATTCTTCATTTAGAAATAACACTTAAGTCTGGTTAAACACTTAAAAAACGAACACTCGTATATCAAAGGCACTTTTCAAGGCATAAGGAAAATTTTCAAACATTCACTGCTCTGTAGTCACCGACTACATGGGAGATCGGTGCATCTGCCACATCTGTGGCGTGTCTGTTTGCACCCCTCCTGTTCCTATCGCGAAAGGAGCCGAAGCCCGAGTCGTGAGTGGTAGCTGGGGACGTACCTACGAATATCCGCGGCATGTCACACTCTTCGCACTTGTCAAGCAGTGGGTGGTTGCGGAAGGTACACATATGGCACTGCCACGATGTGGGCTGGCGCTGTCCCGTGTAGATGTTGCTGTAGAAGTTGCTTGTATCATCTGCCTCTGCAACGGGCATAACACGAGCTAATGAAAAAATAAAATAAATTATATTGAGACACTAAAAATATTCTTTAAACCTAAAATGAATATTAATTTTATAATAGAAGACTCAAGTAGATAAAGATTTTGTATTGTATCACATTTTTAAACTATTTACATTTGTTACATTAATAAACATTTTAAGTAACTATATATACCATAGTACTTACAGCTCCCGTGTTTTAAAATTAAGAGCCAAAAACACAATGGTTGGACGGTATACATGCATACATATGTAATAGCTCAAAAATATAAAAAAACTGCTAATTACTTTAAATCATCTTCTTTTTACATGATATCTTCAAGATTTTGAATAGTCCGTTCTCTCTATCTCAATATTACATTAACAAAAAAACGAAATAAAACATACCATGACCATCCATTTCTAATCGTTTAGCTAATGTATCACACTCATCCCGCAGCCTTTCTACATAATCTTTGAGCCTCTGCGCTGCGCTTGGCGTCGGTGGTGGTGCAGCAAGTATCTGAGTCTCCCGATTGAGCTGCGCCAGGCGACCTTTCTCTTGAGCTACGGCAGAGGCTAATCGGGATAGACGTTCCTTTTGTCGGTCAATCAAAGAACGGTCTGAAAAGTTATAGCAATTCATCAAGATTTCTGCTATATGAAGAAGTTTGTGTGTCTGTCCAATTATAATTATATTATAATTGTATACTTATGTTACTTTGGCCTAGCCTATCATCAGCCTATTATTGTTACCTGAATTAAATACTGCTAGTAAATGTAGTATTAAGATTAAAAACTTTATATCATAATAAATAAATGAAAAACAGGTATGTGGAATTTTTTTTATATAAAATGCTTGCTTTTTCCTTGACGAGGGTTTTTCAAGATAGCCCCGAGAAATAGAGAAAGAATAAATGTGTTGACATTTATATTTTCAAATCAAATACAAAAAAACACATTAAAAAACAATCAATATTATAAACAAGTGTAGTGGCAGCGGCTTGAAAGTGTACACACTAAGAGCCTATTGACTGAACTAAATTCAAAATACCAAAATATGATGTACATGAGATGTAATTAAGTATAGACTATATATATAAGATACAGATTAAATACTTATACATATGGCACATCTAGTGACAAAAGTGTTTTTATGAAGTAGTTTGAAACATTTTTTTTATTATTTTTTTTTTTTTTATTGCACGCACTTTACAAACATTTAGTAACATATAATAGCTAGTAGAACATATACTATGCAAAGGCGGCCTTATCACTTATAGTGATCTCTTCCAGGCAACCTCTGTAAAGAGAAATGTTAATGTGTTTTTTTTAGCCAGGATCACTAATCGGGCATAGTGTGCGAATAACTTATACTTAAAATTTAAGGATCTTAATACAAATATGTTATATACCGACCTACATACGTATATATACATATTATACATATATACATAGATACAAACAAACAAACTTATATAAGAAATAAATAACCATATACATATAACATGCTCTAATTAAACATGTGAGATTAAGAATGTGATGGAGGAGATGAAAGAGTTGAACTGGGAGGAATCGGGTGCTACTTTAGTTTCTAGCGAAATTAGGAAATGTGGTCATATTTGCAGACACCAACTATAAACTGTATGCAAATATTCTGGTGCTTGTTCAAGTCCGTATTAAGATAGAAACAGCATCAGCATAGTCAAGAACCGATAGGAGAGTTTAGGTTAATGTGATTTAAGTATTACTCAGCTTACTCATTTGCAGTTACCAATAAAGTTGATAATCAAAGTTGATCTATTATATATATATTCCTATATTGTGTGTATATTTCTAAATTTCACGAGAAAAGACTTCTAAAGACAATTTTTTTTTTAAATATATGTGAATAGGAGTAACTGCTATTGGACTAGTAAGCCGAGATGATCCAGTGGTAAAAACACGTGAATCTTAACCAATGATTGTGGGTTCAACCCCGGGCAAGCACCAATGAATTTTTTATATGCTTAATTTGTGATTATAATTCATCTCATGCTTTACGGTGAAGGAAAACATCGAGAGGAAACCTGCATGTGTCTAATTTCATTGAAATTATGCCACATGTGTATTTCATCAACCCCCGATAGAGCAGCGTGGTGGAATAAGCTCCAAACCTCCTCAAAAAAGGAAGAGGAGGCCTTTAGCCCAGCAGTGAATACCAATAGGAGATTTTTTGTTAGAACAAAGTTACATTAACTATGAGTGCAGATAGAGGTAGATATATAAATTTTATATGAAAAATTAAAAAAAGAAATTAAAAAAAATATAAACAAAAAAAGTGTCAAGTTATCTTTGCACTTCACTGAAACTAGAGACAAATGAAATTGTTGTGCTACAACTTTTGAATGAGACTGTACTAATTTGAAAATATTGACTTAGAAATTTGGTATACTAGTTAATTAAAAATACCCAAATATTGCAGTGTAGAAATTTATAGCAATTTTCTGGCATAGGCAGCAAGTATCCTTAATCATTTATATTTATCAAATTACTTTTAAAACATATTTCTTTAATTAAAATTAGATATTGATATTTTTAAACAGTCAATTAATTAAAAAATGTTTTAATTCTTACCATGTGAAAGACCTGGTGGTTCTGGTGCAGCCCTGGTAGGTCTAGGGGACTCCAAGCGAGACTTCTGCATTGGAGGTGGAGGAGCACGACGTCTTGGTGGTCGTGTCGTGCTTGGACTGACAGTTACTGTCACATGACCTTCAAATGCACCGTCTTCTTCTCTTGTATCCCTCACAGGACTAGCCATGTTTGAAGTTGGAGTACAAACTGTTAAATTAACAGATGTTATAGCTCTCGGGCTATCGTAATCACCATCAGGGTATGCACGACTAAGGTCCATATGACAATTAACGTTGACTGACCAGTTAAGAGGGTATCCTCTATCCAGTCGGTAGTTGCCAGATTTTTGCTCTTTATTCTCTGTTTTTTGTGTTGACGGTGCAGGGGAAACTGTTCTACAGGACTCAGGTTCAGGCTGTTTTAAATTATCTTTAAATGCAATGTCTGGATTTGGCTTGATGAAGTTTAGTGTGTTAGGTCTTTGAGGCTTCTCTTGCGGTGGATTAACAGGCAATTCTTTCTTGATTGTTTTCTTTTCTTTAACTTCCTTTGAAGTTTCTAATCTCTCATTTAAATTAGCTTTGATTTTACTGCTCTTTAAAATTTTGTAATTCGTGCTCTCTGGTTGTTCATAATCAGTGACTTGCTCCAGTAGTTTACTCTCCTGAAATGTACTTTGCTTATCTGCCTTGTTATCATTAGTTAGTTCCAAATCACTCGGGGACTCAGCATTATACTTTGCATAGCAGTTATCAATATTGATAATGGTGACTGGAGATGAAATATTGTTTATTTGTTCATCTATATTATTTTCAACAACATTTTGGTTTGCATCAGTGTTTAACTTGAATGGCTTTTCTTCTTCTGCTTCAGAGTTAGTACTGATTACAGCGTTCTGTGGACCTTGGCAAGTTAAAGATTTAATAGCTGTACATTTAGCAGCTTCATGTTTAATTATAGGTTGGTTGCGGCACTTGATTGGTGGATTAACTCTGAGCTCATTGAGCTGGCGAGCTGCAGCCGAGGAAGAGGCATGATACGCATGTGTTAGGGAGGCCTTGACTTCTTTATGGAGATGTGTCTCACAAGCTTTCTTGTCGTGACAGTACAGTTCAATTGTATTAGAAACAACATGATCAGGAACGCCGGGAAACTTTTGTTTCAGTTCATGAAACAATTGCATAAGCGATATGTTGGTGCACGCACATGGTGAAGGGCTCGTAGCGCTATCGGAGGGGGCAGACATCGCCGCCCATCCTCGCGGAAGACCTCCTCTGCACCGTGAACTCGCCTTTCACTGTATTAACAAAAATATACTTGCACTCACCGAAAAAAAGTAACAAACATCGTATACGAAAACCGAAATTTTATTGTCTTTTCACTCTAGTGACGTCATAAACTTTAAAATCTCTTTTTCATACAGTTACGTGTACACCACTGAACTTTCACGGCTACGAATATTCATGACTTGTTAATCCCTACGGTACACATGTGACGAAAAAGAGCACATAACGAGACAAGGCTGAATTTTTATATCTTTTGTTATCATCATACCAGAGCTATTTTTCGACCAGTTGCGACACCTTAAGAGTTGATTTTTCACTTTGTTTTTGATGTTTATTATAAACTTCAGACCGCCGTTTATAACAGAAACACCTTTTCAAAGTCAAAAGGTATATTAACATTTGTGAATCCAAAAATAAAATTACGAAAATCACAAACTTGTCAATTCGAACCTTCCATTTTGACTATAGATATAGACCACAGAGTATTAGCGTACACAAATAGTACATTTGTATTTCATGATTATATTAGCCCTATGCTACACATGCAATGCGATGTCGAGATAAACGAAGAATTAAACGTAGTTTCCATAGTTCGTAAATACATAATCACATATAACACTAGCTTGAGTGATTTAAGCAATATAATCTGATCATTTAAATATTGCACTATAATTGACCATTAAATATTTTATTGCATTTACAATCTGAACAGTTTTTTTCGTGTCTTCTCGATCATAGTATTGACATTGGCAGTTGGCAGAATGTTTTTAGCCTAACTAACGAGGATACTTGCCGTGAAAAAAAATAAACGCCAGTGACAGCTGATTCGCATATTTGTTGTTGTAATTCTTTACCTTTGTTTTTAATTAAAAAAATACAAATAGAGAAATGGTTGATGATTTAAGGAAATATTTAAACCATTTACTTGAAAAGTACATCCAATCTATACGATATTTATACATTTTCTTTTATTCTATTTATGTCAATACTAATCTTTATAAGCCTTGTATTTACAGGGTGAACGGTCTTCATTGTATTTTAATTACTGATCGTGATGGAGTTCCTGTAGTGAGATCTGTAACAGAAAAGGCGCCTCAATTAGCTTTGCGTCCTAACTTTATATCGACATTCGGTATGGCAACAGATCAAGCAAGTAAACTTGGGCTTGGAAGAAACAAAACTGTTATATCAATGTATTCTAGCTACCAGGTAAGATGCATATAATACTGAAACAAAAATTGTTAGTTTTAAAATACATATAATTGGATCCTCATATATTATCCATATTGGTTTGAAAATGTCAGTATACCCATAGAATTACTGAAAGTTGTTAATATTTGAACTTTTTAGCTCTTTTATCGGTTTAATCTCTGTTTAAGTAAAAAATAAATATCACAATCCTTGTAATGTAAATTACTTTGTTCTCAAACTAAAAAATATATAGGTGTACAAATAAGTTTCTGCCGTTTTTTATCAAAAATTGGGCTTTTCTCGTGAAAGAACAGAACCTTATGGCTTATTCAAAATATTGTCTAATACTAGTCACTACTTTTCCCTATATTACTGCAGCATACGGATAGCGCATTGGTAAAACGCTTCATCTTTCGAGGCTATCCACGAATCAATCGAATTTTTGGTATCTTCATATGATGCAAAGTGCTGATCAGATAAGCCATGCGCGATCGAAACAATTGGTAATCGGAAGCTGAAATGTCTGATGAATACGGTGGGAGTAGAAATTCCTATTTAAGGGTTGCGTATGTGGGGCTCGCCGGTGTCCAAGGCGCCGAGTGCACCCCAAACATCAGAATACCCACTAAAAAACCAGCGGTACCCTTTCCGTCTTAACGAGGAGCACCACGGGATTGCTTTCGCATGCTACCGTGACGATGCATACTACTTTCTCTGTCTTCGACCTCAAACTCACCATTTTTAAACTTTTGGAAGCACTCACAAAAACTTCTACTTATAGCAGCCTTACCATTTATTTCTAGAAGCAAAAGATGCGCTTCTGATGCAGATTTCTTCAAACTAAAGAAGTAAATCAAAATTTGCCGCAAATGACGCTTATTTGGCTCAAAACTAGACAATTCCATGCAAAGAAAAGTGTGTAATGCAATACAATGTGTGATACAAATTCGCTAATACTACAAAATTACAGTGTTGCTGGATGTCCAACCTTACGATAAGACAATTTACATTTGAACATTTTAACCAAAATTTACGGGTAGTACCATCTCTTGAATGGCTGAAACTTATTTTTACACCAAATAACTTAATATACAACTTCAAATACCCTTTTTTTTTCACTTTATGTTATATACTGTAGACATAAAAATATGAAATAAACAATTTTAATTTATTTTAGGTGATACAAATGAATAAACTACCATTAGTGATAACATTTATTGGCAGTGACAATTGCAACACTGGCCACATATTATCTTTGGAAAGCCAAATAGAACCTTTTTTGAAGGACCTAGGAACTATTGTGGCAGATGCTCCATGAGTGTAATTACATGTGTGTGTATATATTTCTACTTTTATATATGTAGTTACTTAATTAAAATATTATATTAATATATGTGTCAAGTTTCGAGATGAGCTCTGTTAAATATTAGAAAATATGGTGACTTGAACCTTAAAAAAATTATTTTGAAATGGGTTTAGAGGAAATCATTTTGTTTGTCATTCTGTTTTATACTCGAAATTATAAATTTTTTTTTTAAATAATTCTGATAAAGAAAACCATTTTAAAATACAACGCTTTATTTTAAAACTGTTTCCTGTATACATCTATTCTTTAAGAACAATACCATATTTCAATTTATACTAACAATAGTGTCAGCTTATATTTGGATGTTGCTTTAATGTAAATAAAATATAAATATCCTGTTTGTCTATATTTTTTGTATCAATAATTATATTATCATATGTATTACCTGGGCAACTGAGCTTCGTTTTGCTCTAATAATTATATATTTATACATTTTTTTGTAAATAATTGTGATTTTTCAGTAGACAAATATAACAATTAACATAAAAAGCTTGTATCTAAATACCAAATTTGAGCCAATTCATTAAAGCCATTTCTGAAATACAAAATTTTCAATATTTTATGGATAATCAAAATTATAATTAATGAAAATAAAAAATCAAAGATAGTATAATAATATTTTTATTTGAAGGAAATTGAGTTATTTAATAACATTGCAATTATTGTCTTAATCATTATAAAATATTTCATACATTCCATTTAAATTAGTGATGCAAGTTAATTATCGAAAAATAATTAAATATTGATTTGATGTAAATTATTAGTAATAATCTAAAGAAATAATACAATTTAAGTCACATAACTTTTGTTAGATTTTTAAGTAAATGGATAATTCATCTTAGTTTGGATCAAGGCAGCACAGGGGTAATTAATGGCTTCCCGGTGAGGGCGTTAACTACATTGTTGGAGGCAAGAACAGCCATGTCGCTTCTTGTACGCAGAGTGGCACTTCCAATATGAGGCAGGACAACTAAAACATAGGAATCCTTTAATATATATTATTTCATTCCACTTGCATCTTAATTATTTGTTTGACGAGCCGGTTGGCGTGGTTGGTGGATGCTTACCTTTCACGCCGAAGGTTGTGGGTTCGATTCCCACCCAGGGCAGATATTTGTGTGCATGAACATGTCTGTTTGTCCTGAGTCTGGTTGTAATTATCTATATAAGTATGTATTTACAATAGAAAAATAGTATATGTAGTATATCAGTTGTCTGGTTTCCATAGTACAAGCTTAAATTGGGATCAGATGGCCGTGTGTACAAAAAGTTTCTCAGGATATTATTATTATTTTAAGTTTATTATGGGAGAAAAATTAGTGTAAATTGTCAGAAATTTCTTACATAAATTAGGCAGTGTTAATAGCTTGTGATCCTTTGGCAGAGGCTCCGGTGTGGTGACGTCAAGTCCTGCTGCATAGATATTCTTGTTCTTTAAAGCCTCATACAAGGCCTCTTGGTCCACTAAATCTGTTAATTGTATTTTTATTTATTATAATATTCATTATACTTTAATAGTAATGTGCTTTATAAATTAGTTATAAAGCACATTACTATTAAAATACTTTATAAGTTAAGTAAAACCGACTATTTGTTATCCAATTTTAATATACAATCAAATCAAAGTTAAATTTGTCAATATTTTTGTATAAGTACTTAGGAAAGATATGAGTGATGCTTCACTCCTATGGTAAATATAGTAGTTAATTTTCATTTCAATAAAAAAATTTTTCAGTAGAGCTTAACAAATAAATAAACGACGGTAGTTTGAAAATAAATTTTAAATTGAATCACCTAAAATGAATTCAATCGATTTTTATTAATTCAATTGATTTAAGGCCCGTTCAGACGATTATGTGAGTATGTGTTCTTACCGCCACGTCCAACGTTGACAAGGATGGCATTCTTCTTCATTTTCCCGAGGGTAGTGCTGTTGATCATGTGACGAGTTTCGTCAGTCAGAGGCACTGCCAGCACTACGAAGTCACTCTGTTCTAGAAGGTTATCAAGTGATGTGAACTCCGCGTTGAGTGCTTTCGCTGCAAAAGAATAACTGTGTTCTGTTAACTAATACAAATAACTATCATTGATATACAAGCTAAGCATATGCTGATAATATTTTTTTTTTAATAGGACACTTCACACGTCAAAAACCATTGTTGTACACCTCAAACGACAAGCTTAGTGGTCTACGTTTGATTCAAAATAAATATCGCCAATCGCTTAGCTTTAATTTTGAAATTCGTTTATTAACTTAAAAATTATTAACGAAATTAAGAACTGAGTTGGCTAATCTGAACTGGATTACAGAACTTGTTAGGGCTTTGTAAGGACGTCTGGGTACGCAAGTAGCAACCACTATTTAATTTTGTATTGCTGTGTACCGGTGTGAAAATGAAGTGAGCTAGTGTAATTACAAGGGTTACGTTTTAGTTCCCATGGTCATGATCCCATACACTACACCTGTAGACTTGCAGAGCTAACAGAATAGCTATACAAGTCTACAGGATCTTAATTCGCAGGTCATCCTTTCAAGACCTTAAATGACACGTAATGTATTGAAAATAAAATATACCAATATGATAATTAATAAATCGCTAAAATAAAATTTGGACACAGGAACTAATATGATCATGAAGCTCACCCACGCTTTAAACGAGAACACATACAGAGTATTGATGTGTGGCGATAGGATATCTAATGTGTGGGTGTTACCTACGCTCGGGCTTACAAAGCCGCTCCGAAATTTATTGTAGTGCGGATTTTAAGAATTGTACTGGTCCTATGTAAGCCGGATTAAGCTGTTGTTGTTTCCATTTTATATTTTAAATCATGAAAATATTTATTTTATTGAAAACATTTATAATATATTTATAAGTAATTATTTTTAGTTGTTTTTATTAGCTTACCTTCAGGCTTTTCTCTATGGCCAGTGTAAAGAAACTTGCCGACTTCAAAGCCGGACAGCCTCTTGACGGTGGCTTGACCAATACCACCGAGGCCTACAATGCCTACGGTACTGCCTCTTACGTCTTGTCCCAATACCTTGTCGAATCCATTTTCCCACTCTCCCCTTTAAGAGAAGTAAATGGTTAAAGTCTCAAAAATCTTACTATGAAATTCAGATTGTTACATTTAACACATTTTTTGACACAAGGCAAAAAAACATAATTAAAATCTTCGTTTTAAACGAAGAGTACTTATTTTAATAAATCATTTTTCACACTTGTTAAATTATTTTATATTTGTTCACGTTAAAAAAAGAATCGATTTTGCTCAACAGTTAATCTTTATCTGCTTTGACATGATAAATACTTCGTTCACCAAGCAACTTCCTGCGTAATGCCTCTAAACGATAACGTGTGAAGCTATTTTTATGTAGTATTTTATTGCATATTATATCACGTGACTTTCAGCATATGAATTACATATTTTAATTGTGAACGAAATCTGTCAGGAGGACATTATCATCATCATGATATGATCAAATTTTCCAATGCAGAAGACAAACCGAATAATATTGTTTAAAAGCCGGTCTAGTTTATTTAGATAAATTTCAGAAAGGTTGGGATAACTTACATAAGTGTAATCAGTTATTGGAAGTACAAGAGCCTGAACCAATAAAATTATAGTCCTAATAAGGAGAAAGTTTCTAAAATGGTTGAGTAATTTTGAGGTAGCGGTTACTAGTGTGATGTAATATATAAGTAATTTGGTTTCCTGTACTTCTAAAGGTTGTTCTTTGTGAAGCATTAAGCTAGTAAATTGTAAAAATACATATATATCTATAGTTTTTTCGTGAGAAACAAATCTTAAATCATATTATAAGTCACATTTACTTGCGGACTTGTTCTAAGTTCTCTGTGAATCGTCTAGCAGCTCCCAGGATGAGTCCAACAGCGATTTCCGCTACAGCAGAGCTGAGAACATTGGGGGTGTTCGAAAGTTTGATACCGCGGACCTTCAGTTCTGGCACGTTGCAGTGGTTGTAACCGGCGGAAGCTGTGCTCACGATCTTCAGTTGAGGACCTTTAAGAAATAAACACTTATGAACACAATAATATATTTTACTATTTTTTTTATTTAACGATTTTCTTGCATTGTTATTAAGCAAGAATGTTTTTATTTTATATTTTTTAACTGTAAATATAAATACTTATAATATGTCTACTTTTATTTTTTCTCAAGCTTTGTATTATAAAATTATAATCCTATGTGGCCTTACTTCAGTAATGAGTAATAAATGTACAACCATTTTTGTAACCCTGTTGATTACAAGTAAAAATATATAAAAAATGACTTCGGTAACTTGAAATAATGAAATTTACAAAAATATGTACATTAAGAAAAAAATGGATTACGGTTTAATATTCTTGTAATATAAATCATATTTATTGCCAGAAAAAAAAACGCAAAATTAAGTCCGAATAGATGGTGCTACGATTTTAATATATTTTACTATACTTATATTATCGACCTTAATTGTAGTACTTATGTAGGTGTATACTTGTGATAAATCTAAAGCGTCCATGTGGTAAGGTATTTGTGACATTGTATATTTGATAAAGATACTTCATTCAGTGAGATTGTATTTCAGCGCCCTTTGGTCGAAGCTTTCACTTCACATAAATTGAATTTCAGTTATTTTTATATAAATAATAATTAACACATTTATAAAAATCTAACAATACGTATGTACCCTTGGAAATTGTATTTGAAATTATCGCGCTCCTTGATCCCCATCAAGCGATCCCTCTCGCTCTACACCAAGGCCGGAGCTGCACGTTGTTAGAATGTGCGACAGACGTATAAACACGAGAAATAAAGGCTCCATACACAATCTTTTAACAATTTGATTTTCTGATTTCATAAATCCAATAAATTCTTTCTAGGGTAAGAAATACCATAGAATTTTAACTCTCGTAACTAATATTACTCAAAAAACGTATATTAATCAATACAAGATTGTATTGATGATAGAAAGCGTAATTGCGTTATTTGTGTATAATTAACATACATATGTAATATATTGGAAGAGTCTGTATACATACATATATATATCGGTTCCTTTTATATAGTAGACACTAAATAATGGTTTTTGAAAATGTAACCCCTAAGGTAGTGCTAAAGGGGATACGTCAGAGCGTCACGGTAGCATGCGAAAGCGATCCCGTGGCGCTCCTCGTTATGACGGATAGGGCACCGCTGGTTTTTTGGTGGGTATTCCGATGTTCGGGGCGCACTCGGCGCCTTGCCCCACATACCCCCTACTATTCCCGTGGGGGAAACGCGGAACGCGTTTTTCCAGCGAAAAAAAAAGTGCTAAAAGGGATAAACGTTTTATGAAAACACTTTATTTTATGATAATTGGATATGATGAATTGGACTATGATCATTAGAATGAAACAATTCTGAATGATGACACGACCGAAGCCGCGTGTCTACATATAGTACATATTAGTAAAACGATGACGACTCATAAAATCGTGTTTCTACTTGAGTAAAGTATATGTTTATTTGAATTATTTTAATAAATACTATGTCTAATTTATATTGTTAGGTATTTTCACATAAATACATAAATTAAGCATATCTGAATATATCCAATAAATAAATGATTTTTGATTTTATTTATAAGCATTTGTAAAAAAATATATAAATAGAGCATTATTTAGGAGAATCAGTATATTAGTGTGACACTTCATTAATTACTTTAGAATATCATTTTGTCATTTATAAATTATGTAGTAATGCGTTCCTTTTAAACGTGCTTAAAATTATTAGAACGGCTATGAAGCATTAGGGACAAATTACCTTTCGAATGATATATTTATTCATACATGAATATTATATCAATATACCGTAATACCGTAACCAAGCCAAGCCTGTGAATGTCCCACTGCTGGGCTAGGGGCCTCCTCTCCTCTTTTTGAGGAGTAGGTATATATATATATATATAATATATACGTTGTTCTAGTTTTAAATAGAAAATCGCCAATTTCTTTTATTTTAAAATGTGTATAATGTGTTCTTCAAAATGTCAGTGTTTTGTGTATGCAATATTATCGTACATGCAGTTTTTATAGGTTCATTTAGCTATTTCTGTTACGTTATTATAACAAAAATGGACGCAAAAAGATCACAGAGCCTTGACATTAGAGTACGACAATCGATCGATGAAAGCTTTTGCACAAGCACAACCCCTATACTAATTTGACACGACGAAAGATATAGCTTTCTCTTTCTTACGTGTGTTTAAAAATAGTTGTCTTTTAGTTTTGTCAAAATAGGTTAGGGGAATGTGTGTAACAAAATCGGAATCATATACAGTTATTATATATACCTGCTTTGTCCAGCAATTCTTTCGTGATGGGATGATGCGATATCCATACCAGTGCTGATGAGCCAGGTATAAGTTTGAGCAGTTCTGCCTTGTTTTCATTAGCGCCTTCTTCCCCAAAATTGTTGTATGGGCTCTGAACCACCGTGAAACTGTTGTAAAACATATTTGTTATGTTTTTTGTTTCACATAATGTAAAATATAATCTTTGTCTAAATTTGTAAGTGTGTTTCTGGCTAGTTTCCTCTAACCTTGGAAAATAAGATGTTAAGTACCTTGTGCTTGTTGTTGCACTGGCTACATCACTCTAACTACTTTAAGCATAAACACAACAATTGCTATTGTGTTTGGTGGTAGAATGTGCAATGAATGGGTGCTAAGTATTTGAATCTCTAGCGTATGTTACGTTTCGCACTCGCTGCGTTTGCTGCAAACTATATCTGTGTGGTGCAGCCTTTTGTATCTTAATCACGTGTATTGTGACTGACACAATACCTATTTAATTGTATAGTATATTTATAGTTAATACAATTTTACGCAATACAAAAAGTATTAAAAAAAAAATGCAAAATTGAACAAGCAAACTCAATGGTTATCTGTACATAAAATCACTCAACGTCATGACGTACGACCATAGGTATTAGATTGCAAAATGGAAAAACATGACATGACGTTCGACCAAAACACTTCACTGTACATTATGAAGTAATTTTGCCTGTGAATACACAATAGATATAAAATATGTTATTCATTCATATTTTTTTATAATCTCTTTTGAAATTAAATTTAACGGTTAATTATGGAAGACTGTAAAGGTTTAGTGTTTTGATTTTTATGATAACAAATAGATTTAACATTGTTTAAAGCCGCTTAAAATGAATAAACATCACGTTTTTTTTTCTTATATTGACTTAGTAATGGTTTTTGATTGCGAATACATTGAATATATTTAATCTGTGATTTAAGTTGGTAAAAAAAGTGTGAAATAGAACAGTCGATTGTTATAGATTAGACAGAAAATGCGGTTAACCTCAGATATAATTAAATTGTATGTACTCATATTTGTAAACGTATATATACCCTAAGAAAATTACTTCTAGAATAATAAAAATCAAGGTAAGAAAATAAAATAACTTCTATTTCCAAAATAATATTGGTAGTTTACTTAAAAGTATCCCCTCTAGAGGTTATATTTTAACAAAAATATAATTAGAATACAGCGATATCGATTGTTGATATAAATCGAGTACCCAATAATATTATAAATATACATACTGTTCGCGAAGTACATCCAACCCACTGGAAGGATAGTCGTTCGAAGACACGAGAACTTTTAGGTTTTTCGTCATGTTTGTTGACAATGCGTTGTGCGCCGGTAACAACACGCCCACTACTGCCGTGACAGTGATTAAATATAGCATTATAGTATTTATGTAACAGTATTTAATCAGTATTTCAATCACTAGAGATAGCACTTGTTATCATTTGACGCGCTACTTGCGTTCTGTCTTCTGATCTGAATGTAATCAAGGTTGCTAAGCTACACTTGTTCCGAAACAAGATCGAGCGTGGGTGAATGTAATGTTTTTACTGATAAATACGATTCATATTTTTTTAACGCCCTAGTTTAGATAAACGAGAGTTAATTTATTCTGCCAATTAATTTTGTAATTTTGTAGTGTTTTATCTATTAAATGATTTGAGTATTTAGTAAGTTATTTTCTCGTTCTTGATTAAAATTAGCGATAAGAAAATAAATATGTCAATTATGTAGTATCGATATTTATTGCTTAATACAAATATATAGTTTTTTTAAATATCAATTTAATTAAATACAATTTTAACATTTAAAACGATTTGTAGTAACGTATGTTGTTTGTGTTCATTTATAATGATATAGGACACTTCATTGGTTTTTCTTTAAGAGCCAAAAGTATATTTTCAGCTGATATTTTAGCCATGGCATTTCTGGTTTCTACGGTAGCGCTGCCCAAGTGTGGAATTATGTCTGAAACAATATCAATATAATAAATTTCGACTGGAGCAATATTATTGTGATACAACTAGTTACTTAGAAATTTGGTAATTTTATTTTAAGCCTAAGGCTATAAATATATCATAGTAGCATTTAATACAATTGTTATTACATTTATTATTTTTATTCTTCACTTGAGTGAAGGGCTTAAGCCCGATTCGCAATTGTCTCTTTTACTTGAAGAAATAAATTATTACATATTTTTTACTCACAACAATTAGGGAGAGAAACTATAGGGTCATCCTTGTCTAACGGTTCTGGTGTTGTGACGTCTAATCCGGCTGCAAATATCTCCCCACTCTTCAGCGCGTTATACAAAGCAGCTTGATCTACAAGACCTAGAACAAAACCGTTACGAATTAAAATATCTTATTCAATTTCGAGTATTGTTACAATGTGATAACCTCCTGACCGATTTCAGCGACGGCGTCCAATCTTAAGCAACTGCGCAGAACATTTTATAGAGTACAAGTGTTCGGGTTTGAACTCGGGATCTATGGATAGTTTATAAGTATTTCGTAGGGTACAGAATCGAATGCTTTGCATAGATAGTATCCCTAGCATTCTCTAATTTATAAGAATCATATACATATACCTAAGTAGCGCTATTCCCGAGGAAATTAAGAACATATAAACTTTTAGAATAGGACAATACTGCATACATAAGAGAATTTGATTCTGATTCGATTGAAATTTTGAGGGACAGTATACTAGGCACAATATCTAAGTAATTGTTATGACGTCTGTAGGCGTATACTATCCAAGAAAGTGATAACTGCTAATACTTGTATAATATAGAACATCTGATTTGGTGGTATGTACCCAGGTGGGCTCCCACTAAGCTCTACCACCAAATAGTTATTTAGAGAAGTTATCTGTGGAGAAAAAAACCATAATATATGTATTACATACATTTATGATATGAATACAACAATCTTACATACCTCCTCGTCCTATGTTAACAAGAACGGACGTTTTCTTCATAATGCTAAGATTATCAGCATTCATTATGTGTTTCGTCTCATTTGTGAGAGGACAGCACAGTATGACGAAGTCGCTTGCCTTTAATAATTCTTGTAATGACACGCGACTTACTCCCAAGTCTTTTGCTGCAATTTATTATAAAGAACCGTAAAAAACAATAAAAATAACACTGTAATAAATTGAACCCAAAAAAAATATATACTACCCTACATAAAAAACCAAAATTAATCTATAATTTTAGTTATATGAACTTAAGTTTACTTCATTATTCAAGCCCGTTTATAAAATTTTGATGATCTCAATTGTTTTGAATGTAGTGTGTTACGGGACAGATAATAATAATAAATTTATCCAGATTTTAAGCTGACGAAAAATTATGAAGTTCGCATATAGTTTTATAACGTGCCAAATTTGAGTTAAATTAATAAATACACGAACTTTGTAAAAATGATCAATGATGGTTTATCATTTATCGATATGCGATCACTATGTTTTCAAATTAAATAATTTATTTATATTTATGTAGACATTTTTATAAAATAAAAAATAAAAAGAACAAAATACACATTACAAATTTAAAGCAAAAACACGCCGTCACGTTTTTGTATCGTGTTTATTGTATTTAAAAAAAAATGTTTTAAGAGACTACTTTTTTTGTCTATGGATATTTTCTGGTAAACCTGTTTAGAAAACGACAATATTTTTGTAACTACGATAAAAAACTGCATTATATATTTGCCACAGCTACTTATTGAATAGATCAAGCTTAAAGTTAAGTCAGTAGAAGAATAATTATTGCTTTTGTCAGAATGTTAGTTTAACTAGAATACGGTCACAGTATCTGAGCACCTTGCTGGAATGAGATGTCCTTTACCGTCTTTCTTGCCCTATTTCTTTTCCATCATCACATTAATTATTTGAAAAATTATACTTTTTTATGTTATTAATATTTCTTTCTAGTGATGTTTGTTTTTCACACCGTACTAGAATATATATGACGTCATCAATCGCGGGGTGCAGATACTGTAACCGGGTTGTATCTAAAGAGTTCAAACGGATAATTTTGACTTAATAGTGTACCAAATAGAAAATAAATGCATTAAGTTTGAACCTTCTTTTTTATCTGTGCGTCCGCTATATATAAACTTAGCGACATCAAAGCCTTTTAGTCTACGGACCACGGCCTGTCCAATTCCTCCCAAACCCACAATACCAACGGTACTGTTGGCTATATCTTGTCCAAGACTCCATTGCACGCCACTTTTCCACTCGCCGCTAAAATAATAAAAATCAGTATGTCTAAGTATTACATAGATAAACTTCGTGTAGTAAAAGCAGCAATGGTTGCAGTTACTACAGTTATTATATTCATCCGCTTGAGTTTGTCCAATTTATGTGCAGTGTGCAAACGCATGAGACCATAATTCGGCAGACTTACGGCTGTCCGCCTGACGACCTTGTTATCGTTTTACGTTGAAACTATTTACGTTTTAATTAGTATCCAAATTAGTATCCAGCATGGACCTTACTCACACGTAGTTTTGTGGCGTTTTGTCAATACTCTAATCAAAAGTATTAAAAAACCATAGATAATTTAGTATTTTTTGATGATTTGACATATTCTTAACAAACCTACTTTATTAAAATATAAAGTAATGATTTAACAGCATATTTTGATTAGTATACAACTAATTTAAGTCTTCAATCAATGAAGTCCCAAATGCAATTTTCTCGATGCCGTTGTTTCTATAAATTGAACATTATGCTAGTTTCATACTCACGCTTCTAATTCCTTAATGCCTTCTTTGAAACGCCTTGCGGCACCAATCATGAGACCGACGGCGATGTCAGCAACTGCATTGTCCAAAACATTCGGCGTATTTCCCAAAGGGATATTGCGCTTCTTCAGTTCGTCTGTATCAATGTGGTCTATACCAGATGCGTTAGTGGTTACAGCTTTGAGGCGAGGTCCTGGAAATGTAACAGTGAGCTGCTGATTGAATAGGGAAGTTTTGCTTCCAATAACAGAGAGCAGAGTAGCACTTACAAGGAATATAAATAGAAAAAAAATGTTAAATATTACCAGCTAAGTCTAATATCTCGCCAGTTAAGCGATGCTTCGTATTCCATACTAGACCATCAAATCCAGCGCTAATTTTAGCTTTGATTGTAGGCAAGCTGTCTGCTTCGTAATCCATAATAGGTAACACAACTGTTTCTAATCTAAAAATTGGAGTAATTATTTTTTATGTAGTTTGAATAAGCCGAAAGATATGTACAAATAATCGAGTGCTAATAAGCTCTTGATTTTGCATAAATGGGATACGGAAAAAAGTGATAGCGCTTTGTAATAATTATCATATTATGGTTCAAAGAATTATTATTAATTGAAGTTAAAAGAACTTTACGTTATTGATAGGAAAAGCATAAAAATGAGATGGAGAGATGGCGTGTAAGGGTCGCGCGGGTGTAATCTGTAATTTTGTTGGCTTTAGGCTCGCTCTTAATGTTTTTCATAAAATTAAACACTAATAAATAATGTAGCTTATATAGCAAATATTTTATTTTTAACTTTGAACTGGATTTGCCTCAGCTCTGATTTTATACCGCTCTTAAGATTAGTTTTAAACTTAATTTTAATTTAATTGTTAAATTTTATCGTCGCCAAGCAATTGTGTGCAAACCTTGGCAAAATATATACGTATATCAATAGTATATATGTATGTTTTAAGTAATATATAATGCATTATTTAAAATGATGTTTTATAATTTAAAAAAATACTTACTCCCTTTTTAACAATTCCAATCCAGCCGATGGAAACATTTTATTTACAATCAGAACACGTTTCAGAGACATTTTGAAGACCTTAAACAAAATGAGGATAAAATAATATAAATTGGAGTAATATTTTTTTAGTGCCGCGTATCTTCAGACGCAGAAGAATTAGATAAAACTTACGCGATAACGTGCCGCACTTGTAATAAACAGACAAGTTATCTACCTATATTTGTTGTTTATTTAGTTAAATTGAATTGATACAAAATTTTTGGAGAACAATTTAAAATTCGACGCAAACATTTTTTTTGTGTATTTAAATATTTAAATCAAGCAAAGATCCTTTCCATTAAGAGATATGATCATTAAACAGTTATTATATAAAAATATACCCATTATATTCTTAAACACCAGGTGGAAGTGGTCACTTTTGTTCTTAGACCTGAGTCTATGGTTAGATGAATAAACGACACTTTAATGTATTAGGAATAATTTATAACGATAATGCACAGCACACCCTGGGATCTACTATTTTATGATGTTAAGGAACAAAATGGAATTTTGTAAAAAAAATATATTTTATTTATTTTTACAATAAGAAGATTTTTTTGGGATTTCTGTTCACGTTCCCAAACATGCGTTAATAACGACACATTATGTCGAATGATATGTAATTAATAGTTTTTGGATAAGGAAATTTTTGTGGCCAGTATGTTTATTTTCAGTGTTTTGTTCATTTTGTTACAGGTTTATGTTTGAATCTGGTCTTCTTCGAGTGCTGTCACTAGGCTGCACTATTAAGATATCTTTGCCTAATAATGGCTGACAAACAAAGTAACAACGTATAGTGGTAAAACCAACAATTTCTTTTGTGACAATGAAAGGTCAATGTTGAAATAGAAGTCTTCACCTACGGCTCATAGTTCGAACTCTACTCGTTCAGCAATTGCCTACTTTTACGGCCTTGACTATAATGTACTATTAAAATTCGGCAAGATTGGCTTTTAAATTAAAACTGACATCGGTAGACGGAAATGTTTGATTAAATCATTTAAGTTGACACGAAGTCTGCGGACAAATGGACGGTTAATATTGTTTTCTCCCTAATGACGACAGATGGCAGTGAATACATTTTAAATTATTTTATTTGTTTAATGAAGTTTCGAAGATCTGATTATTACCGGAAATATTAATTTATATCTTACTATCACTTCAGCAAACCCGCAAATTCCAAAAAAATTATATTAGTTTTTATTTTTCATTTTTTTATAGAATAGGAAGGTGGACGAGATAAGGGCCACCTGATGGTAAGTGGTCACCAAACGCCCTTAGACATTGGCATTCTAAGAAATGTCAACCATCGCTTATAGCCAATGCGCCACCAACCTTGGGAACTAAGATTTTATGTCCCTTGTGCCTGTAATTACACTGGCTCACTCACCCTTCAAACCGGAACACAACAATATCAAGTATTGCTGTTTTGCGGATTTTTTTTGTTTAGTTATTATATATTAGTTATTATGGTCAAATTAATTAAGTTAAAAATTTATTGAGTTATACAGTTAATGATCAAGATATTGTATACCAGAATAATACATACAGCCTCGTTGGTTTAGTTGCTCGATGTAAGGCCGCAGACCCGGAGGTGTTGGGTTCAATAAAAAGTTATTGGGTTTTTCTGTCAGAAATTTCTCAGTAGCAGCCCGGAGTCTTGAAGTTAAAAATGTGTGTACACTCCCGTGCCTCGGAAGCACGTAAAGCCGTTGGTCCTGCGCCTGAACTCGTTCCGGTCGTGTCGGATTGCCGTCCCATCGGATTATGAGAGTGAGGAATAGAGAGTGCACCTGTGTTTGCGCACACATTTGTGCACTATAATATCTCCTGCGTAGTTGGCTAATCTCTCTTGAGATTGGCCGCCGTGGCCGAAATGGGTGTGGAGGACATTATTATTATTAATACATACCAGAAATTTACATTCAAAACTTTATAAGATTTTTTTTTAACTTTAACTTTTTTTTAAATAAAAAATGTTTGCCATACTTTATAATACATTTTTTTATGAATTCGTAAAAATATATTAAAGTAATTTATTTAATGACGTACTATGTTTTTATTTTGCAATTTAGAACCTAACCTCCAAAGTCGTTCATTTATCAAAATATTACTTTTAAAAATATGCATATATATCTGATATCAGTGCAATTAATATGTCTTCTAAATTGTTTGACATAATACATAAATATTCAAAAAGTATATATATACACTTACTTGGCAATTATTGACCAGCTATATATATGTATTAAGCGCCAAATGAAGATATAGATAAACAAAATAATGATCAATGAGTTATATAAGATAACGTTAAAACAGTTTGAATCACGTTATCTGCTCCATCTCTCGTCAAGTAGTGGAATTGAGTTATCAAAAAAACATTTTCATATATGTATTCTAGATGGCGGTGGCTGTCAGGTAGGTTGAGGTTTTAATATTAAAAAGTCCTCGATAGAATTTTTGATTATAATATATTTTTCCTTGACTAGTTAACAGTTAGCCGCCGTAGTAAATATACTTGGAAATACACCTAATAATTATTCATATAATTATGTACTTAAAAAAAAATTATTGATGTATTTTTCCGTATGTGCTTGATTAATTGTACACGTTTGTGAATGTAATCACTCCTAAGCCCTACTGATTCTTTATTACATTACGTAAGGTATATTCATTTATCCTGTTTCTTTAGCACATACTTGGATTAAAAATATATAAAAGTATTGCATGTGTAAATATATAGGAAGCCTGGAACTAGGAACCATATTGTGTACTGACAGATGGATGGTAGTAATACCAAAGAAGGCAACAATTTATTGTAACTGACTCGGTAGCCATAATCACGTGGTTATCTTAGCTTTTTTACTGCAAAAATAAACGGAAGTAATCTCACTAAGCTCTGTAGTTTTTTGGTATTTTAGTTGTATTGATTGATTGATGTAACATGGCTAATATTTTTTTTATTTATTTAATAGGTTGGCGGACGGGCAAATGGGCCACCTAATGGTAAGTGGTCACCAACGCCCATAGGCATTGGCATTGTAAGAAATGTTAACCTCTGCTTACACCGCCAATCCGCCACCAACCTTGGAAACTAAATGTCCCTCGTGCCTGTAATTATACTTAGTTTTGCGTTAGAATATCTGATGAATGGGTGTTACCTACCCAGACGAGCTCGCACAAAGCCCTACCACCAGTGAAAAGTATTTTAACTTAATATATTTACCTACTTTTATACAACTCATCTCGAATGGTTATTGTAAATTCTACTGGGAAAAACGATTAATAAACTAAAAACTTTTTTTCATTTGTGTATATTTACATACAATTTATTACATATAAATAGTTACCTAGTACAGATTTCTATAACATATTAGAGAATTGAGATAATCACGTCTCAAGCGTACGTAATACGTATTCGATATTCGCATAAAGCGTTTTGCATCAGTACATGTCTGTCGCAAGGGGACAGATGCGTTATTTTGGCTGGCTTTCAACTATCGGATGAACTTGCAAATGGAGAAAATCGCTACGCATCGGGCCATAAATACTAGCATCATTTGATAGTGGTTGTGCGACTATTCTTACGAGGTGATTTTATATGGCATAGGGTTTATTTTGAAATATATTCATTAATTTGTGAGATAATGTGGTACTCATAACATCGGTACCTACAACAAAACGAACAAACAAACTATAATAATAGGCTAAATAGCGTCAGTAACTTTGCGGGGCCTTAGACCAATGTAAAGCAACGTATTTGTGCAAAAAGTTATTATATAATTAGTGACTTCATAGATGATAACACTTAGCCTATGAAAAGATCGACTCCTGGCTATTTCTTATTTTATTGAAAATTGTAAACAATTACAAAATTAGAGCAAATAAGGCCCGCTGAGTTTCCTTCGTCTCAAGTCAGGATATTTTCTTTTATGAGCAATATTTTTTTTACGCTGAAAAAACGCTTTACGCGTTTCCCCCACGGGAATAGTAACAGGGGAACGGGGGAACGGGGGGTAGGTATGTGGGGCTCGCCGACGTCCGAGGCGCCGAGTGCGCCCCGAACATCGGAATACCCGCTAAAAACCAGCGGTACCCTTTCCGTCATAACGAGGAGCCCCACGGGATCGCTTGCGCATGCTGCCGCGACTTTCTGTACAGTATAATACTTCTATATTAAATAAATTAATTCGAAAATTGCATTAAGTAATACTCAAAAAATGATATAAATCACGTCTATAAGTAAAAAAATTGAATTAAAAACTGTCGACAAAATAGTATAGCTAACTGTAAAATAGTTAACAGTAAAGTTTGGCTTGTTACAGTGTGATGTATCTAAATATGAAGAAGTTCAACCTTTCAACATTATTAAAAACTTGAAGAAAACATAATAATTATATTCATTTAGATGTTTCAAACTTTTTTTCTTACTCTTGTCTAATTTTTTTTCTATTGATAAAACTAAAGCTTGTCAATAGCTGTCAAATAAAAAAGAGAAAAAAAAAACTTAAATAACAGAGTTGGAAAAGATCCTTAACTGTTTTGTCTTTGCCTATTAATATGAAAATATCTGTTTAGTAAAAAATAATGTGAAAACATATTAAGTAGGGGGACCTACTCTAAAACAATGACCTTTACAACAATACAGTTCCACACACGTTCGTATGTGATTCTTTTATTACTTCATTTCATAACTGCAATTCGTTCAACGCTAGTTTTGTCTCCGACGCGATGGCGCCAGCGTTGGTCGATACTGCCCTATAAGTTGGCTAAAATAAAACATTGTTGTCCATTTGCTTCTTTGACTGACCTTTAATGTATTGGCGATCCTTACTGGCTTGTCGTTCTTGGTATTTTTATAAAAATAATTTATAATCTGTAAGAAATTCAAAATTTGTAGTTATTAGTTCAACTGATATATATATTTTTTAACTACTGTTGTTAAAATTGGAACACAAATTTAACGGAAAAAAGATTATGAATTTTTATCTTTAGTTTAAGCTTCGTTAAAAAAACCAGATAATATCTTAATATTTATAAACTACATTAGTTATAAAAGGTAGTGTATAATATTAGTATTTTTATTTAAATGCTATTTTGCTAATTATTTTTTATTTATTTATAACTTTACATTATCAATATAATATCTCTGGTGTAATATAGCAATTAAGATTAAGCAGCAGCATTGGGCCATTTACAGGTTGCTACTTACTTTCTTGTCCAATTAAGCCTAAGCTTACTCCTTAAAACAAGAGGAGGCCTTTACTCAATTGTAATTGTACAAGCTCTGCTTAGTTTGGGATCAGATGGCCGTGTGTGAATAATGTCCCAGGATATTGTAAATGTAAACGGCGAGTACATCTCACACCTTCGATTTGCCGACGATATCGTCATCATAGCAGAGTCGCTGGAACAACTCACCGAAATGCTGCGTAGCCTAGGCGAGTCTTCCCGGTGTGTCGGTCTCAGTATGAACTTGGACAAGACCTAGGTCATATTCAATAGGCATGTCGTGCCGGGACCGATATACGTCGAGGGGAAACCTCTCGAAGTTGTTAGTGAATATACCTACTTAGGACAGATAATACAAGTCGGTAGGAACAACTTCGAGAAGGAAGCCGATCGAAAGAATTCGCTTGGGATGGGCAGCATTTGGTAACCTTCGTCAAGTCCTCAAGTCGTCTATACCGCAATGTTTGAAGACGAAAGTCTTCAACCAATGCGTCTTACCTGCCATGACATACGGTGCCGAAACGTGGACACTAACTGCGGGACTAGTCCACAAATTCAAAGTCGCTCAGCGTGCTATGGAGGCGAGCTATGCTCGGAGTATCTTTGAAGGATAAGATCAGAAATGAGATTATCCGGAAAAGAACCGGAGTCACCGACATAGCTTGCAAAATTAGCAGGCTGAAGTGGCAGTGGGCTGGTCACGTATGTCGTAGGACCGATGGCCTTTGGAGCAGATGAGTCCTAGAGTGGAGACCGCGAATCGGCAAGCGCAGCGTAGGGCGCCCTCCAGCCAGGTGGACCGACGACCTTAAGAAGGTGGCGGGCATCAACTGGATGCGGAAGGCGGAGGACAGGGAGTTTGGCGCACCTTGGGAGAGGCCTATGTTCAGCAGTGGACAACGATTGGCTGTTGATTGATTGATTTTGATTGATATTATTATTATTTATTAGCTAATGATACCAACGAACATAGATTTGGTAAAGTGCTAATATTTGCATAAGCAAAGTAGCTAGGAGCTAGGAAGTATGTGACATTATGACTAAACTCCCCTCTCCTACTTCCACTTAACTCAGTCTTTTTTTGTATTTACAAATTAAAAAGATTTTGATATACTAGAAGTTGGTTTAATTTAACAAAGTATAAGATTGCTATTAGGATAAATTTCTCCGTAGAAAGGTTTCATAAAATTTGATTCTAATAATGACAGATACAAGGGAATTACTAATATTCCTATTTAACCCTCCTATTAAGAGTACAGCTAGTGTTAACTGTATCTCTATTGATGCTTACAACTTTAAGGGTTTAGCTAATTAGTTAACTCTACCGTATAAAATTGCTTAGTTCCGGCTTAGTTACGTCGGAAAGGTTAGATAGGTAGTTATTTTTCCTATTTTTATATTTCACATTTATTATAATTCCTTATCAAAATAAATAACTAGGTATTTTCTGTACTTGACTTAAAGTCGCCGTTTAGTATTTAATTTAGTTTTAGTATTTAAATAGTAGTAAGTATTTAAGTAATATTTGTTTATATGCCATATTAGTATGTATGAAATTGGAACAAATAAATATAAATTAAAAAAAAAAAAAAACAAACAATTATAAGTCATAATAAATATACAAGAACATACTCGTAGTTCTTTTTTTTAAATTTGGAAAGCATTATAAAGGATTTCCCGACCTTGAAACATTCTTATCTTTATAATTGAATTGTAACATTTCTAAAACGAATAAGACAATACAACATGAGGAGTTTCCGTTTCCCGAATCGACGCGTGCGCATCACCTGTCTGAGCAAGGTGGCAGCGCGCGCACTTGTAGTGGCTCATTCCACTTTGTCCTGACTGGGGTAACCCTACACGTTTTATGTAATAATTAAAAAAACTCTCCTGTGCCTGGAACTGACTTTTTATGTTTGATGATTTGATTTTTAAAGATTTATTATAAAGTTCACAAACTATTTACTTATATAAAGATGATAAATATAGCCTAAATAACGAAATCATCAAGTCCACCTAGTAGCACCTCTATTGAGCCAAAACAAAACGTTTGTACTTTTGTAATTTATCATTCATTTGGGCGAAACTTAATTTCTGTCTCACTAAGTTCAGAAGATTTTTTTGCGTTGGTAATGATAATATGATAATATAACTAATGAGTGATATTAATTGGCAACATTGCCGTCCAATGTTTCTATATTATTGTGATACAGCAATATAACAATACATACATGAGTAAATATTAAAAAAATAACAAATATTTATACTTGTAGTATAAAATATCCGTTGGATCAAGAGAGTACATAACAGCTCCCATTTCGCAAGTCCACCTGTATCTAAAAAACGTATCAGGTGGCATATACGTTGACATAAATATGTTTTTAAGGAGTTTTGGTAATGCTTTTAATAGGTACATGATAATTAACCGACAATCCGATTAAAAGAAACATTATATTAGTCTTGTTTGCTCTATAAGGGCTTGAATATAGGACTGCTTAACTTTTTTTTAACTTAACATCAGAGAGAAACAAGACAACTGCAAATTATAATTGCCACTGACAAAAAAATTGCTAACCTCATTGGTCTGGTGGCTAGTTTGTAAGATCGCAGATCCCAGAGCCTTGGATTCAAATCGAGTCGATTAAAACGTTATTAGATTTTTTATTATCCGTTGAGAAATTATCAGTAGCAGCCCGGAAACGGGAAATTGGCATAACACTCCCGTGTCTCAAAAAACGAGTAAAGACATTGATCTAGTGCCTGAAATCTTTTCGATTCGTCAGATGGACATCAGCATCATAATTATCATCGTCTGCTGGACAAGGACCTGTGCTGTTGACCTATGGTGCGAAACTTCTTCCACGTCTATCAGTGGAAGCAATGAACTGGTGTGCTAATTTTACAGGCTTTTATTCAATCCTGTTTGTACGTATACCAATGTCAAATCCGTAACCGTAACCGTAACAGCCTGTGAATGTCCCACTGCTGGGCTAAAGGCCTCCTCTCCTCTTTTTGAGGAGAAGGTTTGGAGTTTATTCCACCACGCTGCTCCAATGCGGGTTGGTAGAATTCACATGTGGCAGAACTTCAGTGAAATAAGACACATGCAGGTTTCCTCACGATGTTTTCCTTCACCGTAAAGCACGAGATGAATTATAATCACAAATTAAGCACATGAAAATTCAGTGGTGCTTGCCCGGGTTTGAACCCACGATCATCGGTTAAGATTCACGCGTTCTTACCACTGGCCATCTCGGCTTTGACCATTGATTGATGATTTCACTTTGACCAAGTCAATGTCAAATACTGCGATTGAATTTTAAGCAGTTACATAGACAATCACAGTCGGTTTAGGTGATAACTTATATTATAAGTTCTTTCTTAGGTGATATATTATAAATCCCTAAACGTCTGTTGAAAAATCGTTCCCGATGTCATTATTTTCACAAGTTGACAGGGAAATAGCTAAGGAGATAAGTAATCATTAAAATGGGATGACGCTGACATTCTGGCATATAAATAAATTGACAAATAGGAGCAAGTTTAGAGTTCATAAAAAAAACCAACATGCTGTTTTAAAGTTTCACTATAAATCTTATTTTAAAAGTCTTAAAGGTTAGTTCGGCGGCAAAAACTATACCTTATTAATAAAATTTGTGTTAATGACATAAATGTTTAAGAAAAATTTACAGTACGCAACCTTGAAAAAAACATATCAAACGAATCTCAACCTTCTTTCCTAACAAATAAACTTTTAGCTTAAACCATCATATGTCACATATTAATATTTTGTTGATTTTGAGGCATAGGAACGCACATGTGCAGCCTTATGTGAGCCGTTTGTTATTTTTTATCTGTTCGCTCCTTTGCAGTCACAAAGTGTCAACAATTGACGCAGATGTTTCCAAATAAGAGAGCCAAATTAATATTTAGAGGCAATTTTATTTCAACCTTTATGCGATATGTAAACTTATAATAACTAACATCCGTTTTCGATTAATGACTTACTTAATAACTTTATTACTTTATTTTACTGTAGGTAAGTATTAAAAAATAATTTTACGAGTACACACAAACAAAGTATGCGATCCTACACCTTTTTAAAAACAAATTTAGTATGTATCCATGGCTAATAAATATGAAATATAGCGTTCTTCAAATATATAACCAGTGCTGCTTCTAGAAAAGAAAGAACATTATAACTTCTTGAAATATCAATATCATCTTATTTTATTAATAATATGTAAGGTGACAAATGAGTGAATGAATGAATAAGTTAAATTTTTTAACCATTCCTTACATCGCCAATATGCCTTTAACCTTGGGAATTTTTCCTTGTGTCTGTAATAACACTGGCTCACTCACCCTTCACGCCGGAACACAAAAATACTAACTAAATAAGTAGTATTGTATAGCGGTAGAATAAGTTATAAGTGAGTGGTGTCTACACAGTAGGGATGAAACAAAGCCGTGTCACCAAGTAAATTTATTTTATTTATTATTTAAAGTGTTAAAAATAAATATGTACACTAAAGTTTGCGCAAAAGTATACGTACAGAGTGTCTTGCTTGATTTTCCACTCCATTCCCATCCACTTTTTTAAGCAAGTACTGAAAGCGAGTTAATTAAATGCTTAATTGAAACAATACATTTTAAAAGAACCTCAAACGTTCTTGATTTCAGTTTCATATAAGTTGGAATAATATATTTAAAATAAAACGTTTTGATAAGTATTTTAAAAATGGCGTATATAAAGAAGAATCATCAAGAAATGCCCATTTATTGATAATTAGCTTAATTATTACAGGTTTAATTGTACGTTGCGTTTTCGCAGAAGACATTTAATGGCGGTTTGTCCGTTTTGGGCACGTAATGTGAACACGAAAAATTTACCGAACGAGAAACGTTTTAAGAGATTTCCTTAATTGTGAAACCGCTTATAATATAGTATAGTTTTCTGGGTAACTTGTGATTATTTTAATAAATTACTTCAAAATGTTTTTATTTATCGTATATTATATATAAATCCCATAATAGTATTTGATCTTTATTAAAATCAAAACAAGATTAATTATATGTTATTAATAAGATTTTTAGATTCTTAAGGTGGAGAAAGACTCACAAGGATGTTCAAAATTTATATGAGTTATATAACCAATTAATAATAAAATAATCGTAATAATACAAGGCCTCACTATCAGAAACAAATGTTGTTTTAAGGTCATCAAAAATATACATTATATCATACATTTGTAAAAGCATTACACAATAAAATCTTCAATGTTTATAGACAATAAATTAAAAATAAAAGCAATATAAAGTTATTACTAAAGTAAATGAAATGGTAGTAAAAAGTGTTGTATTTAATTTGTGATAATTAAAAAAATATAGGTACATTTATCCTACGTATTATAACAGAAAGCCGCATTTGAATGTCTGTCTGAACGCGATAAACCCAAAACAACAGAACGGATTTTAAAACCAAAAGAGTTATTATATATATTTCGGAGAGTGTGCCCAGGAACTATTTGATTTGGTTCCTCCGTCACCTTTTTACCACAGAACTGCGAGGCATCGTAAAGATCTGCATCTTTACGTAGTTGATGTATCTAAGATATGCTGCCTCGTTTCTGATACGCATCGCTAAGATCTGGAGTACCCTCCCAACCTCCGTTTTTCCCACCACCTACAACATGGGTACCTTCAAGTCTAGAGTGAATAGGCATCTTCTAGGCAAGCGCGCTCCATCTTAGACTGTATCATCACTTTCCATCAGGTGTGATAATAGTCAAGCGCGAGCTTATATATTTAAAAAAAAATATATGTGTTAGGATATAAATGTTTTCTGTAGACCGTGTTCTACCCGTGTGAAGCCGGTACGGGTAGCTAGTAAAAAATAAAAAATAGTTAGTTAATGGTTAGTTATTAATATAGTCTATACGCATGTAGAAAACTTTTTACGACTTACAAAATGAAACCAATAGAAACGCTAAGTAACAGCTGTGCGTCGTATAAAAATACACGCACTAAATTGGTAAAATTCGACTCTGGGTGGTTCGACAGTCGATACTAACACCGCGTTTATAGCTATCTGTGTAAAGGTTCCACAGATGCAATAAAACGCTCGTGTGATGTGGATGCTACGGTCGCCTTGGGGTGTGGTGCAAGTGTTTAGTTCTTACTTTTTTAAATATATTTAAACACTCATTATGTATTAATATAAATAAATTTGTGCTTATAATTCATCTCGGGCTTGAAGGTGAAGGTAAACATCGTGAGGAAACCTGCGTCTAATTTCATTGAAATTATGCCACATGTGCATTCTACCAAGTCGTATTCGAGCAGTGTGGTGGAATAAGCTCCAAACCTTCTCCTCAAAAAGGGAGAGGAGGCCTTAGCCCAGCAGCGGGACATTAACAGGCTGCTACTGTACTGTACTGTATGTATTAATAAATTATTTTGTGTCTGTTTTATTATATGATACAGGAATACAGTTTATAATACGGATAGAGTGGAACTGGTGTATGATTCAGTTACAAAGTTTTTCAACACATTAACATTAGATTGAATTAAATAAAAACGTTTGAAAATAGCTTAAGATATTTGCATAAATGATAATCTCCTCTGCAATAACACTTTATATATTTTATTTCACAACACAATAACAAAATAATTATTTAGATTGTTTTAGAATTAGTCGTTCGGTCAGTAAGCCTTACACAATGAATACATTTTGCTTCGTATTGACCTTGGTGATCATAAGTTATGACGTCTTACGTTTCTTTATTTGCTTCATCATTTCATTCACGATGATATTACATTTATCTATCCTATCGAGAATTTCGAATAAAAACGTGGAGACTTAAGCAAAATATTACAGCGATAACGTTCTTAGCGTCACTTCCTGACAAGGTATTTGTCATCTTAAGAATTGACATTAAGTTTGTAGAGATAGTTGCGTAGGAACAGCATAGGATCATATCGACAGATTAAAAAATACATGAAAATAAAAAAAAAAATCAAGACAATAAAAATGTCCATTACCTATTTTTTCACATTTAGGGGTGGTCTTTTTCTACAAATATAAATGGAACCAAACGGGTATTCCAAAATAAAAAAATATATATTTGCAAATCGGTTTATAATGATCTGAGGTAATAAATATAAAAAAATACAAACCAATTGAGAACCTACTTCTTTTTTGAAATTAAAAAAATTAAAAAGCTTCAACGAATTTGCTGTTATTTGTATTTATTTAATTTGATTTAAAAACGCAATCATCTTGTGTTTATGTTGCATATGCGTAGCGCGTAGTGAAGGCGACCGGCGTGCTGGCGACCGGGACGAGCCAATTTCACAGATTCGTCAGCGATTAGCACGCGCCACTCAATATTGCCAGAGAGTATTGGTCGATATGATTCGTGAAATTGGTTATGTTAGGATTAATAATTAATACATTTCACACGAATCTCGGTAAAAATTAAAACAAAAGAAAGATGTCATAATATATTAAATGTGTTTTAATAATTATTATGCAAGTAATTTGTGTAGGACGATAAAAAGTCACTGTTCACTTGTTGTATTCAGTATTTTTGATACCTAAATTAAAACCTATTCAAAATATATTTTATAATCGTATATAAGTTAATTAAATACCATCGAAATAATATTTTATAAAAAAAAGTTAAACCTTACTATTTGTATTAATCGCGTTAATGTATTTTTATAGCTGTATGTATTTTAGTATAGTTAAAAAAAATTAAGTTGATCAAAGGAGCCAATTTTGATTGGTACGAGTATAGAAATTCAAAATGGCGCCAGTGCGGCGCCGAGATCACTGTAGTGTAGCTGAGCAAATGTACTCGTGAATTATACACGTACATACATATGTATATGTCTACTCTATATCAATATATTATATAAACACTAGGTATCTGTACTCCATCAGGGTTAAATTTTCCGAAAATCCCATAATTTCTACGTCCTGTGTCAACCAGCCTTCAATAGCCTAGGAAGGCTGCCTCTATAACAAAATTCATGATGCATCGATCAGATTCATGACGAGACGATGACATCGTGATGACAACAAAAGGAAAGATAGAATCCTTTTACTATTATAATATGAGTCCTATTAATCCCCTTACTAAAAACATCGTATATCGGTTGGTTGCTTTGTCTTCCTCTTTCGACTGTTATATGATTAATGATAGAAAGAGAAATTACAAATACAAAGTTTATTAGCAAAGGCGTAAATATATTATTACAATTACATTAGCTTCTATTATGTAATGTAATTGGTATGAATTATCGTGAGTGAACTGTGAAAAGTATATAATGATTGGGTTTTTAATTAATTATTTAATTATATAACTTATATATAAACAAAAGATTGCTATAATAAAGATAATAAGAATTAGTAATGAGGGTTATGATAAAAGGTTTGTTAGAAGGCGTAATGAATGTAAGTAAATGATTATATATTATTAATAATAATTCTCATCTGATATTTACATATGGAATTTAATTAATGGAAAAGAGTAACTACTGAATTTTTGGTCTTGTTCGTAGAATCTTCATTCCGAACTGATGGTAACTTTACAATTGATGTATCCTGTAAAATGATTGGAAAAGCCTACTTGGATTAAGTACGAATATATTTTGATTTTACTTCTAATTAGCTTTTACTTCTAAGAATGTAGAGGCTCTAGTCAATGTGAACTTTCTCTCGTTTCCCAGATGTATGAGTAGTTAGATAGGTGTTATTTTCATTTTTTGATGTACCAACACTAAGTTTACCAATATCTCAGTAAAAAAAATCAAATATCAAAAAAAGTCATTTCTAAAATGTTGACTTTTTTTTTTAAGAAATTAGCCTCTATTCGGATCAGGACAGATTCTTACGGTGCACTTTGCTGGACTGCAAATAGTTATAAATAAAATATTATAATATATTTTGATTTTCATAAATATATCTTAACTGAATTAGATAAATGAAAGTCAAATAAACTAATAAATAAAAGATTATTTCCAATGATTCAGTTCAAGGCATATTGCCAAGAAGGATGTCACCAAGCGAAAACAGATTGTTAGAAAAAAAAGTTGCCTCGTTGCAACTTTTTAGTTTTAATGGCATGAGTAAGTGAGATGGTTAACATCTTTTTTTGTTAATTTAATTATAAAGCAGTAGTATTAATAGCAGCATTAAAACGACATTATTTTTTATTCCCTGTATAACTTTTGTTCCGAGCCTTAAGTAAAGCTATAAAGAATATAAATAAACTTACGCCGAATATATTAAATTAACTTTTAATATATTAAATACTTTTTTAAATAAATGTTAATAAAAATTCTTTCGACAAGTCTACAAAGCCGTTCGAGACAGCTAATAGTCGTGAAAAGTGACAAATTATCTTGAATTGACGTGCGGCCGGTGTGCGCGCACCTTTCCACAAATTATTTAAACGCAAAAAAATACTTTTTTGTAGTATTTAAGATACGAATTATTTATCGTACGAACGATATATTATCATTATGAACGTCCTTGCCGCGGAAACACTTCGGTTTTTTAGATAAAAAAAATATCTCTGACTTTTGATGTGCAAGCGACTCGAGGTTAAAAATATATTTCCAAAAAAATATGTAGTTAAACGCCAAGATGGAATATTTTCTGTGGTAATTATTAAATAAATTTTGGTTTACATAATTGTTTATTAAGCGCGAGCGATTTTGTAAACATAAAACTTTGCGTCTTTCTTTGAATGAATAAAAGCTGTAACGCATAAGGATTAAATATTTTTATCGGCTAATCAGGAAAACAAACAAAGCTTACTTATACGTAAGATAAATAATTGATTAGATATCCGATCCGAAGTGATCAATTGTAGTTTTACTAGTGATATAAAATAATGGTAGTGCTTTTCATGTACATAATCGAACAATCGATTTGATTGAAATCGATTACTTACGGAATCGTTTCTTATCGGAAGCGTTGACGTGTGGATTTTTAATCATTTAAATAGCTGAGAAACGCGAATTTTTTTAGAAGACACTTGCCTACTGGCCTAGGTCTCGGTTCATGCATGCTCGTCTAGTTAGGTTAACATTTTTCTTCAGCTCATCGACTGACAAACAGCAATACTCTGTACTGATCTGTTCCGGCTTTAATTTTTGTATTAAAAAATTTAAGCATAAGTGACATCATACATTTGATCTTTGAAGACCATTTGTCTGTCTGCTTTCCTTATTGTAATATAAAAAGATAAAAAGAATCGATTGTACTTTGTTTATTTAATTAATCTATACCGTACCGTAACAGCCTGTGAATGTCCCACTGCTGGGCTAAAGGCCTCCTCTCCTCTTTTTGAGGAGAAGGTTTGGAGCTTATTCCACCACGCTGCTCCAATGCGGGTTGGTAGAATTCACATGTGGCAGAACTTCAGTGAAATTAGACACATGCAGGTTTCCTCACGATGTTTTCCTTCACCGTAAAGCACGAGATGAATTATAATCACAAATTAAGCACATGAAAATTCAGTGGTGCTTGCCCGGGTTTGAACCCACGATCATCGGTTAAGATTCACGCGTTCTTACCACAGCGCCATCTCGGCTTCTAATTAATCTATGTATTATAGTTATTATTAAATCTATAACATAGGTACTAAATATATCGCGAGTAATGCGACATATGCACAATATTTATTTAAAAATATTGATTTATTAGTTAGGACAGTTTATTTATAAGAAAAATAGTTAATACGGTACTTAATATCATATATTTAATTTTAAGTTAAATATTTTAAGTCAATTTCAGCAACGAAAACTATTTTCGTAAAATAAATAAATAAATTATGTAAAGAACAGAGTTAAAATGAATAACAATAGAAAAATTAACATAATTGGCTGTGGCGGCCTAAATAATGAAACTTTTATCTACTAGCCAGACAAACTTGAGTGTTCCTCGAATCACCGCCCATTCACTAGCGCGGATTTCAATTTGATTCATATTTTATTTCATCTGTGTTATTAAATTTGTATGAGTCTTACATATGTTATTGCATACGAATAGGCAAGGCAATATAATAAATCATTGATTTCTCCTCAGTCTGCTTTAGCATTACCCGATAAAGTGAACCTAGTAAGCAAAATTTGTACTTTTTCTATATTTCCTAAACTACTTTGTGAACATTTTTTATTTATTTTTTGTTTTCTGTGCAGTTAGGGCCAAGGACGTATCTATTATTTATATGACATGTATATACAGCCAAATATATGTAAACATATATAACATAGTCGGACGTAGGCATATGTTTATTAAAAAAGTATGGGAACACTCAGATTATCATAGTAAAAATTGTAAATCATTGCATTATCTACTATTTTTGTTTAACCTATGTATGATAACACTCACCGTTTACAAGAAAAATGCGAAAATCTGATACGCTTAAAGGTAAAATAACTTGCTTTACGTAGGATTGAAGAGAATTTTAGTTATTTCATTTGTAATATTTAAGACCTATACCAATTTTCAGCTCAATGAGAATTATTGTTAATTGAATTATCTATTTTGACCAGACTATTTACATCTTGCTTAGGAATACACGTGTGGAAACCTAGGAGCGTCAATTTGAATATCAAGATCACGTATGTACCAGTAATTTAAATGAAATAATAATTCATAAGTATATGATGAATTAAATTCGAATAATCGTACGTGATAAATATCAACTTAATATTTTGAACTATGCAAACTATTACATATGTGAAACGTAATATTAAAATGTTCCACAAAAAAAAGTTCTGAAAAAAGGCAGCTGTCGAATTGCTTGTCGAATTCGATAAAGAAAAGTAATTAAATATAATAATAAACATGCCATGTATATTTTAATTAAGAAAATCTTTATTTATTACTTAGCGAATGTGTATATACTTTAAACTTAAATCAATTATTGAATTTAAGCGATATGTGGAGTTATGAGAACATTTTTTTTTCAATTTTATAATCAAACTCAAATAGTAATTGCGGAAATTAAGGATTTCCGCAATTACTATTTGACTATACTTAGACTTTACTAAAAATCACGTTAAAAAGTAAAATACATTAAAATTGCTGCAATATGTAAAATGATAAACTATTAAAAACCAATATTATCGTTGTAATTATGTTCTGTTGTTTTGGAACAGCTGATTTTTCGCCTGACCACATTCGGATACTCGCACCTGCAGAGATTTTTTAGCCGGGTGATCTTTAGTTTTTTAACTTTGACACCTGGCTGTCCTGCCTAGCCATCGTTCAAGACAGCCGGCCGTGGAAGAATGCGAAGTGTTGTCAGGTCGCGTAATTAAAAAAAATAAATATATATATAGCCTTTGTGGAGTTTGTGGTAAGCATCGACACTCTGGAATATTAAAAAAAATATTGATACATTCAAAAAAAAATACGCATCTGCTTCTGATTATAACCATGAATAAATTAATATTTCAAACACTTTTTAAAACTAAATAGGTATTCATTGTTTTTTTTGAATTGTCGAATGAGAGTTTTATCAATTTGTGAATTTCAAATTTGTTGAATGAACGTATAACAGGTAATAACTGACACAGTTCACTTAAGTCCGTTTTATTCGAAGAAATACATCCATTATTCCATTTAAGGAGTTTATGCGCTACTTAACTTGGCAATATGTACAAGCTCGTTAGCACTTTTTTTGATAATAAAATTTTTCACTCATTTTTCTTGGTTGACTTGTTTTATAATGTTGGTAAGAATACCGTGTCAACTAAATTTACGCAAATCATTAAAATAACATTAACGTTTTATTTTTGCTCGTTGGCAATGTACAATTACTTGGCTTGACGTACAATGCCAATGTCAACGTTCAGCATTGACATCTTTACATCGCAGCGTTCTTAAAAACGAATTTAAAATTTTGTTTTAATTCATATATAATCTATTTTGTGGTAAACAATATAGATTTATTATTCAATTAAATATTTTTACAATATTATCTTTTTCTTGTCGGGTTACAGGTCATTTGTAATTTATGGTTGTCGACAGTTAACAATTGATTTATAATTATTACAACAATTTCAAAAGTCGTCCAAGCGTCCGACAATTTAAATTTTTTGAATTCATTTTCATTGCGACAATCTCTAAAACTGAGCTGTGCCAATTGTAATAAGAACTAACAATATACTTTTATTTATTTATATTTTAAGTTGTAATTACTACAAATAATAATTCTAATACTACTACTTACTAGATTTCGAATTAAAATTAAAACAGATCCATGTTTTTCTTTTATTTCGAATTACAACGTGCTAAAAAAAACAAAGTCACGGTGACATTTATATATGAAAATATTAAATTAATTGTTTTTAGTCGCCGAATATACAAATTATTATTGGTTTGTTTTGCTCATAAACGTTGATAGAGGCATAGACTATGTTCCTCATATTGTCATGTGACCTAAATGTTTCCTTGTGCCTATTAGCTTTATATTAGCTTAGTCAGCTTTAAAACTAGAACTAAGAAATATAAAATATTGATTTTTTTATTCGAATAAATATAATACGCACAATACTCTAAACGGGTCTTAGCCTAAAACCTTTTTTTTTTCATTTTCATATAGGCGATTAGGGACTTTTAATATACGTGTTGTACATGTTTTCCGAAAAACGAGTATGTACTCATTGTCATCTTCCGAACTCCGAGCTGCTAATGAGTATTTCTTGACAGAATGGTCCAATAACTTTTAAGTTGCCCCAGTATATGAACCCAGGGCCTCTGATTTTTCAGCCTTATTAATTCGTCAATAGACTAACGAGACAAAAGGAATATGAACGGATCATTAATTTTTTCTGTAATATCAGTTATATTTACTCTATGTTTGCTGAAATTATACTTTATATGATGTGGACCTTCCATATTAAGCAGATTAAAATATTTACGTTGTATTGTAAAAACTACTTTAACACTATGAGTTCCTGCTCGCGGCTTCGTCCGTTTGTGAGGGGAGGAGGGCGGATGGTAGGTACCCTATGTCCTTTGTCCCTGACAAAGTATATGCAAAATTTTAAGATGATCGGCTTAATAGTTAAGACGTTAAAGCATACTGATAGAGCTTTGTGCACTCATCAGATATTCTACCGCAAAACAGCAGTACTTGGTATTGTTGGGTTCCGATTTGAAGGGTGAGTGAGCCAGTGTAATTACAGGCACAAGGGACATAACATCTTAGTTCCCAAGGTTGGTGGCGCATTGATGTAAGCGATGGTTAACATTTCTTACAATTCCAATGTATATGGCCGTTGGTGACCACTCACCATCAGGTGACCCATATGCTCGTCCGCCTTCCTATTCTATATAAAAAATGCGAAACAAACATATAAGCAAAAACACTTTCATATTTATAATATTAGTTAAGAGAATTATATAATTGCGTTGCATTCCCTTGTTAACATTCAACATGATCGAATAAATAAACCCCACAATAAAAGATATATTATTATGCCATACATAATTTATACGTTAAAATTATAAAAAAAAATTAACAAAAACCTAACGGTGCGTTTTAACAATGTTATATTGTTAAATAAATCATTTTTTTTATTTCAATATTTATTCTACCTCTAACACTTACTATTGAATACTCATACTCATTTGTTACTTACTAAAACAATAAATATTATATTAGTAAGAACAGATAGTTACAGATACTTTAATGCCATATTATTTCCTGTCTAGACCGAGTAAATGTTTAAACCATTATGTGAAAAAATAAATATTATTATTATTAATAATAAATAATCTAAATACTACAAAATGAATATGTATTTAGTAGTGAAAAACTAAGTACCTATTTCAAATTCCAAACATTCCAAGTTTTAGTAGCATTAAGGATTTTGGTAAAACTTGAAATCCACGTGAATAATGACGTCCCGATTATTGGCTAATGAATTTGTAATTAAATCTTTTTTGCCGCGTTTTAGGGGAGGGATGTGTTAGGTATTAAAACAGTAGGCTATGTCCTTCCTCGGGATTCATAGAAATCGATTCAGTAGCCGTGAAAGCGTAACCGACAGACAGAGTTACGTTCGCATTTATAATATTAGCCGAGGAAAACATCGTGAGGAAACCTGCATGTGTCTAATTTCACTGAAATATGCCACATGTGTATTCCACCAACCCGCATTGGAGCAGCGTGGTGGAATAAGCTCCAATATCTTCTCCTCAAAAAGAGGAGAGGAGGCCTTTAGCCCAGCAGTGGGACATTCACAGGCTGTTACGGTTACGGTTATAATATTAGTATAGAATAGCTGTGGCCGATTATTATTCCCGCGTTTAATAAGGAATATACATGTACATAATTATGAAGTACACACCGTAACAGCCTGTAAATGTTCCACTGATGGGTTAAAGGCCTCCTATCCCTTTTTTTGAGGAGGTTTGAAGCTTATTTCACCACGCTGCTCCAGTGCGTTGGTGGAATACACACGTGGCGATCACGGTCACGATGTTTTCTTTCACCGTAAAGCACGAGATGAATTACAATCACAAATTAAGCACATGAAAATTCAGTAGTGCTTGCCCGGGTAAGAACCCACGATCATCGGTTAAGATTCACACGTTTTTACCACTGGGCCATCTCGGTCTGTCGTTTATAAAGTGCTATGTTAAACTGTATAAGTCTATAGTTTAATAGATTGGATGACCTTTATAGCCACTGTTTTTTTTAAGTCTTAGCGTGATGTTTTATAGAGTAAAATAAAATAAGACTGTTTTTTTTAGGGTTATCGTGTTCAAACAAAGACCCTGAAGTTGTGTAATATTAGTATAAGTTTGTCTTTGCACATCGTCGGGAACTATAACTAGGCGAACACGACCACATGTAATAAGGCCAAGGTGTGACGCAACAGTCTGTCTCTACAGGTGAGCAGTGTCAGGTGGATACACCCTAAACACCGGTGAATACTAAAACATCCACGTTACACAATAAATTATATGATAACCTCTAACGACACCCATTAAAGTTTAAATTAGCACATCATATTGTCAGCAAAATGTCTCCTTATGTTGGTGGACCTTTGTCTATGTCGGGAACACCTTTTCAAACATTTGCCATAATTTAAGGTCATTTCTTTTGTAATTGAACTATGAAAGTATCCCTTGAACACATGGAATTAATATAATATATGTTTACATTTGTATATGTAATGGATTACAACAAACTCTTGTAAAAAGAATAGCGGGAATACCTTTTTAAATTAATGGTTTTTAAGAATGCTTTAGTATAATAGTGAAAAGTCCTAACATACCATAGAATCATTGACATTTATTGTTTTGTTATTTAATTTTGTAAGACTTTCGCAATTAAGAGGAGAGGATAAAGTGATAATATTTATTTAGTGAATATATAACTAATGATACTAAAACAATTATACGCAATACAATAAAAGATACGAACAAAACAAGCAAATTAAAAAAACATAAGTATTATAAAGTCTTAGGCTGTCGTCATATTCGAGTATTATTCATTATTAATTATTTCGATAATATTTACTCGGTGGTAGACTTCGTGCAAGCCAATCTGGGTAGGTATTTCCCACTCGTCATATATTCTACCGTCAAACAGCATTACTTAGCACTTTAGCTTGTTGTGTTTCTTTTTAAAAGGTGAGTAAGCCAGTGTAACTACAGACACAATGTCATAACATTTTAGTTCCCTAAGTTGGTGGCGTATTGGCGATGTTTAATATTTCTTATAGTGCTCATGTCTAGAGTCGTTGGCGACCTATGATCAGGTGGCCCATTTGCCAGAGGCCTCTTAAAATAAGAAATACTAAATATTTAAATTCTTGATATTAATCGATATTAATGCAAAAACATCACCGTTCAAAGATTACTTTTAAACTGCATCATCATGCTACTACATACATGGAGTCAGCTACTCCATGTATGTAGTAGCATGATGATGATTTATATTACAATATCAGTATTGTAATATAAATATAACAAACAAATTAAATTTACTAATATTCATTGTTTTTTTTTGTTTATGGCTTTTGATACTGTGGCTTTAGCCTACAATAATTCAACCCAAGTTTGGTTATTTTTTTTTTGTTGTTTAAAATAAAAGAACGATTATAATAGAACAATTCTATCCTTTGAGATAATGCGTTATTATTAATTATAATAAATATAAGAAGCCGGATTAACGCTAATTTTATTCAGACAAATTAACCAACTAGCTTTGATGAAATGTATTAGCCGTGTATACGTTATTTATCATATATTTCCATAAATGTGTAACTGTCAGTAGTGTTAATGCCAATGAGATTAGAATCAGAATTTATGCTGATATCAATTTTACCATACATGCATGAATAGTTATTTTAAATAAGTTGCGATATTATATATTCAGACGAGTATATGTTCTAATGTAATGTAGACGCAAGCACGTGCTCAGTCCACAGATTAAAAAATACGGTAGAATTTAAATATCTAGTAATACAAGTATATGACGTATACAGTTGGATAATTAAAAATATATAGGACTAGAAACGGATATTCTTTGAAAATGAATTCTAGTATTGTAGATTTTTTATTTGTAACAAATGCAGACACAAGGTCGTAACAATGACCTCAAATGGTATTATTGAAAATTAGCCACACGTGGATCCAGCAACCTGCATCGAAGCACGTGGTGAAATATGATATAAGCTTTCTCTTCAAAATGAGTGGAGAACTTAACCCAGCAGTGGGACATATAGTCTCTAGCTTATTATAGGCGCTAAAAATTTGAGAGTACGATATCTTATATTACAATTCAATAAACATTATACTCTTTATCTTGGAAATATAATATTCTGATTGATTAGAATAATATGACAGTGTCTTCATAACCAAAGAACACTTCAATACAATAGTACCGAATTAGGTTCGTATTAAACATATCGACGGTATTTCCTTTATTATATTATTCTGTGCTCCAGCCCTTCGATACTTACATCAATTTGGCAGTTGAGCCGAGCACATGCCACGCACCTTGCGCCAGGTGTCACCAACTGGCACACTTCTGCATCATCGTTAGAATTATTGCTCCTTACTTATTCGCATTACGTACGATGTGATCGCTGCTCAAGGTAGGCGAAGCAGCTATTCGTATTAATCAATAACTTGCATGTTAGTGTTTTCTACCATATATTATATATAATGTACATTTTATATACCTTTATACTTTAAATTTCGGTCACCTTTAAAACATAGATATATTATACACAAGTTCTTGTTCAGTTTTTATTCGTGGCGGTTTTATGCAATTGCCCTTGGGGACACCAAGTCAAAGATAAGATTCACTTGGTGGTAGGGCTTTGTGCAAGCCCGTCTGAGTGGGTATCGTCAACTCATCGTATATTCTACCGCCAAACAGCAATAATTATTATCGTTGTGTTTAGTTTGAAAGGGTGCGTGAGACAGTGTAACTACACAAGGCGCAAGGGACATAACACCTAAGTTCCCAAAGTTGGTAGTGCGTTAGCGATATAAGGGATGGTTAATGCTTCTTACCCCGCCAATGCCCGTGGGCGGTGATGACCACTTACCACCAAGTGGCCCAGTGGCATCAAGCTTTTAGAGCTAACAAAATAAAAAATATTTATGTATATAAATGTAACTGTTCGCACATATTTTTTGGTTTCGCATTATTAATTTTGTTATTGTAAATTAAAAATATAAATTACTTTTGTAAATAAATACTGAAGTGTACATGTCGTTGGTACATAAAATTTCAATTTAACAATAAACTTTTTTTCCATTCAGCTGGAACCCTAAATAAAACAATTTGTAACGGTAGTGGGCGAGTCGAAACATCAATGAATGCTAAGCTCTATCAAGATATACAATTAAAACTGAGGCAAAACTTACTTTATTATACATTGCGATTTTAATTCGTTTCAAATTTTGAAAATAGTTAAAAACCGGCAATGTATTTTCGTATATGGGAAAAGTAAGAAATTGTTTGTTTATTGGTATAAGTATGGGGAGTGTGCAACACACCTGATCGCAGAAACAGGTGTGCTGTTTGTTGGGGAATCTACAAGTTATTTCGAAGTCGACATTAATCTAAAGATATGGTATGAGTTTGGGAAATAGTTGTTTTAGTAGTTTAAAAGTATATTTATTGATTTTTACGTTTATTCGAATTAAGTTTTAAGAATTTATGATTAAAATGAACGATGAATGAATATATTTGTCTCATTTGATCTTATTTACAGTCGATTATTACTGTCTTTTTTTCATCCTATTTCATCAAATGTTAAAAAAAACATTTTATGTTTAACTTTTATATTCACATTATCTATTGAGTAGTAGAAATGTCATTATAACTTTAAAATGGAATATCAAAAATTTAAGCGTACGTTTTATTTCTGTCATTATAAATAATAATAATAAAAATATGTAAATTAAAAATAAATATAAATAATAAATTAACATAACATTAAATTAATAAATACCATAGAATAATATAACGATATTATTTGGCTCATTAGTCTCATGATAAATCAAAAGATAATTTTCGCGTTTAATCAAACAACATTCAGCGTAGGCTGCAAATGCGCTTTAATTATTTAATTACTGTTGTTCAAATATGTAATTTTACAACAATTACAACAAAATACCTTGAATGTTAGTTCATTAGCACCGCATTACGTTGATCGTATAAAAGTCCTTACATTATTTCTAATATAGTCTGAATGATTTTAATTATCTGTAATTATTTTTTGCAGATATAAATAAAGGTTTTAATAATGACAGCTTAAAATATCTTAATACGAAAAATAAAATAAATAGATTTTTATTTTTAGCAAACAGTTTTAAACATACCAATTAGTTAAATTGTTAGCGTTTGTAAGATAAATATTAAATTTTCTTTTATTGCAGTATTAATAATAATTGCTTATTACTTAATATAAATCCTTTTTTAAATATTATTTGGTATAATAAGCGTTGGGAAACGTTATCGTGTATTTCTTTAATAGTTTAAAAATAAATAGAAGATACTGGCAACGTATAAATTTGTACACTTTTGTTCGTATTCTTTTTACAAGCTCGTTTAAAAATATTACAAAATAAATTTCGAACGTATTTTACGATGACAGCCATAAACTCATTCAATACTTAATAAAAACAAGTATTCAAGACTTGGAATAAATTTAAGATTACTTCGCCGAGTCTAGGTAATAATTTCAGTTTTTATAGAAACCCAAATTAGTAAATTTCGTTTCAAGATAAAACATATTATCGCCCACAGTTGCTTTGAACATATTATTATTTATACTATAATTGATAAGGACATAGAATATTTTTAGTCCGTTTACAGAACTGCAACAGTTTTTACTTTATTAAATCTTCATTATATAATGCCTCCTGACCGATTGTGACCACGGCGGCCAATCTCAAGAGAGATTAGCCAACTGCGCAGGACTTATTATAGTGCACAAGTGTGTGCGCAAACATAGGTGCACTCTCTTTTCTTACTCTCACAATCTGATGGGACGGCAATTCGACTCGACCGGAGAGAATTCAGGCATGGACACACACTTCCAACTTCCAGACAGAAAAAGCCTGACCTGGGATCTGATAGCGTTGACGTTTGCTGCGACTTCCGATTATTGTCACTAGACGGTATTATTTTCTATAAAAATCGCAGTTAGCGTTAACGCATTCGAATAAGTAAATAAAACTCGTACTCGACACACTGAAAGCGTTGAGCTTACACAATTTAAAACGTAAATATTATTATTCTGGGCGAATTGGACTGCAGCTAAAAAAGGTGCAACTACTAAACGTAATTAGTTAATTTTATAATATATTTCTTCGATATATTAAAACAAATGTAACAGCCTGTAATTGTCCCACTGCTGAATAAAGGCCTCCTCCCTTTTGAGGAGAAGATTTTGGAGCTCACTTCTGCTTCACAGGTCACATGCATGTTTCCTCAAAACCACCGAGCATGACATGTATAATAAACAAAAATTAAGCAAATGAAAATTCAGTGCTGCTTGCCTGGGTTTGAACTTGAAATCATAGGCTAAGATTCTCGTCTTCTACCACTGGCCCGTTACGGCTCTCAGCAATAATAATAACAAAAAAACCTCACTTTCGTGTGACGAACCAATTTGAGAAAGTAATTTATCTAGATAAGTGCTTTAATTAAATTTAATATAAAAATGCAGACGCTTATATATTATGTACTGTTAATAACCAACGTGTGTTATAAATCATCATGTCGTCTTTTTGTAAATACACACTGCGTTTTGTATGAGCTCTTAAAACATTGTAGCTATTTTCGTTCATTCATTATATTGAATGATAATATATTTTATAGGCGTATTGATAGTAATGTATGACTTCATTCAAGAATATATTGATGCGAGCACAGATAAACAACACGGTTATTTATTTACCAATTTAATTTTTCCCTTTAATGATGAAAACGGTTTTTTGTTTCACGGTTTTGGTATGAGGTTACACGACGACGTTCCTTTAAAAGTTCAAGTTGAATGATCTTTGGTAAATTATATGATACCGAATACAAAAAAATTACATAATTATCTGTTTAAAAAACAAAACCGACTACAAATAAAATTCGAACTCATACAAAATTTTCATTCCCTATTTTTTATCCTCAGGAATCGGATTTTTTTTAATTTAAATGGGACAAAATTGGATGTATAAAAAAGTAAAAAAAAAATATCCGAATTGAGAACCAAAATTTAGATGTCTGTCAAAAAACAAATGACAATTAAAAATAGGTACTTTTAGTTTTTTAAATATAGACATTTATTATATATGACAATGCATTACGGTCCACCATCTTAGATTTGTTATGACGTCATATTACTAAAATTTCCGAATCTAACATTTCGAATGCTTCAAACATTTGATGTTTGTACCTAATACTCGAGATGTTTTTATACATATTATTATTTATTTTCCTTTATTACAATATTCAGCATAAATTGCTTCACTCTGTTTGCGTGTTCGTTTTTTATATAAAGATTGCTTTTAGGATATATTCTTAGACATAAAAGGTTAACTATACATAAAATCGTTTTGTTTCTTACTTATACTGTCACGTATACATATATAATTATGTATACAATGAATCAATCATCATTATAAGTACTTAAGTTCTAAGAATGGACAAACTATTTTTTTTTTATTTGTAACATGGTATTAAAAGTTACATTGTCATTAAAATAATTAATTAAAAAACGCGGAACAAATGCAGTAATTGTACCCAACCGTTATGAGTGGAATGGGGCAGATGTATCTACGCCCTTACGGCGAAAAAGGCAAATATGTTCTTTTTTAAAAGTATTATCTATATTTAAACTGTAGCATAAATGTAAGAAACTAATATAGCTTACGTAGTTGATACAAAATGTATATAAAAAAACAAGATTGAGATTAAATTGAGTATTAATTGCTATATTTATTTATACTTATACATATATATCATTAACTACTTATATATGCTCGTAATAACTACACAAAGAACACACATGTTACATAAAGAAAAGATACAGTATTATATAAACATAAGTTAATCGCAACACTAATTTCATAGTTTCTATCATAATCTAACGATTTGTGATTAGACAGAAAAAAAATATTTAATTGCTAATTAATATAAACCGCGATGACATTATCATATACATTATCATATATATTATTTAAGCGGGTATACGACGTCATGTGACGTCATGTGATTAGAATAGCAACACCTCATAACGTGATGTATTTCATGTAGGTTTGTCGGTTGTCAGACGTCAAGTGTGAAATATATAAGACGGGTGCCTATTTTATTATGTAACCGACTGATGGAAATATAAAATATAAAGGAGTATGTCAATAGCGCGTGTGATCATTTTGTCGAGCGACCCCCTTGGTCTCTTGCTCTTAGGACAACGCCAGCGCCGGCCGTGCGCACTGACTGATTTAATAAAATCAACATATTGGAAGACAATGGCGGCCATTGTAATGGCAATCCATTTGAATTCGCGACATATATATACAGACATATATAATTGTAAGTGATATACCTCTTATCACGAGATCTCCTATACTATCCGCCCAATTGACTTGGAATTTGTCACAGTTACTCCTTCGACGACGTAGCGCTCAATAAGAACGGATTTTATTAGACCCGTGCGGAGCCGTAACAATTAGCTAGTTTTTAACATATTTCCTTGGTATATATGTTGCACTTTCATAAATTAGCATGTAAATACAATCTCATTTAAATCACGTATTTTGGAAGTGCAAATTATCTTTAGGTATTGAACGATTGGCCAGGTGATGTTGGTAGGCTTTTTTATGGATAAATTAAAAAAAGGTTGATCACTCGGGTTCGGTTCACTGAATCATCTGTCAAAACCACGGCGCCCGCTGACATGCGTTGAGATTATTGTGGATGTATCTCGAATAATTTAGAGGAATTCCATTTAACTTGGTGGTAGGGATTTTTGTAAGCTCGTCTGGGTAGGTGCTACCCACTCATCAGATACAGTAACAGCCTGTTAATGTCCCACTGCTGGGATAAGGCCTCCTCTCCGTTTTGACAAAAAGGTTTTGGAGCTTATTCCACCACGCTGCTCCAATGCAGGTTGGTAGAATACACAAGTGGCAGAATTTCTATGAAATTAGACACATGCAGGTTTCCTTTCCTTCCTCATGATGTTTTTCTTCACAGTTAAGCACGAGATGAATTATAAACACAAATTAAGCACATGAATATTCAGTGGTGCTTTGCCCGGGTTTGAACCCACGATCATCGGTTAAGATTCACGCGTTCTAACCACTAGGCCATTTCAGCTCATCAGATAGTCTACCGCCAATCAGTAATATTAACATAGTTGTGTTTCGGTTTGAAGGGTAAGTAAGTATAGGTAGCTACAGGCACAAGGGCATAACATCTTAGTTCTTAAGGTTGTGGTGCATTGGCGATGTACAGAATAGTTAACAAAAGAATATAAGAAATGTCTATGGGTGGTTGTCACTTAACATTAGGTGGCCCATTTGGCAGTCCGACTACCATATCATAAAAAATAACTAAGGAGTTGAGTCGACTTTTTTATAGTTATATAAAATATAATAGTTATACTCTCTCTTGGGAACATACATTGCTATGCAGACGATAGTACAGTGCATGGTGGATACCACGGACGCCCAGTGGCTGGGCGGGCGGAAACTGAGGAGAGGCGGGAGAATCTTATCATTGAACTCGATAGGACGTTAGAGCTCATCGCTAAATGCGGTTCTGATAATCTTGTTGAGTTTAATGCCAAGAAATACAGGTATGCGCTCCCACAGCGAAAAAGTCACCATTTTACCCTCATCCCTCCCTCTGTGGCACACCGCTGATGATACAAAGCAATGCAGCAAAGCATGCTGGGGATGGACGTACGCTGCTACCTTAGTTCAAGGGATTACATCGAGGCTATTATAAAAACAGCTTCACGGAAACTCGGAGTTCTGAACAAGGTGCGGCGTTTTTTCACGCCACAACAACTGTGCCTGTTATACAAAACACAGGTTCGGTATTGCGTTGAATATTGCTCGCATCTTTGGGATGGCTCCGCTAAGTACCTACTGGAGGCCTTGGACCGGTTGCAGCGACGTGCAGTACGCATTATTGGCGACGTAAAGGTCACAAATACCCTTGAACCTTTACAATTGCGTCGCGAGATAGCAACACTGAGCGCTTTCTATCGACTGTATCACGGCGAGTGCTCTGAGGAATTATTCTCTCTAATTGCTGCTTCCCCCTTCCTTCTTAAGTCCACGCGAGCTGGTTCTCGATGTCATCGCCTAACTGTGACATCAATTCCATTGCGCACAAAGAAATTTGGCAACTACTTTCTTTGTCGCAATACCAAAAAATGGAATTCCTTACCAGCTCACGTGTTCCCCTCCTCTTACAACCCGGGTTCCTTCAAACGAGGCGTGAAGAGGCATCTTGCGGGCCGGCAAGGCGGGGACGGCTAGTACAGAACATTCTTCCCGACTGTACTGGCCGTCGTCGCGTTTGGACTCTACTACCACTTACCATCAGGTAGAGTAGAGTCATTTGCCATCCCGGCGCATAAAAAAAATAGTCTAAAATGAATTATTAGAAATCTTAATACAACACAAAAGCACCAAAAGATACGTAAATGAAATTATTTTGATTCGCTTGTTACAACTGTTGAGATCGCCTAGTTATTAGAACATGGTGATTTAAATCCTGGTAAGCAACGTGGTTAATTAAACTTTACCAAATTGAGAGGGCTTAGCCCTTAAGGAACATACATTCTAATTATATTTACTATATAATCGTGGTATATAAATAATGAACAAGAGAAAGTAACTATTGTAATCCATATAAGTCTTTAGTATCCAAAAGCAATAAATACGAAATGACAGCGGTCGAATCAATCGGCGTCTGCGCAACGCAACCCGCTGCGTCCAACCTAATTAGAGGTCGGTCCCGGCCACAGACTATGTTATTATGTGTTTACCATTATTTTTTATTTCCCTTCAAACTCTTATAACGCGACTTTATATTTCATGCTTGTTAAATTTCCCTAAAAAATTGAACTCATGAATTTTAAATAAAGTGTCTTTTATAATGTTCTACGGTAAATTAAAATAGTTTCTGTGAAATTAACTTTGAGAAAATAATAATTTGTTTGTGATTAATCTTTAATGTAATATTTGGAGACATTTCGATGTAATCATTTAACTTTTGACATCATCGATGAATTATGATGAATGATGATGAACAGCGATCGCGAATCTTCGATTGATATCCTTACCATTTTTCATGATTGATTTTTATGTAAGAGGAGGCGAACGTGGCTCACCTAATGGAAAGCGACTACACCGTGAACACCTGCAAATGCGTTGCGGGCATTTCATTTAAGGGATGAATAGGCTCTTTTCTTAAAGGTTTCCATGTCATATACCTTCAGAAAAGTCGCCGGTGAAAGTTGGCTCCACAGAGTGGTTGTGCGATGTAGAAAATGCCTTAAAAATCGCGCTTTATGTGAATTTACAGACATCGCGGTGGTATGGATGGATATTGCCTTCAAAGCTACATTCCCAACATTAATGAACTTGATAGATTGAATGAAAGATTCGAATCTGAATATATATATATTTATATATATATTGTTAGCTATCTAAGGACAATAGAACTGGTGGCACACATATCGTCGCTGTCACGGACACCTTTTGATTTCCTGGGGTCGAATTCTCCTAATTTATAACGATTATGATACGTTTCCGATACAATTCCGATCCAACTTTGAATCATCTGTATTTATCCGAATCGGAACCGAACCGGTATGATGTTAACATATACCGTTGTGTCAAAAACAAACTTAATTCTTAACTCTTATAACAATAGTCGATGATATAATAAAATAATAGGAAAACGGAAAAACGGCAACGATCACGCTTCGATTCGATTGCGATAAAGTGACAATTTGTTAGTAGAATTGGTCCCCAGCATGCATGCGGTTCATTGTATGCTGTAGTAGTTGTTATCAGCCAATGTAAGATATCGATCACTGGTGGTAGGGCTTTGTGCAAGCTCGTCTGGGTAGGTACCACCCACTCATCAGATATTCTCCCGCAAAACAGCAATACTTGATATTGTTGTGTTCCGGTTTGAAGGGTGAGTGAGCCAGTGTAATTACAGGCACAAGTGACATAAAATCTTAGTTCCCAAGGTTGGTGGCGCATTGGATATGTAAGCGATGGTTGACATTTCTTACAATGCCAATGTCTAAGAGCGTTGGTGACCACTTACCATCAGGTGGCCCATATGCTCGTCCGCCTTCCTTTTCTATAAAAAAAATCGATGAGATCTGTAAATCATTTTTATCCCATAATTAACTAATTTTAATTATTCCTTTCGTGTCTCGATGAAATTTCCTTAAATTTATAATTTTGTTATTATTTTTTTAGTCGATATTTTACTTCTAGTTATATACTTTATTCTATATAATCAAGCACGTTTGAATCCTCGTTTTACCATCGAATAGTCCTGCATTTATCAATGAAGTTTTTAATCAATTATAACTTATCAAAATGTTTTTAATTCTTTGCACAGTGGCTAACAAAATGTTTTAATTTATTTTGTACAAGGATACTTATAAGTATATTGACAGTTCTTATTAAATCATTCATTTTGACTGGTACCATTTTAACATTTTTTATAAGGATATATTTTTAATTTCTTGTTTCTTAAATAAATCAATCGCTTAATAGTAATGTCGTCGGATATTGTACAAATACAATAAAAAAGATAAACTAATAGTCATGGTTTGACTTGGCACAGTCAATGACTCTTTATTTAGAATATGGCGTCGTCTATAATAAAAACGTGTAAATATGTGAACATTTCTCTCTTGATTAAATCACAAATTTAAAATCGTTATACACATAGAATGTCGGAAACTTGCTGTTACATGTTTTATCTTTATTTACTTGTCGCTTTTTTTAATTAATTAAGTAAGCGAAATGGCAATACCAAACAGCAGTATTTAATATTATATGTTTTTCGGTTTAGGACAGGACTTAACATCTTAGTTCTCAAGGTTTGTGGCGAATTGACAATGTAAGGGATAGTGTTATTTTTCTAATAGTACCAATGTGTATTAGCGGTGATTGCCGCCTACCATCGGGTGGCCCATTTGCCAATCTGTCTATCTAATATAATAAAAAAGAGTAATTTTCTGCCAATCCTCAGTTGAATTTACATTTTGACCTGGTGGTTTCACATATAATTGACATCACACTTTTCGGTAATAGTTTTGTTTGTAATGTAATAGGAACGTTGTACAAATTATAATTCGGTGCTGTTCCATTCAATGCAGTCGCAGTCGTGATATTTACAATAAATATTTTAAATTATGTTCTGAATAAAAGCTTCTGGCCACTCCAGCTTAATCTGTTAGTGTCGACTAAGGGTATTTTTGTAATCCATTGATACCATAAAAATTTAGCACCACGCCAAACTGTTTTTGTTAAAGCTTGTTTTATATTATTTAAACTATAATTATTTTTACTTTATAATATAAAATTTATATAAATATACTTCGCTGGTTGTATTATTATTCTATTTCTGTTAATATTTCGAACAAACGGTATAATTACAATACATAATTAAAATTCACCCATAAATATAAAAAATATCTCCATATTTTAAAACTGTATTGGAATAATTTAAAGATGGCGGTTCTCATGTGCGTATGGGATACATGGCCGCGGGTTCCCACTAAGTCCGGGGTTTCTCACGGCTATTTTAGGGTTACACCCACTCAAAGCACCAATACTGTCCGCCTCCCGTTTATACAACGAGAAAGCAAAGCAGTATAACTCAAAAATGTGGAAAATTCCTCGACCTATAACCAGCTAACTTTGCTTCTGGTTTCATTGACTTTTTACAAATTGTAATTATTAGGTTATACACATTAAGTTGACTGAGTTAACTAAGGCTTGGTTAAGTGTTTAATTTTATAAACAATTGATCATTTGTTGGTATGAAATAAAATATGTGATTATAATTTTTCATAACATTTTTTTTTAATTCGTATAACCCAATGTGTATCAAATATTATACGTACATATTAAGATGTCACCATGTGAATAAAATTAAAAACATTTTGATTATGATGATATGTTATACATAATAGATGATATTAACTAAAATAAGTAGGTTGAACGTTAGAATTATATTTGTACCAAATAGATTTATTTATTTAATGTATATGTTTAACTTACATAAAACTGTACGTCAGTAATATATGAAAATACGTGCTTTCCGAGTCATGGCACTGCACGCTTCCAAACTTCGAGTTGTGACTGTGTAACAGCTACACACACCGAGTCAAATTGAGCTTAAATGAGTACATTACATTGCTATAAAAACTTAATCAACTACCTTAATTTAAAGTTACATTATATAAAATATGCAATTAATATGATATAAAACAATTATATCTATAATTATTTGCTTTTTATAGTTATACGTGTTTACTTTAGGACCGAGGTGAATATTAGTTCATTTAAAAATGTATCGGGCACCTCCGGGTCTCAGTAAAATTGGAATCACTTCCCATTGCTTCACGCATAGTCTTGTACACTGCGATTGAATATTCTTGATATTATAATCAAATGAATAAAATCAAATGAAAAAATCTTTTATTCAGCCACATAAAAAATAAAACAAATTTATACAGACTATTAATAATAATCTAATAATAATCTTTGTAATGTCCTTCTTCTTGTAAAATATGATATATATGTGTGAAAAATATTCTTTTTTATTGATTGTTAGGAAAATCGAAATACATAATTTGACGAGCCGGTTGGCGTGGTTGGTAGATACTTGCCTTTTCACGCCGAAGGTTGTGGGTTCGATTCCCACCAAGGACAGACATTTGTGTGCATGAACATGTCTGTTTGTCCTGAGTCTGGGTGTTTTCTATATACTTATGTATTTACAAAATAAAGGTAGTATATGTAGTACATCAGTTGTCTGGTTCCCATAACACAAGCTTTGTACAAGCTTAATTTGGGATCAGATGGCCGTGTGTGAAAAATGTCCCAGGATATTATTATTATTATTATAATTATAATTAAGGATACTGGAGGGGAGTATAGGTTATGTATAACCTCCGTAAACATTGTCATTTTAAGAGAGTCTAGGTAATTCTTACGGTGCCAATGACATCGTATTTCTTATCCATATAACATATGAATATCGATACAATGATCCAGATATAGAATGTTCAAAAATTTTAATTTAGTTACAGTTATTTCGCTTATTTCAAAAGTGGTAGGGTAGGGTTTTATCCCATTGATAAAGTGTCTTTCATTTCTTATATTTCTATTTCTTTACTGGTGTTAGAGCTTTGTTCAAGCTCGTCTGTACCACCCACTCAACAGATATTCTACCGCAAAACAGCAGTACTTGGTATTGTTGTTTTTCGGTTTGAAGGGTGAGTGAGACATTGTAATTACAGGCACAAGGGACATAACATCTTAGTTCTCAAGGTTGGTGGCGCATTGGCGATGTAAGCGATGGTTAACATTTCTTATAATGCCAATGTCTATGGGCGTTGATGACCATCAGGTGGCCCATATGCTCGTCCGCCTTCCTATTCTTTAAAAAAAAATTTAATTTTTTATTTTATTTAGGAAAAAAATAGTAAAAAGCGTACTATTTGTTTTTTAAATAATACACATTTATACATAGACAAAACATCGACCAATACAAATTTCAGTAGTACATAATTTATAATAATGCGAGCAAATGAAAAAAGAAGTCCAAATTACAAGACTATATCAAAAAATAACAAAATGAGTGACAATTAAACAACAATAAAAACAGCGACTAGGACAACGTTTTAAAAAAACAAAATTATTATTACAAAAAAAAATATAAATATGTACACAAAACCACAAATATGTCAAAGGCAAAAAATAATAACAAAAATTATAAAATAGAATTAAGACATTAAGACATTCTTTTATTTTTTTAATTACATTCTGAATTGAACCATTAAAATAATCAATTCAATCAAAATCATTATTGTATTTGCTGCATGAACCGTATATAGAGAGACCGTAAGGCGTTTAAGGCTTATAAGGCCATTGTTAATGGGCGTAGGTAACTTACTGGTAGGTGGTCTAGCGGCTTGATGTAAGGCTACAGACTCGGAAGTCCTGGGTTCAATTCCCAGGTCGCGCCAATAAAAAGTTATTGGGTTTTTCCGTCAGAAAATTCTCAGTAGCAGCCCGGAGTCTGGAAGTTGGAAGTGTGTTCACTCCCGTGCCTCGGAAAGCACGTAAAGCCGTTAGTCTTGCGCCTGAACTCTTTCCGGTCGCGCCGGATTGCCGTCCCATCAGATTATGAGAGTTAGGGAATAGAGAGTGCACTTGTGTTTGCGCACATACTTGTGCACTATAATATCTCCTGCGTAGTTGGCTAATCTCACTGGAGATTGGCCGCCGATGGCCGAAATCAGTCTGGAGGACATTATTATTATTTATTTTTATAATAAACACTAGCTATTTAGATAGAATCATGGAAAACATAAGCAAATGGATTTATTTTTATACATTACTGTGTCAATTATCAAGACTAGTCAATATTGGGTATACTATACGATATCTGTTGCCGTGATTTTGTCAACACGTCGCCGTATTATGCGCAAACGCAACCCGACTCGAGTGTTTTCGGAAATACTCGTACACCTTATCGATACATCTTCTTAAGATATACTTTTAATTAGACAATTAATAAGTAACATGTCATTAATAGAATTAATTTCCAATTAGATAATACTTAATTAACAAATAAATGGAATTCTGGTGTACGATTAACGCTTAAATACGTAAATATGTCCGATATTCTTGGGAAGTACGATAACGATCTATTTTATTTCACTAGCGAGAACTAAAAAGAACGCGGTCCTTTGTCTGCGAGAACTTACTGTATAGCGTAGGTGCGAATAATGATAGGAGTTGACTACTTGTTCACATCTGCACTAATCTCTTTTTTGCAGTGTACAGTACAGTACAGTACGGTAACAGCCTGCAGATGTCCCACTGCTGGGCTAACGCCTCCTCTCCCTTTTTGAGGTGAAGGTTTGGAACTTATTCCACCATGCTGCTCCAATGCGGGTTTGTGGAATACACATGTGGCTGAATTTCAGTGAAATTAGACACATGCAGGTTTCCTCACGATGTTTTCTTTCACTGTCAAACACGAGATGAATTATTATCACAAATTAAGCACATAAAAATTCAGTGGTGCTCGCCCGGGTTTGAACCCACGATTATCGATTAAGATTCACGCGTTCTTACCACATGGCCATCTCGACTTCAGTTACAGATTTGCAGTGTCATAAAATTTATTAATAATATAGTATTTTAGATTAAGTGATATTGAGCGGCATATTTAAGAAGAGGAGCTTTGGCCCAGTAGTAGTACTTTTACAGGCTGTCACTTTACTTATTTTGACGAGCCGGTTGGCGTGGTTGGTAGATACTTGCCTTTCACGCTGATGGTTTTGAAGTCGATTCCCACGCAAGACAGACATTTTTGTGCATGAACATGTCTATTTGTCCTGAGTCTGGGTGTAATTATATAAATAAGTATATATTTACAAAAGAAAAGTAGTATATGTAGTATATCAGATGTCTGGTGAGATCAGATTGCCGTATGTGAATAATGTCCCAGGATATTTATTTAATATTTATTTATTTTAATTTACCCAAAAATACCAAAAAATATTTTTGATACTTATCCTTTATTTAAGAAATATAATTGGGATTTATTTCAATATATTATTTCACACAAACCATTCGTTCTTCTTCATAAAATTATTGTATAACATAGCTATTCAAAGTTATAAAATATAAGTCGGAGTGTAAAATGAAAAGATGTAAAAATGTCTGGGAAAGATTTCGGGAGGTCACAAGTTGGGTGTGTCTATATTTGAACGGCATGTTTATATATTTGTCCGGATAACATCGTAGGTGTCGACGAGTTACTCATTCGAGGTGTTATGATGACCACTGAACTTACAACCCAGCTTATTACCATATCGTCTTTACTCTTTAATTATATATAACAACATTTTAAACAAATAAAATATTATATAATTTTATGATAAAATTTAAATATCACTAGCAAATAAAAGCAATAATGTAATATTATTGCTTTTATTTGCTGTATAAAATAAAATAGTGAATATCGATTTTAAAATATTTAAATGGCGTTTAGTGTAAATGTAAATGTATAAATATATCCAATAGCAGTTCTTAATTAAAATATAATAAGGACTAAATTATTGTTTCAGTTTTTTGTTGTTGATAGGAAACGATAAGGAAAAATGAAGTGTTTTTTCAGCGAAAAAAAAAAGAAAACAAAAATGAACTAGACGGAGAGATCGTGGTTCAGCGGACTTTTCCTCTGCATGAAGTACACGCTAAAATATGACATTAACGGGGTACAGAATAAAAGACGAGTGAGGAACATACCGAATATTGAAAACAGGAATACACAAGGTGAGAGGTCACAAGAGTACTGCTATGAATAAAGGTTAACGGTAATCATTTGGGTTGTTTGGTTTTGATGTTTGACAAACAGGCAAGCTCGTGAGAAACAAATATAATTTTTGAAGCAATGAACTTTGACTTTCATTTGTTTTTCTATCAAGTACCAATGATAGAGAATGACGTGTTCCAAATAAACGCCTATTATAATATTCCTAGTTTCCACTCACGGCTCGCCCACTTGTGGAGAGGGGGCTGCTGTTTAGGTGCTATTTAATGTAGCTAATCATAGAATATTTATAAAAAAATTAAAATTATATAATTGCTTTAAAATTAACTCGTATATATTAACTGTCATAAACACAGTTTATATTTTCCGAAGCAACAAAAAATGTTTAAAATTTTATAAACGTAATATATGTATACGAAATTGTATACCTATATCTATGTATATATGAATTTTTTGCTGAGACTTTCAACGGCTTCAAAGAAAGCATAATCTACTGTCATTAAGCTATTAGAATTAATTAGAAGGTTTGTCTGTTTATCAACGCTTCCTTCTCGACTAGCTGTTGCGTGTGTGTATGCAGAAGAGAACATTTATATACATGATATTTAATATTACAACTCAGCTTTAAAAACATAACTTTTAGGAGTTATTTTTACAGATATTTCATATTTGTACGGCAATTAACTACCCATTCCGGCTTAACACGGGTAGAATAAGTCTTACGTTGGTTTTTAAAGTTTTACGTTTATGTCGTATTACATAAAACTCTATTGGTTTACGCGGCCAATGCCAGTAAGAATCCCAGTCGGTATGATTTTTCCAAACATCAGTAACAATCAACGTTATATTTATTACAATTCACATAAAAATAACCCTTTTTCATGAATTACTCCGTCCATAGGTAAAAACCGTATGAGAATGTAGAGGAAACTGGTAAATAAACAATATCGACTACCAAGGAGATCCTGAACTATAGTCTTAAAATAGGAAACTCCCTAGAATAGGACTCCCTTTTGGAATCCAGAATCCCACTAAGATGAAAAAAATTGCAAATTTTTTAATTGTGATGATGACTAGAAATGAAAACAAGCAGCCACATAAATCACCAAACTATACACCCATAGGAAGAAACGACAAAGGCATGGACAGCACGTTCGCGGAGACTAGAATACAAAAAATACATAAATTTTATAGTAATTTTGTGACCTTAACGAATAGAAAATTTTACGGACAATCTAATTCAATAATTTTATAATATTATATAATAATAATTCTAAAAGTCTGTTAGTTCTGCTTTAACTCTACGCTTTTTTCAACAGCTATATTTACTCCACCTGTCTTTGCCATGCAATTTAATTTCATTTTGTTAAACTTTATGAAAAAAAATACACTTAAATCGCATTTTCAACGACGCTTGGTAATCTATGGTATTATATCATCCACCCTTACTCCAGCTTCCGTAGGATGTCAATTTATGGGGACATATGTATGTCAATTGGTGCAGCCTCTAATAAGCACTGCCGCTTACAAATATGTATACTATTGATATCAGAGAAAGGATATTGCTTTTAATGATAATAAATTTAATCTTAATCAGTAAACGCGACTCTAAGATGTAAGTATATTCAACTAATAATTAGATCATTAAACACAAAAAATAATGCTTATTTATGCTATAATATATATACATAACTTCGAATATTTTCCCGCTTATGTTTGAATTAGATTCATTCCATTTTCATGACGGTAATCAGCTATGACAATCAAGGCATAAAATTAATTTGTACTAACATAGCTTAGCGTTGTTTAGTTAAACGCTGATATATATTGTTCTTACATTATTGATTTGACATTCGAAAGAAGAAGACACAGCATTGTTCGACTGATTGTCTGGTAACGTTTATATGTAAGGCAGTCAATATATAATCTTTATTGAAAAAAGTATGATTATCCCAGGCATAAAGAGAGCAAAGAGATTTTTGGGTCTGGTTTTCGTTTAACGTTTTTATTAATTTTTTTATAGAATAGGAAGGCGGGCGAGGGCCACCTGATGGTAAGTGTCACCAATACCCATAGACATTGGCATTGTAAGAAATGTTAACCATCGCTTACATAGCCAATGCGCCACCAACCTTGGGAACTAATATGTTATGTCCCTTGTTTAATTACACTGGCTCACTCACACTACCGGAACACAACAATACCAAGTACTGCTGTTTTGCGGTAGAATATCTGCTGAGTGGTTGGTACATACCCGAGCTAACACAAAGCCCTACTACCAGTAGTGGTATTTAAGTGCTAATTAGGTTTTATTAAACTTGAATAGTTATCTAAGTTTTTTTTTTCAAAAACAATATATACGATAGTAACTGCAATAATATCAAGCTGTGTCGTACATACAAACGCCCTCCGATTCGTCAACAGATTTAGTTATAATTTGTTCAATGTAATCAATAACAAATACAAATGCAGTTTATTTTGACCTTTATGCCAATAAAAATTACAATAAGTCAGAAACGTATTCTACGGCTCACGACTTTTATACTAATTCTTAAAGAGTAATACTGATAAATTAATTTGGTTTTTTATGCTATAGCAAACAATAAAGGTCACCAAGATTGACACTAGCACTGGAAGAAGTACAAATCACATCTTACACAGCAAATGTGCCACCAGCATTTGGACGTATGTTTTTATCCCTTCGTCTAGGTATATGTACTCCGAATAAATATCCAAAGCCACTTAAAGGACCTGGACAAAGCTCTACCACCTGGGGATTATTTGGATATAAAAATTATATTTTGATTCCGTATCTTCTAAGAATATATTTCTTTTATCGGGTCTATTCAGTGGTAACGTATCCAAGAGTGTACAGACATTAATTATCTCTACAGACAGACTCTATCATTAATTTTGTCTTAATATACTTCTACTAAGTCAAAATATACTTTATTCAAATAGGTCCTCACAAGCACTTTTGAATTGTCATTTTACAATAATTTAAAATAAAGCTACCACAGGTTCAGAATGAAGATTTCACTGAAAATCAGTAAGAAACTCAGTATGTATTGCTCTTAAGAATAAAAAAAACATTCATTTATATATCCTATTAACGAACACCAACTCCAAGCACTTCTATCTATATTAAACATAAGTTTTAAATCTATTTATTGGTAAATGTTAAATGGACTGCGGAATTTTATTACAGGATCAAATACCTACTATGCCAAAAGATGTATTAACTTTGTGAAGTCGAAAGCTTTTCATTACAATATGTATTACATATATAATGGTATAAATAGTAACACAGATAATAATATTTATGTAAATGAAATGAATCTAAAATACCTATATTAACGACAAATTTTATAAATATTTTTGACAACATTCCTATACAATACAATCTTCAAAATATTAGGGTAGCTTATCATTAGTCAGTAGACGAGAAAGTACGACTATCATTATGGTATTAAGTTTTGATTTGAAATATGCAATTTTAGGCTATATTACAAGCATTTATGGGATATAATACCGTGAACTGTGGTAATCACTGGTGATTGTCTGATTTAGATTCCTTGCAACGGCTACGTCTATGTGGAGCGAAGGACTTAGTCACGCTTAATGTAAGGTTAACAAAAAAAATACTGCAGATTTGAGTTACACTTTGTTTATAATGATTTTATAACTAGTTTTTTTATTATATTCAAATTACATTTATAAGTACAAAGATCGCTTGAAATATGCTTTAGGCTTGAAAGCAAATCATTCACAATAAATAATCCATTCGAATAAAATGTCTTATCCTGAAATACTAAAATTTATTAACAACAATAAACCATCATTTTTTATTTCAAAACAAATTTCTGACGGTCACGCATAGCTTATATGTGCCTTGTAACGTATAATTCGACAAACTAGCCAATTGCGATTGTATACATATTTTATTAACATTTTTATTACCGAATAGTTTCACTTCACTTTAAAATTGGTACGTCTAAGATAAGTTGTTAAAGATGATATGAATATAATTATAAAAATTGTTATTGGAAAGTACATATGATATTCGAAATTTTGTTGTACAAGAAAAACATAATCTTATTATATTTATTGTATTTTAAAAAAACCTCGTTAATAAAAGTAAAGATTATTTACCAAAGAAACATTTTTATTTTTATTTTATTTACTAATTAATGAGTGAGATGGTAAGGACGCGTTAATCTTAAGCGATGATTGTGGGTGCAAACACTACTAAATTTTCATATGCTTAATTTGTGTTATAATTTCATCATTCATCTCGTGCTTGACGGTGAGGGAAAAAATTGTGAGGAAACCTGCATTTGTCTAATTTCACTGAAATTCTGCCACATGTGTATTCCACCAACCCACATTGGAGCAGCGTGGTGGAAAAAGCTCCAAAACCTTCTCCTCAAATAAAGGACAGGAGGCCTTAGCCCAGCAGTGGGACATTCACAGGCTGTTACTGAATACCTCTTCACCTCGTAGATTTTTGAGTATTACAGTCCTCATTCCGTAGCCATCAGATATTTATAAATTACTTTATTTTTATATCTCCAGCTACCGTCATCGTAGCAAAATGAAGTACATACCTGTTCAAGTATAATCATTAGGTTTTAATCACAATTTCATCAAAATTGGTCGAGGAATTTTCGGCGGTATCTCTAACAAACAGATTTACAATTTTATTTTATTTTAGTTCATTTATCATCAATAAATTAACCATATCATTAATAATATTAGTGAATTTAACAGTTAACTAAAATAATATTGTAAGAGTGGACCGGACGGTAGAAATTGTGTTGTTAACTGTACCGACGGCGTGTCGATTCTACTGTGGGAATGTCTGGTCGTGAAACGCCTGTGGCCTATGACAATTTGCATTTTTTTGCCGCCCGCACTGACTGATCGCTTAGAGAGAGGTCTAAATCATAAGCCTTCTGAGGTCTTTAATCCATACTATAATTATATACGCCAAAGTAACGCTGTCTGTCTGAGTTTTGTGGAATTTGGTTTTGGAATAGCTTGAATCGTAAGCAAAGATGAAAAAACCAGTTTAGAAAAAAAAAATCATATAAATCACATATCATTAAAATACACTAAATTATAAAGTTTTTAAACAAAAAATAAATATTACTTGTTTCTTTAAGTAATTATTTTATCTACATGTATTACAATTATTTACAATTCAATAAAAGCATATTTTACATAATTTTAAATACAATTTATTTAGCAGTTTTATTTTATATGGAAGGCAGATCAACTGGTCTATTTGATGATAAGTGAGTTACACCCATAATAATATCATAACCATTACCGTAATGAGCCACCGATCATGAATACTAAGATGGTATCCCTCGTGCCTATAAATAGTTAAAGGTTTTATTTGAAAAGATAAGTCAGTAGACGTCAACTACTCAGACGAGCTAACATAGTTCTACCACCAATACATAAGTCTCTCAAGTGGCGCCTAAAATATATCGTAATGCATTTAATTTAAAAATTATAAATTTCCACTGATTAACTAGTGATAGGGCTTTGTGCAAGCTCGTCTGGGTAGGTACCACCCACTCATCAAATATTGGTATTGTTGTGTTCCGGTTTGAAGGGTGAGTGAGCCAGTGTAATTACAGGCACAAGGGACATAACATCTTAGTTCCCAAGGTTGGTGGCGCATTGGCGATGTAAGCGATGGTTAACATTTCATATAATGCCAATGTCTATGGGCGTTGGTGACCACATACCATCATGTCGCCCATATGCTCGTCCACCTACCTATTTTATAAAAAAAGATTAAATAACCTATGACACTTAATTGGTGGAAAATTGTAGTATCCAGCCCGTCTTTTTCGATAAAATCTACACTCGGTACTGGTGTTTTAAAAGCGCATGTAAGCGCCTACTTGGATAAAGTACATTTTGTTGAGTATTACTGTTTATGTCTTGCACCATACAGCCGGCCCGCGGCGGCCTCAAGCAAATGTACTCCATACTCCTTGTTGATGGCACTCTATATTCGCTAATTACGTACATCAAAACGGCGTGTTGCCTTCACGATCGTGTAACTTTGTGTGATATACTGACCAGTGGGTTTCGTTTTACTGTTCGACTTTTTAGAAACGATCATATACTTTTGTTTATTTTATGAAAGGCTTAATGCTTTTTTATATACCATATTCTCTACATTATACATATATACAACCAGTAATATCCCACTGCCGGCCAAAGGTTTCGTCTCATGTTAAGTGGAAGGTTTGGAGCTGAGTACAAAGCTGGTCTTGCCCTGGTCTTTCTTGTGTCTTATCGGATTAGCCGTCCAATTGGATTATAATAGTGTGAGAATAATTAGTACACCAATGTTTGTCAACACATTTGTCCTAAGTTAGCTACTCTCCCTTGAAATTGTCTTCGTGGCCTAAATCGGTCAGAAGGACATCATTATTAATATTTTTAAGAACAGTTCTCTTAAGCAATAGATTAAGAGAGAATTAATTGTTATGACGTTGGCGTTTACTGTCTCAAAAAGTTAAATACGTTCACTTAAGTTATTAATCAAGGAAAGCTCGACTTGTTTAGGGAAAACTGCGGCACCAACCATCAAGGAACGGCCGATTTAAAATCTCATTGCGAACACATTCTTATTACTGGTGGTAGAGCTTTGTGCAAGCTCGTCTGGGTAGGTACCATCTACTCACCAGATATTCTACCGCAAAATAGCAGTACTTGGTATTATTGTGTTCAGGTTTGAAGAGTGAGAGAGCCAGTGTAATTACAGGCATAAGGTACATAACGTCTTAGTTCCCAAGGTTGGTGGCGCATTGGCGATGTGAGGGATGGTTTACATGTCTTACAATGCCAATGCCTGTGGGCGTGATGGTAACACAAACCATCAGGTGGCCCAAATGCTCGTCTGCCTACCTATTCTATAAAAAATATATGTAATAAATAACATTTGTGAAACTTTAACATTCAATAACAATAATACAATAGGGTTTTAGATTTTTTTAAATACAAACCGATTGCTACAAAGTAGAAATAAAGAATTGATTCCAACTGTAAGTGAGATAATTGATTCGGAAACGTATGACCATTAAATTTTTTCACCAATTTATGACCAATGAATGGTAGATGCTTTGTAACGTTGGATAGTATGATTAAGTTGTATACAATTACTATGAAAAATAAATGAATAACGGCTAATTGAATAGTCACACCTTCGTCGATAATTTATTTAATGGATTTTACAATACATCGCTTCGGGCGAAGTCAATTGCTATCGAAATCAATATGATAAACGCGAGTATATTATCTAAGCAACCTGTAATCATAATGCCGTGAAAGGCAATTCATGTTAAACTTCCAGTTTATTGTATTACATTGCTGGTTTTCTGTATCATTGAAATTAAATTGGAAATTTATGATAACAATGCTTAAGGTGCGTTTTCACTGAATTATTTTTTAATTTAAAGTCTGTAGGAAAATGGCCTGATAGTAAGTGGTTACCACCGCCCATAGACATTGACTCTGTAAGAAATATTACCCATCCCTCACATCGCCAATGCGCACCAACCTTGGGAACTATGATGTTACGTCCTCGTACATTAGCCCATTCGACCCTTCAAACCGGGATACCATAGTTATACACTAAGTATTGTCGTGTTCCGGTTGAAGGGTCTGAAGCTGTTTGGACGCAAAATATATGATGAATGGATGGTACTCACCCAGGCAGTAATTTTTCCCAACTATTTGTAATTCTTCAGAAGGTATTTAGCTTTTTCACTTTGCCCCGTGTTATTAAAATTGTTTTTTTTTAATTAAATTATTGCATTCGTATATGGATCTTTTTTATTATAATATAAAAATATTAAACCAATACTGTATTTTTTTTTTAATATTATAAATGCAATAGTAACTCGGTGTGTCTGAACCGAATTTGATGAAATTTTGTATGGAGCAAGCTTAAGTCCCTAGAAAGGAAATAGTCTACCTTACCTACCTTTTCATACCCTACCCTATGCCTTTCACGAAAACTAGTTAAATATACTATAATAACAAGTGATCACAAGCAATGTAGAGTGTGTTGATTTGAGTTCGGAATTTTTCTATAACGATCGTAAAGCTGTGTGCATATTATCGCTCATAAATCCTAAATTATTTTTGTTGAGTAAATTGAAGAAAGGTTATGGAATTCAGTGTATAATGGTTATGAAAATAACTATATACTCGTATATATGTAGATATTTTGCTTTATTGATCGCTACGATATATTTATATATGTGATACCTAATAGTACATAACAAGATTTATCATGTATTTTTTCCTTGATATATTGTCCGTGAGCTTGGTATATATTTTCTATAATTTCGATTTGCATTATTTTAATGTCTTTATATGTTTATATAAGGCAGTACCACAACTATGGTGTGAACGAAACCAATGCTACATAGTATGTAGACGAGGCTTTACATTATCGTGAGAAAAGCCCGTTGGCGACACTGCTCGGTCTTCGGACAAGGTACTTAAGAGTTTTTTTGTTAATTTCACCAGTAATTACGATTTGATCGTTATAAGGTCACAGTGTATGCGTGTGTATTATTTTGTGTGAAAGTTCATTATAAACTATGTCAGACTTGTACGTGGACTGGTATGTGGGCTGTGGTAGTTTGGTTAAATATTTCTTAAATTTGCTTTAAAAGTAAAATTTATTAGGTTAATGAAACGGTAATGGATTTTAAGATTATATTGGTCGATTTGTCAATGCAAGTGCGTCTTTAAATTCAATAAATAATCTCATAATCCGATCGGTAGATTGTACATGCGCTGGACGAACGGCGTTACATGCTTTCCGACGCACGGAAGTGTAACGGCCAATATCCAAACTACGGTCTGCTAAGATTTTTTCGACAGAATAACTCAATAGCTTCATATCGACCCGCTCATTACTCATTCAGTCAACTGACTAATTTTGCGTTGCTTTTAATTTAATTTTAAGGCGGCAATGACCATATATTCCTGAATGTATGGACGTAAATCATACACTTACATTCAACCAAACTCCTGCATGGTAGTTCAATTATATTTTTCCATAAACTGATTTTATTAACATACGCTATGATATTTAATTGATGGAAATAATTGAGATTTACACACTTACGAGTTACACTTACATTTACATTACATTACATCGTGGAATAATGTTTTAAAATATGTGTGCTCCTTCAATTAAAGGAGACCACAGCAAGCACATATTGAATATATAGTTAGAATATCTAAATGCGCAGATCTCAATAAATAGCAGATCGTTTGTAAAAAAATTGCTTATTTTAGTTACTGATTATTCAGAAATGCTAAGTAACTTCGATCCGAAGTGACGGATCACTAAGCTATCTGATAAAGTAACTAAAGTAACAACCTGTAAATGTCCCACTGCTGGGCTAAGGCCTCCTCTCCCTATTTGAGGAGAAGGTTTGGATCTTATTCCACCACGCTGCTCCAATGCGGGTTGGTGGAATACACATGTGGCAGAATTTCGATGAAATTAGACACATGCAGGTTTCCTCACGATGTTTTCTTTCACTGTCAAACACGAGATGAATTATTATCACAAATTAAGCACATAAAAATTCAGAGGTGCTTGCCCGGGTTTGAACCCACGTTCATCGGTTAAGATTCACGCGGTCTTACCACTGGGCCATCTCGACTTATCTGATAAAATGTACTGAAATTATGTTAGTGAGGGTCACGTGGTTAATCAAATCAAATTATTTGAGTTATTATATCATTGATTTGTGTTTATAATTATTGTCGTGTCGGCGAAGGACATAGGTTGCTATGGTTAGACTCCTGCAAGTTTCGACTGAAAACCTGCCTCATGTGTATCCTCCATCCTTCATTCGAGCAGCAAGGCGGAATAAGCTTTAAGCCGTCTTCTCAAAAGCTTTACCCCAGCAGTGGAACATTCTCTTTATATTTACTTGTTTATGTAACCATCGCATGTATGAAACCGCGGTTCGCAATTAGTTAATGTAAAAGTTATTGTCTACTATATATTTCCACACATAAATAATTAAACCTATTATTCAATGAAAACAATCTTTAGTTTTATTCATAAAAAATTAAAATATTTCTTAAAATTACTGTTAAAGATAACAAAGATTTGATATCGGAGAGTTTGCTTAGAACCGGTTGGCGTGGTTGGTGGATGCTTGCTTTCCACGCCGAAGGTTGTGGGTTCGATTCCCACCCAGGACAGATATTTGTGTGCATGAACATGTCTGTTTGTCCTGAGTCTGGGTGTAATTATCTATATAAGTATGTATTTACAAAAGAAAAATAGTATATGTAGTATATCAGTTGTCTGGTTTCCATAGCACAAGCTTAATTTGGATCAGATGGCCGTGTGTGAAAAATGTCCCAGGATATTATTATTATTAAATGGAATATCTACTATTTAAACACTTATACGTAGACTAAGTTAAAAATCCGTAAGACTCTTATGCTACATAAAAATTTTATTATCATTTGTTTAATATTTTTTACGAAATCAATAATTATCATTTGGTAATATTATGTTAAGTTGAAATATTACTGAAATAAAATTATAATTTTATATACATGCATCGTAATATTAAACATTCCAGAACGCGATGTCTTTAAACAATTTATGGACGATACCGATGTCGCTATGAGATTGCGTCCATTGAGTACATAGCGCTGAATAGCGCTGTATTTGTAATATATACTTATCCGTGACTCGGGTGATAATAGTTTAAGCTAAACGCCAAAAACCAAAACAATATAAAGTGTTTATATATGTAAATAATACATTGATAGTCACATGTTTTATAAAAATATCAGTGCTGTCAAATAAAAATTACCTCAAGATCTTATCTTTAAATATGTTTTCGTTTAAGATAAATTATATTATGTAAAAAATAGCACATTATCATGATTCATGTTTGTATTACGAATTGTAGTGATAATCTGATTTTACGGAAATATCGTTCTATAAATAAGATTTATGATTTTGGTTTTCTTAATGTAGTATTACAATAAAAAATCTTCGATATTCATTTGAAAAATCGAATCCTAATCGAATTCCGGTCACGGTATCCAATCTTAAGGACTGACGAAAAGACAGAAGTGCTCTCTATACCCTCATTTTTATAATCCGTCATAACCGGAGAGAGATCATCAGCATCATCAGCTTTACGTGCTTTCCGATGTATGGGAGTGTAAACAGCTTCCTAAATTCGAACTAAACAGAAAACCTCCATAACTTTGAATTGGTTTGTACACCGGGAAGTATTATATGATACCTATTAGACGATGCAGTAAAAAGTAGCAGCTTTACATCGCTTAACAAAAGCATATATTGAAGTGGTAAGCCGACATAAGCGATACGGTAATAATTGATGCTTCATGATTTGTGCTTCCGCTACCGATCGCTACTTGCCTTATAATTAGTTGGTTTGATTTTATTATGTCGTAAAACGTGTTAGAATATCCAAATTACATCCATCGTTAAAGATAAATAACGGTTAGATACCAAGCTAGGAATTTATATTATTAAAGTACATACATTCAGATAGAGGTGTATTTTAACTCAAGTTCCTTTCCAGTGCTGTAACTTTTGATTTATGCTGAACTGCGGTTAAGATTTTACTTGTCATATCTATAACACGGTCTATGTTCATATTTTTTGGATTTAACAGACGTGCCACTGAATACTTAAATTTATTTTTACATTCCCGATGACGATTTGAAATCGTGAACTGTTGTAATATTTTCATAAAACGACACAGAGTTTTCCCACGTGGGTTTCAAATGTTTGGTTACGTCATCGAAGAGAGGTGATGGTGTACTGGTGGAAGAGCTTTGTGCGAACTCATCTGGGTTGGTACCACCAACTAATCAGATATTCTACCGCAAAACAGCAGTACTTGGTATTGTTGTGTTCTGGTTTGAAGGGTAAATGAGTCAGTGTAATTATTGGCACAAGAGACATAACATCCTATCATCCACTTACCATCAGGTGGCCCATATGCTCGTCCGCCTTCCTATTCTATAAAAAAAAGAGAAGTGTTCGCAAATGCGACATACATTTATAATTGCATGTAAATTTAATTGCATGCAAACTAATACGATTTTTTTTACATCATATGTAGATGGACTAGCAAATGAGTCACTTGATGGTAACTGGTCACACCACCGCTAAAAGATTGATCTAAGAAATACTAACCACCTCTTACAAAGCATTATCACCTAGTAAAATAGATTGCAAAATCGGTAATTTAAAAAGTTGTTAAAGAAAACAAATAAATAAATAATTCTATTTACGTAGATATTATCAAGAAGCCAAGCGTAGTGAAATAATACTTCCTCTGGTTGTTAATATTTCATAAGTAAATTATTTTAAACACTGACTTACGGCCTTACTTATAACGTTCAGCAGGTGATTAGTTAAACGATGCTGTCTTCTTCTTTCGAATGTCAAATTAATAGTGAGAGAAAGAGTCTGTTATTATTCTGTCTGTTTGTCTGCCATTGGAATATGGTATCAACATATAACCAACAAATCTTAACAACACAAACTTGAAGAGTTTTTAAAATATCATGAGGTGTAAACTTAGTTTAACACGTGCAAAAAATGTAAATGACTTGTTTAAACAAGACACAATTTAAAGGCTTTTACTTAAACGTGTGTTCGTACTATTTGCACCGATTTGATAATATTGGGAATGAAGGAATGATCACGTTTCAATATTCCTAAGCAATGAAAGATATGACAATGGTTTATTTATATAAACATTTAGTTGAATAATAATGTTTTGTTGATGTTTGAGTTAATTGTTTGTTATAGTATTTCTTCGCTTGCATTCCGTTCATTTTTATTTCTTACAAGTTCATTGAGGCTATTCATTAGCAAGAAATATACAATATTAGCAAGAGGTTTGATATAATATATTCAGCTTCATATTAGTAAGCCTTAGAAAATTGTATTAGCAAGTTTTAGGCTTCCTTGAAGAGTAGATTCGGAGATTAAGCCACCACGTTGCTATACATGTAGTAGGAATTTAATCGACACATAGGTACATTATCCCACGGTTGTTTTTCTTTTACCGCGAATTACGAAGTGATTTGAACCTGCGACCTTTAGGTGAGAACCTCATATTATCCAATGGGTCAAGTTATATCTATCTATCTTAATAAAACTGCATCATAATCCAGCGATGTTAGTCATAGGCTTCTTCCAAACTGGCCCAAAGGTCCCAGTTTCTCACCACATTCTTCAGGACATTGGCCCACCTGGTTAGAGGTCGCCCTGTGCTGAGTTTGACCTCCACGGTCTCCACTCTAGGACGTGTCTGCCCTAATGGCCTTTGTTCTTTCGATATTCGTGACCAGCCCACTGCAAGTTCAGTCTGATATATATTTGAGAAATACCGAAGCCATTTTACCCCTGTTATCTCTTAAGTGTTTTAGAACTATATACTTATATTTCTTTATGTTAATTAAAGAATACAAACAATATAAAAGTAAGTGTCTTACAGAAGTCAATTTAAATTGGTTCTAAATACATGAGTTTGAATCTAAAATACTTCTTTATGTACCTAAACCTAAAAAATCATAATTTAATTAAAACAATTATCAAGCTAAGATTTTAATATTAAAAACAAGCTTTAACATTCCATAATTAAAATGATATCAATAGAATTGTCTTTTTTATAAGAATAATTTCCAATAATAATTATTAGGTATTGTATGCGTGACCAGATTATTACCATTATGTATCAAAATCAAAATTCCACATGGTTCGTGGTTGGCGTTCATCGTGTGAACTAGCCCTGGGCCGCCACGCGAACATTCCTGTCAGATTACTTGAACAACAGCGATACAGGCCAAATCGGATGTTTCACTTTGAGGAAAAGGAGAAATGGCAATTTATTTATCGTAACTTACAATTTAGAACTCATATTTGATTTGTGTATTCTTAAATAATGTTTTGAATTCAATCCACTTAAGCATTACATTTAAATAGCGATAAAATAAACATAAAAGAAAAACATAATAATAAAATTGTAACTGTAATAGCGAGAACGTTTTTTAGCATAATTATTATGTAATTAAATAAATATGGATTAATAATATAAAAGAAATATTATATAGTACTTGCAAATCTTAAAAATTACCGTAAAAAAATATTATTATGAAAGACATGACAAGAGCATGAAGTTTACGCTTGTCACGTCAATATAGTCTACGTGTGAAACTACACAATACAATATGCAGTTATATGCATATTATTATTACTAAAACCTTTCCTAAAATGCTGTATCTTCTAGTATGTTATATATATAATTCTATTTACGTAGACGTTATCAAGAAGCCAAGCGTAGTGAAATAATATTTCCTCTGGTTGTTGATATTTCATAAATAAATTATTTTGTACACCATGACTTACGGCCTTACTTAACGTTAAGCAGTTGTTAACTTAAACGATGCTGTCTTCTTCTTTCGAATGTCAAATTAATAGTGAGAGAAAGAGTCTGTTATTATTCTGTTGCCTATTAGTTGTTTCACTTAGGCATAAAAAAACTCCTCGTTTATTACATTACTATACAAAATAAGCTATATATAATTATACTTACCCAGAGTTCTACTTCAAGTCACCATTGGACGCAATTAATTCTATTAAGCTACTACAACACTTCTAGGTTTAGAAATATATTTTTATCATTTCTTATTTTTAAAATATTTTTATCGTCCAGTTAATAGTTAATCCATGTGTATATTCAACAAATAAAATATGTGTATTTAAAATGTAAAACTGCTGTAAGTATTTTTTATAATTATTGATAATTAAATACACATCGTAAAAAGTAATAAATATTTTTCCTTAAATCCGTATAATAAATCACAGTGATAATTACACGTATCATTCAAAAAGTTTTTATATAATTCTTATGACCGACTGACAAACCCACTACTGTGTAATTTCAATAATACTGGCCATTGATCTTTCTGGCTACTGATCGACATTCCAAGCAAATTGCAATTTTATTTTGTTCACATTCAAATTTTAAATCTGCGTGTTGCGAGACTACTGATTACTGAATTCCTTGGTGAGTCTTGTTATTTTTCTTTGAACGAACAGTTTGAATTGCATATAACCTTTCGAACTGTAATAATAGCATGTTTGATAGGCAGGTAATAGAAATTTAAAATAAAGAAAAAATAGTTTTCACCCAATTTAAAAATAGAATGTTTGTCGCCTATGTTTATGAATTTTTCAATAATTACTCGACTAAACTGATTTGGTCGATCAATATTATGATATTATGAATAAGAATGGGAATATTTGTGTCGATATAAATATAACCAACATTTATTTTACAAACTAAACCAGTTATTTTATGCTACTGTTTTAAACCTGCGATTTTTATATCGCTAGTATCATTGAGCTGTTAATGTATCAAGGAACTTACGTGTGAAAGTGACTGACATATAAGCGTGCCGTGTCACGTTGACATAAACTGTCGTTCAGAAATCACTGTTATCTCACGCTTCGTAACACTTGATTGCAATCAAACATGCGCATGCGCAGTTCATGTATTACTTAGAGTTTAGATGTGTATCGATTAATCTTGATTTATAATCTGCCACCAGCAAGTCTTATACGAACCTCTACATGTATAATGTATTACATATACTGATTCTTGCTGTGCTATGCCTCGTGTATATGTACCCTAAATGGCCGTAGGTTTGCTCTCGAGGTTCTAGTCAGGCTCATTGATAGACAAAAATATCGGATCAGTATCATACCGGACTTTAGAAGGTGGCAGTGTTGCCTCGGAAAGCATGTAAAGCCTTTGCTCCAGTGCCTGATCTCTGAGTATAATTATATTTAAATTTAAAGTATAATTGATAAATAAGGATTATTATAAATATATTACAAAAATTTTAATTTACATCTCTAAATATTTTATTAAACGCATAAGTATAATGAATCAAAAAAGTTAAACGATTATTAGTATAAAAACAGAAAATACCTAACGATAACATCCTACATAAATTTAAAAGTTACAATCCAACTAAACCTTCAAGTGAAGTCATAAAATCCATTCCAAAAGCGCTAAATCGCGACTTCTTCCTTCATTTACTTCTAATCGTTTAATAAAAGGACTGTCAAAACACGGGATACGTTTGAACCTTTCGGCTCTTTTGTGCTTTGCAGGTGCAAAATGTATGAAAAAACTTTTCAAAAAGGTTTTATGACGGCGCTTGCAACGTCGTGCGACTGGCCATCGATAATTTCGCTGGCGCCATTTATTTCCTTTTAAACTATTGATTTATTTTAATCAGTAAGTAACAAAACATTTATTTAAACAAGAAATCCGTTTATAAGTCGGATGTACTTTTTTAATTTTATTCGATTATTTTGAATCATGTGTTTTAGTGTATTTCTATGATTTTTTAATTTTTTTTTACTACTTTATTTGTCCAAGAAAAAGGTATATTTTAACTGTTTTATACTCTTGGCCTTTATTAAAAAATATTTAATAGAAATGCGATACTAACTGGCATTATATTAGAACCGTTATAATAATTATTATATTTTTTTTATCACCAGGGGTTGTGGTCTTCTGCACCTGCGACTGTTAATTATTCATTTGGGTAAGCAACTGTAACTATAGTCGATAACGGATGGTCGTCACACATTTATAGTTTGACATTTAAAAAATGAATATCAGTAATTAATTTGCTTAAGATCTTGCTAAAACTGCACTCATAATATCTGACCTATATTTAAGATAATATAAGATTTTTTATTAATAACTTTCTGTATAACCTTTTCCAATCGAAAGTAAAGAAAAACAAACCTCCAATTTAATATGTAAAGCAATTATAAAATGCAATTAGCTTACAGCTCTGCTATATTAAGCACTACAAACAGTTCTTGATAAATATATCTTTATTTATAATACAATACTATTCAACTCAACAAGTCATATCCACTTTAATTTACTTCTCAAAGTTTCAATAACAACTTCGAAATCATTCAAGACGCCATTTTTAAGAAGGCATAATGAAAATCATCGATTACCAATTCAAGATTTCCGTTAATGATATTGCGTTAATTCAATGTCAATTGATTGTCTTTACTTCTTTTGTTGTTGAAATAGACTGTAGCAAGTGTAGGCCGAATTTAAGTGTTCTATTACATTGCTTTTAAGAGATTTATATACCTTTACACGTGTCAGCAATGTCATAGCTTGATAAAGACCCCTGTGTGGCGGTGAGTAAAATCTCGTAATGTTTATAAGACCATACATTGCTTTCTAGATTGTGAACGCAAATACTTGTCTCGCGTATTAAATCGCCATTGGCTAAAAGCTCCGACTGACACGGGTATAACCAATGTGGAGCGCCTAAATACATATGTATGTGATCTTAGTAGTTTTGATAGATTTTGCCTAAACTTATCTGTAATTTAATAACACTTTTCGACAGTTATTTTTTAAATATTAGCATTTATTGAACCGTAAATATCAATAATACGTTATTATTTCTTTACAGAGGCAAAAAAGTATTGTAGTTTTTAACATACGGCAGTATGTTTTATGTTCGACGCTTGCTTTGTTTTTATCAGTATGTTTGTTAATCGTTAAATGATTTGAATTTTTGAATAAGATATATTTATCTTAACTCGCGAAACTACTTTAGACTAATTTCTTGGTAGAGGTTTGTACAAATCCATCTGGGTAGGTACTACCCACTTATCAAGTATTATATCGCCAAACAGCAAAACATAGTATTGTTCCGGTTTCAAATGTGAGTGAGCCAGTAAAACTAGAAGTACAAAGGGAAAAACATCTTAGTTCCCAAGGTTGGTGGCTCACTGGCGATGTAAGGAACGCGTCTATCGGCGTAGGTAACCACTTTGCAACAGGTGACCCATGTACCTGACCTCTACCTATTTTATATAAAAAAGTCTTAAAAAAAATGTTTTTAGTTTTTATTTGTTAGTATTTTCTGGTAGTTTTTAAGTTACCTAATTTCTTTTTTGACGATTTCCGTTTATTGATAAAATAATATGTGTTAGTATAATTCAACTATCAAGACTAGATATTCGCAGTTAAATTCTTAGTAAAAACGAGTGTTTTGTGCTCAGAGCTGATAGTGAGCCTAAATAAACAGCGGTTGTACAACTCAGAAATACATTCAAATATACACATAATAAGCTATATTATTATATAATATTTGTATATATTTAAAAAATCAATACATTTATCTTATTCACATAAACTTTTATTTACTATTAATTCTCCACATTTGTAATTATTGTTAAATCTATATAAGATTCAACTCATTTTAAGCAATATTTATGTAAATTTAATTAAAAAACGCTAAAACCGGTGTAGCTGTACCTTATATGAAATAAAAAATCTATTTATTTAATTTATTATTGTAACATTCTTTATACTTAAAAAAAAAACAATGTTGTTATAATACATATATAACATAATTTATTACAACAATAAACATGATTTATTACGTAAATATTACAACATCAAGAATTCTAAGTATGTCTTTTAAATAAACTGTTGTATATAATCGAGAGAGAGGGAGACAGGTATGTCGTAATATTGCCACAAATAAATAAATGTAAACACAACAATGTAAAATGGTAAATAGTAAAATGTAAGATTTGTATTTAATGATTGTGAAAATTTTAATTTTATTACTAATATACCTGATATAAATATTTGAATTTACGAAAAAAACAGAAAAGTATTTGAAAACGTACTCAGCTTCCTTTTTCATTCAAAATCATTATATCATCAAGATAACCGAATGCGAGATAAAAGAAACGCGAGACATTCACGAGCTTACGTACCTATAACGTAATACAGACAAAATATACACAAATAAAAAAGTAAGCAAACTTTAGCAATCTTATTGTAGCAATTCGTCAAAATTTGGACTGAAATCATATATGTTGCATTAAGTCACAAATCTCTTTGCTGTTGAATAAAAAAACACTCGGCTTTGCCTTATATCAAAGTGCAATAATTCTAAATATACAAATCATCTGTCTCTGTCACGCGTCAGCCCTAAAGCGCCGGCGCGCGCGCATCTCGCATTGTTTCCAGATCGTCTGTTAAACCCGCTACCTGGGTTTTGGCACACGAATAATTTATTTATAAAAACATAATATAGCTATGTAATGTAAACCTTTGGCAAAGAAATACAGTCAGTGGTTCGGCAGTGTGATTTAGGATAGGCGCCAGATAGTGGATACGATTTCTGTTTGTGACGTCAATTAAAAAGATAGACGTTAAAAACAGTATTTTAAAAAAATCGTGAAAAAGGAAAGCTACAAAAGCTATTTTATTTTATCGCTAGCCTAACTAATGTGAAATATTTGTTCACATACTGCAACATAGGATTGATAAAATTACATCCGATAACTTTAAGACTAACAAAGACAACACAAACGATGAAAAAAAATAAAGCAACAGTGCTATTCTATAAGAACTCACTTCATTACTCACCCGTAAAATGTTGACAACCGTCTTATGTATGATATACTATTTTGATGCGTGTATTCTTGAAATGTTACATTTATATGTCGTATATCATTTACTGACATTTTAAGACCGTTTTCAGCGGTAAAATTCGAGTTTGTTCTTACAGTCACCGTACAAAGAGAAGAAAAAACAAAAATAAAACTTGTATAGTTTTTGCAAGAATTTTTACTAAATAATATGATAAAAGTTTAATTGCACTTTTATGATAATAAAAAAAAACATGTGGCAATAACAAATTCTACTGCTCAGTTAACAATAAACACGAGGCATGTGGTAGCTACATGCATACTTTAAAAAAAATCGCTTGAGCTTTACTTGGTTCCGACCTGCTACTTATAATTTCTGTGTAGAAAAACCCATTTAATTTTTAACGGGTCGACCCGGGTCTTGAACCCTGGCCTCGGGATATATATACCTAGACCAAGGAGGCAGTCCATGGCCTAATATAAAATTAATACCTACTCAAGGAGCTGTGATTAAAACCGAGGATTGCGTTACTTTATTCCGCATCTTACTCCGCATAAAATTCGACGGCACGGCTGGCGGAAAGAATTAGCTAAGTTTTGTACTGTTATTATTTTCCTTAATAAGGAATATATTGGGTCCATAAAGAATTAATAAAATACCGTAACTTCTATTTTGTTTAATAAAACACACATTGAAAAATCCGTTTCAACTTTCTTCCGGCAAAGTCGTGGTGTGTACTAGTTATAATAAATGCGTACGTCATTTCGGAACTCACGGTCTTCAATTGTTTACTGTGGAATGACTTGTATCAATGGCTCTTTGTAGCGGTTTAGTGCTCCCGTACGTAAAGAAATAGGGGATAATTAATAGCTTCCTTTTCCTGCTATCTTTGTTTAGTTAATTGGTTACGCGGTGTACGGCATACATTAAGAAATTACATACAAAATATTATTTAACAGATATGACGAAGATTGAATAGTATTTTGAAAAGTTATGATTTTCTTGTATAATTTTTTATTAATAAAAGATTTGTATAATGCTTCGATATTATAAAGATTTATATTACATATGTTTCAAACAATAATATCTCATTCGTTATGTATATCGATGATGATGACCTACTTCGCTTTCTTAATCGCACTCAAATTTGATATACACATACCATAAATATTAAAATCCAAATAACAATGCACTCTAAAATAATACACTAACCGAACCTAACTGTTTTGTTTTTGTATTCGTTCGATATTTAAAATTAACAAGAAATCATTTTGGTATTGTTTAATTGAGCATATTCGAATTTCGAATACTTTTATTTATCGTTAAATAAAAAAGGATTTATTTTAAGTAAGCAAAAAATCGTTGTGCTTGAATTATTTTTAATACATATTCAATTATTAAATTAATAATTTATGTTATTATATAGAGTTAGCGTTCAATGTATCAGGACAAAAAGTACAGACCCGTCCAAGTTAGTACCGGTATCCATTATAGTAATCGTTATTCAAAAGTAGAGCTTACATATTCACACTTACGTAAACTTCTGAATGTACCTTTGTCTGTAAATTAACGGCTTATAATTGCTATAATCTCGCAAATTGACTCCGCAGAGAAAAAGCTACTCATTATGAAAAGAGGTTAATAAATATTAGCGTACGATTTAAGTGCCGCGGAAGTTTCGGAAAGATTATTAAACGATTAATTTCCTGGAATTCCGTAAGAAACTAAGCGCAGAAAGCGGTCGTGAAATGTCAGAAAGTGATATGCGACATTGACCATAATAAATGTAACATTTCAGGTTGTCAACATTACACGGGTGAGTGATGAAGTTGTAAAAGAATAAGCACTATGTATCGAAGTGTCGTCTTGTCGAATTATGAGAGTTAACGGTAGGAAGTGCACTTGTGTAGTTTTTTAAATTCTTTAAATGATCGCTGACACTGACTTCTGCTCTAATGATTACACAGACAGCCTTAATAAACTTGAAGTATTTGTCTTGGTATTCGTGTTTTTGTTTGTGTTGTTTATTAAATTCTCTACAGAGCATCATCGAATGTTGTTGGAAGTGATAGGTATAAAGATATCAAACCATATCAAGCAAATTAAAGTCCGTTCAGAGTTAGTGACTTTAAATTTATTATTTGTAATTCAGGCAACAACCAGTTACTTGCTATTCAGTAAAATGTATTAACATAGAATGCCTTAAAATAAAAGACAATTTAACAACTCTCTGCTCGTTAAATTGATCAACTACCAATAATATTTTACATGGCTGGCCTCTGGAACACCTTTTAACCACTACATTAAGATAGTCATCAGAAAAAATTGCACATGAAGAAATAATCAGACAGGCTTGACAATAATCGTAATGGTAACACAAATTGACATAAAAAAATAAACGACCACTACACGAAATGACAATATTTGTCCCAAGCGAGTCCGCTGTATTTGACACGCTCCTCGTTACGGGTATAAACGTAATCCGCATTATTCTCAAATAGCCGATCGTTCAGCTGCTAACGGCACAGATGTCCCGAGCAAATTAATTGGAAATGTCAAGTGCACGAGAGCCGACGCCATCTTGTCCCCCTATTCTTTATTTTTTTCGCGCGCACGTGGCTCTTATTGCTAACCAGCTGGGCTAAAACGCCTTGCATTTTTTAACATGGCAACAGTAATTCTGACATTTGACATTCGCGCGGGAAGGTGCATTCGGAAATTCTAAGATGGGTTCAGATAATGCATAAATAAGTGACCTATTTCGTTTCGTTTTTTTTTTGTTTTTAATTAAAATACTGCCGTCTGTTTCCGGTAATTAGATGATCAGTGTTAAATTTCATTCTATATATTTTATTAAGTCGCCTCCGCACACCTTTTCGGTCGAAATTTGAACACCTGATTCGTTAGCAGCTGATGATGATAGACTTAAGCCATGCCACCTTGTCTTTTCGTTACGGAATTTCCTTTCCATAATTACACACTATTTAAAGCTGCGACCAAATGCGGCGAAATGGCGATGACTCGATATCGTTTGGGCCGGTGAATCATCAGTCAGCGTTCATGATCGCGATTAATTATAGACATATATGTATTATGATTTAAATATAAGTAAATGACATTTTAAAAGTATAACGATGATATACAACGTATATCTTACTTTGTGTTTAAAGCCCTATTTAAATATTATATATAATTTATAAATAATATATTTATTAATATAGGAGGAAAATTTTCAAAAACTGTTAAATATGTACATCTGATAACTATACTTAAACATAATTAACGTATCGAAATCCGTTAAAAAAGCGACTAAATACATATAAGAACTTATTTATTATTGTAATTAATAATTAAGTCGTGGGTGCGTGAAAGGTTTTTTAAGAAACTCATCACCCATTTTCGTATTGCCTTATTAGGAAAACCTAACATTATTTCAAAGCACAGGTTACTTAAGACATAGATAAATTAGTCACAATACATTTTAATGGCGTATTTTTCAATTATAAAATAACAGATTATATAGATATAAAATAAACAACATATTTTTATAATATTTTGTAATTGTGTTTGTGAATGGTGTGTTCTCCTATAACTGGTTGTGCATAGTTAGTTTTAAGTTAATGTAAAAAGTGATTTGAATGTGTGTTATGTACAACTGTTGGTCCAAATAAATAAATATTAATGTCTTTATTTATATATATACGTATTAAAAGCTAACTAAGTAGCAGCAGTTTACTGGTGGTAGAGCTTTGTGCAAGCTCGTCTGGGTAGGTACCACCCACTCATCAGATATTCTACCGCAAAACAGCAGTACTTGTTATTGTTGTGTTCCGGTTTGAAGGGTGAGTGAGCCAGTGTAATTACAGGCACAAGGGACATAAAATCTTAGTTCCCAAGGTTGGTGGCGCACTGGCTATATAAGCGATGGTTGACATTACTTACAATGCCAATGTCTAAGAGCGTTTGGTGACCACTTACCATCAGGTGGCCCATATGCTCGTCCGCCTTCCTATTCTATAAAAAAAAAAAAAAGCTAATAAGGCCTCTTTTCCTTCCGAGGCGTAGGTTCGCATCTTATCCCAAACAGTCCCAAAGCGAGTTTGTGGATGCATGCATGCATGGTGGACACATATTGTAGATATTTAATTCGACCTCTGCATGTTTCCTCACGATTTCCTTCACCGCCAAACATAAGATGAGTTATACTTGTAATTGCTCGCCCGTTTTTGTAATCGCATTCTTCGATTAATAATCACGTGATCTATCCATTTCAAAAATAAGTTAAAAAATACGCTCCAGTATTATATACGCACAAAATTCAATCAATACCGTACCGTAACAGCCTGTGAATGTCCCACTGCTGGGCTAAAGGCCTCCGCACCTTTTTTTGAGGAGAAGAAGAAGAGAAGCTTATTCCACCACGCTGCTCCAATGCGGGTTGGTGGAATACACATGTGGCAGAATTTCAGTGAAATTAGACACATGCAGGTTTCCTCACGATGTTTTCCTTCACCGTCAAGCACGAGATGAATTATAATCACAAATTAAGCACATGAAAATTCAGTGGTGCTTGCCCGGGTTTGAACCCACGATCATCGGTTAAGATTCACGCGTTCTTACCACTAGGCCATCTCGGCTTTTTACTAGGCCATCTCGGCTTTTTTTAAATCAATGTTTAATAAATAATACTTTAATATTTTATATATTATCTTCTAAAAATAAGTAATCTGTGAACCCGATCGTTGGCCTGTAACATAAAGCGCTAAATTAAAAACAAACAACGTTTATGATATCATCGGTTTTCATGTGCGATTGCCTTATACACCTGATGATTATTATTAATAAGTTCTTTTCCGCGGTTTTATTTAAACTTCGAGATATCCTTTCATTACACTTAACTGGAATAAAATACGTGCTCTAAAAGCTGAAAGTATATATTTATTACTGTATATTTATATTATCGTCATTCTATATTTTTGTTACGGTTTACCTAAGAAGTGTAGCATAATCTGTTGTTTTTTTCACTGGACGCTATGCAATGTCTACTTATTTTTGTCTAATCCGCAAATCGTAACTCGACACTTTTTATTATGAATAATAATATGAGTCAGTATACATACCTGTTTATAATTTTCGTGTATCGGCTATAACGATGTGGCTTCGATTTTGTACTCAGATAAAGGTTTGTTTTAAAGTTATTTATTGTGAAATTTTTTTTTATAAAACACAAAAAAACAGGTCGCCCGGGTACTTTTATAGAATAATATGCCTTATATTGATGACAAAACATAATACAGATGGCAAGTGTTTATCACGAATCATGGATCTCGCGATAAATAACTCATTTCATATATGAGTTTTCCATATTGTTACATGAGTTATAAAACATAGAAAAAAATTACAGATTATAAAATAACAAATTAGATTAAATCCAAATTCAATTAAATTATATCTTAGTTTAGTACCTTTTCTCTGACATTGGTTCTGCAACAAGTCTATCACAGCAATGCCGGAGATAAGGACAGTCCACTGTATACAGTCATCCTAAGAATGGTTTTGGTGTTGGTACTCTGCGTACTAACTACGTATACTATACAAAACAAATTGGCATATTATTAGTTAACATACTATACTTATTTAACGTTTTTTAAAACGATTAGCTAAATATAAATTAACGACAAACACAATCAGTTAGGATTTAAACGATAATTTTGCCTTAATTTCATGGAATTCGTGGTGACAGTTTAAAATCATTCTATCTTTAGTTGTCGTTCTATTGCCACAGATAAGATAAGCTGAAACATCTGGTTGTTTATCTGTGCTCCATTTTATTTATTTTGGACGAAGATGCTAAGGCAACGTAATGTTTGCTGTAGCGAAATATAATGGAGCTATTAAAATGTATCTAATATTAGAATATTTTTTACCAGAAATATAAAATCATTGATTTTTTTATATAATAGGAAGGCGGACGAGCATTAGGACCACCTGATGGTAAGTGGTCACCAACGCCCATAGACTTTGGCATTGTAAGAAATGTTAACCATCGCTTACATCACCAATGCGCCACCAACCTTGGGAACTAAAATGTTATGTCCCTTGTGCCTGTAATTACACTAGCTCACTCACCCTTCAAACTGGAACACAACAATACCAAGTACTGCTGTTTTGCGGTAGAATATCTGATGAGCGGGTGGTACCTACCCAGATGAGCTTGCACAAAGCTCTACCACCAGATTGCTTGTACATGCGAATATCTCTAACGATTTTTGTTCCGTAAAAGACAATATATAGCTTCACTTACAAATTATCCAATCCTTTCATTCATAAATCACTTCATATAAAAACTGTAATATTTCTTTTATGTCATTTTACCGTAATAACAAGATCGAATTAGATTTTTCTGGTATGGATATTAAGCCATTTCATATAATAACTTGAATGACAAAAAATTAGAAAGCTCTGTATATGCTTTATCTCTACGACGTCAGATCCAAAGCTACAATTATGTATGTCGTTTAGATTTTTTTCACAAGATATTGTATGTTTTAATGTGTTAATATTAGAGAATAATCAAAACAAAACAATATGTTTCCGCGTAAAATATTCAAAATTCATTGGATTTTCCTTTACCCGATGCTTTCGTAACGTCAAAACAATGAGACATTAACAATTCACCTGACTGTCGCATTGGGTACGAAGTCAAAGAAAATTTGAATATGATATACGATATTTTTATTTTTTAAGGTAACACTGAGTCTTAAAAGGACTTACACTAGCAATATATTAAAGATAACATTACAGTTGAGATTGTTAATATTTAAAACGAATGACTTGTATCAAAATTCTTAGTGTTTGAAAATGTGTAACAAAAATATTAGCCCTAAGAATAACTACTATTCATTATCTATATATATTTGGAACTATCTTAGTTGCCTGTAGTTACTATGGCTCATAACCCTTCAAACCGGAACGCTACATTACTGCAGGTATTGCTGTTTAGCGGTAGAATATCTGTTACCTGGTACCTACCCAGATGGGGTTGCACAAAATCCTACCACCTAGGAAAATACATTTATTATATACCTAATAAAAATATATATTTATTACTTTGTTTGAAACACTTAGTTCCCAAGGTTGGTTTGCGATGTAAATCCTTCACAATATATATGGGCGACGGTGATCACGGCAAATGTCTGAAAATACTATTAAAAAAAATCCGCGACAAAACACGTACTACACAAATACAGACAATTAATTAATGGTTATCAAATTTTAATTAAATAGATAACGTAAATCCGAAGGCGATGAGTTAGTTCACATACATGCATTATGCACTAGCAAGGAGCAAGTGGGTTACATCTACACGTGTTATCAATTTACTCAATGAAACAGTAAATAATGTAAAATATTGTGATTTTATCAAACTAACAAATATATTTATGGAAATTGTTATGAATATTTTTTTGCATACAAACATTTGCAAGAATAAACGCTGCGTTAGCGTATTTCTTATCGATTTGATTATATACAGCATTTTTTTTTTATAAAAATAAAAACGATTTTTTTTCTGTTTTGAATATTTTGAAATATAGCGAGATGCAAAAAAATATGTGTGTACTCTTGATGTTAAATTTACTAGATTTCACCCGCGGCTTCGCTCGCTTTATGGAAGTTAGGTACCTTATGTCCTTTTCTATACCAAATACATATGACATATAAATATATAACAATGCCTATGTCAAATTTCATGTTGAGTACTTAAGACGAGAAAGCGTTACAAACAAACTTACTTTCACATTTATTGTATTAGTTATGATTCTAAATACCAAATTAATATCTTTGTTACCTACGTAATTCAAAATTACTGCTTTTATTTCAAATAATTTATAAATTGGTGTAAAATAAAGAGATAGATAGATAAAAAAACGTTATTACATTCAGTTGGAAATATAAAAGAAAATAAAAATACATTCAAATTAAATTTATTTAATAATATATTTATGCAGATTTAATTTTAATGCCTTCAAGCAAAGCGACGATGCAGAAGAAGTGAATTGTGTATTACACCCTTTTATTTTAAAAACGCGTGTGCAGTAGATGTTACCCCTGCGGAGGTCGGCATGCTACTGACAATGACAATAGTCAATAAGTGACACGCGGTAGACACGTGTCGTACACGTGGCGTCATCTATTGTGCTCTCTCGTTATTTTTCACGATTCATTATTTTTGTAGTTTATTATTTTTTTTTATTTTTTTTTATAGAATAGGAAGGCGGACGAGCATATGGGCCACCTGATGGTAAGTGGTCACCAACGCTCTTAGACATTGGCATTGTAAGAAATGTCAACCATCGCTTACATATCCAATGCGCCACCAACCTTGGGAACTAAGATTTTATGTCCCTTGTGCCTGTAATTACACTGGCTCACTCACCCTTCAAACCGGAACACAACAATATCAAGTATTGCTGTTTTGCGGTAGAATATCTGATGAGTGGGTGGTACCTACCCAGACGAGCTTGCACAAAGCCCTACCACCAGTAGAATTATTATTCACTGTTTGATATATTTTCAATTGTTTTACTTACCTTCTGTTTTGCTACTACTACCAAAGGTAGGTAGCAAAACAGTAGGGATTTTTGCAAGCCTTTCTGGGTAGTGCTGGTTACATATCATACACTTATCTATATATAGTTACTATTGTTTTAGTTTGAAGGGTGAGTGAGCCAATGTAATTACAGGCACAAGGGACATAAGGTATTAGTTCCCAAGTTATTGACGTATATATGTAAAGAATCGTTATTTTTTTAGTACAGCGCTAATGTCTTTGTGTCTCACCAGGTGGCCGATTTGCCAGTCCGCCTACTTAATATAAATAAAGAAATAACTAGCTTTATGTACGGATGGTATGCCTAAAGATGTAGTGGCTGACGTAATGAACTACGCTTTTCTATTGAATCGATATTACCGTTACCGCAATCTAAATCTATCACTTGGGAACCTTCGATGTATTTAAAGTTATTGTTTGTCACGATTTCTATACAGTACAGCAAGACCATAAATAACCTACTGCCGAGAAAATGCCGCATCTCTTGTTATGAAGGTTAGAGCTAAGACCATCATTATACTCCACTCCTGGTTGGTGAATATACATGTCAGAGTTTTATCATACACGTGAAGAACTTGCTGGGATTTGATCCCGCGGCTTCCACTTATAATCAATATGTTTATGGCGTAGGTAACTATAAAAAAATATATAATCTCTTGGTTGTGTTCAAAACCTTAAAAAAATATGTTCTTTTATATTCCATGAAATCTTAAAGGTTCTCGAAGTTTGAACTTATCAAGAAAAAAAATACACTTTGCCTTAACATTAAAAAGGTGTTGTCTAAGCTCGAACACTTATTTACTGTACCCTTAATATTGTTACACGTCAGTTATAAATAATCAGTGGCAGAAATAGACACTTCCACCAGATGGCCGAGGATATCCTGGACGCAACAGATTGCCGTAATTACGAGTAAGAGCGGGCGCGTGCGCTTGCGCACCCGATGATTGCTAAGGGCTCGTTATAGGGACATTGACGATATGACTACATAGGAAAATATATATTAAATTTAAATAATATGTATCGATTAATAAGTAAACAACTAAAGTGATATTAATTAAGTCTAATATTATCCTATTTTAATTTTATATTGAATGTATTTTTTTTATATTTCAAAGCAATATGCACGCTCGTCTATTAAGTTGTGTGTGAATTTTATTTTCTACAATTTTCTGTAATTATTATTAAGATAATTAAAGTATAAAAAATACATTATGCACTAGACCTAATTTTAACACGTACAAATTCGGAGCTTGCGTGTGGCTTCCGTTGGGGGATATTGGTCGATACCACAGAAGTTGACAACATTCTACATCAAAAATAAATTAATTATTAACTCATAAATTTACTTCGAATCGATATTGACAATTACGTATATTTGTAATTTCAGAACAATACATTTTTCATCATTAAAGTTTTTTAGTCATAAAAATTAAAAAAAAAAAAAAAAAAACAAAACCAAATGTTCACAGTACCTGCCGCTAACTTCAGGATGTCGAACTTCCGAAACAACTGTTCAAGTTTACAAGACAATGAATGATGGCTGAGTTTATTTACGTTTAAAATAACGCGTTCAACAGCCGTGAACGAGATCTGATGTAAGATACGGTTGTCAACATTTCTTTCATACTATGCGATTGTATTTGACATTGACATCATTTTAAACCTGTACGATCAAATTAGCAGACAGGTGACATTAGCAATGTCATAATCTTCAAACTATATTGGTGTTATAAAGCTCAAAAGTTTTTATTTATTTATGTATTTGGCGTAACAACAAAATATTCATTTTTCTTTTATTATTGACACCCATAAGCCTGGTCAGCTTGTTTGGATACTGCTTAAACATAGATAAACTAATATTAAAATAATAAAAACAAACACACATCAAACAAAAAAAAAAAAAGTAAAACAAATGAATACACAGGCGAGCTCTCAATAAACAAAGCTTATTTAATATTGTTAGTTTGTATGAACATACAGATATACCATATTAAAAAATTATAATTATTAAATATTATCATATAAATTATTAGGTAATTAGGATTATATTCATAGCTAGTATATGATTGAGTTAAGCTCGGGTACTGAATTCTATTAAATATTTCTATGGGATCGTGACCACTTACCATCATCCCATCTGCCCGTCCTACTTACACATATTTGAATTGATGCTACAAATTAAGCACACTTGAAACAGGAACACGATAATACTTAGTATTGCTGCTAGTAGAATATCTAATGAGTGGGTGGTACCTATCCAGGCGGGCTCGTACAAAGCCTTACCACCAAGTTTGTTAATTGTGATTGTTTTAACATTTTTTTTTTCGCTATAGCAAGTAATAATAATAATTTTGATGTTTATTTCGATATATATTTTGTTAGCGATTATCTGTGGACAATAGCTCTGGCAGCGTACACGTCGTAGCTGTCAAGGAGTACACATTTTATTTTTGTTATTCTTTTACGCGCGGATACCATGGTAATTGTTATCTCTCAGTGAAAGAATCGAAATGATCTGTAAATGATTTTTTATCGCATAATTAGCTAATTTGAGTAGCTCTTTCATTGTCTTGATAAAATGTTTAATTCGTAATTTCATGATTAATTACTTCTTTTTAATTAGTATTTCACGTCTGTTCTAAAAATATTATAATTCTTATCGCGTTACGTAACTCGTTAACTGGGGATGCTTATAGGTAATAACTTCATGCTACGACTCGAAGAAGTAAGCTGCACCATAAACATCAACTAACCTGGCAAACACTCAATAAATACTAAACACGAATACACGTGTAAATTAAGCCGCGAGGAACATTAACTTTATTTTAATACTATGTGCATTTATTTCTTTATTGGAAGTCACAAATATATAAATGTAACTATTATATTGAAAAACGAAAGAGATTATCAAATACTAGCTTCCAGACATACGTCCGCGTATGCCCCCCCCCCTGGTGCAGGTGATAGGTAGGTATATGTTAAGACATATAAGTCGTTCCAAGTCGTATCCAAATCCTTTCAGTAGTTTTCGCGGTACAGAGTAACATCCGTCATTTATATATTAACGATTTAGGTGCAAATAAAACCACGCCATGAGAACAAAATAATAGTTAACAAATAATTAAATGACATTGTTGTATTAGTACTGAGACGTAAGTCTCATTTCATATTGTATATTTTACAATATACCTACTAATTTAACAAATGCGGGTACAAGCTATTTAATTACCTACCTGTATTTTTTGTGGTCACCTGACCACAAAAAATGTGTTACTGTTGGCACTTTCCATCAGGTGATTGTGGTCAAGCGTACTAAATAAAACCAAAAAAAAGATCGCCATCTTGCCTCTAAATTAAAATGGTTTCATTCAAGAAAACTCGAAACTATTTAATTAAGAATTTAATTGAACCGTTAATCTATGCTTAAACAAATCAAAATTAATTAAAACATTCATTCCATTTAAAATTGACATAAACTTATGTAGAAATTATAATAATATGCATCTCATTTCCACGTCAAAGATCATAAAGAGGACCAATTTTGAACTAATTAAAGGCGGCATCCGGCTCATTGGCTGTCAAATTGTAGTATGATTTTTTCCACAGACGGCGTAAACAGATATGTTACAGCTTAGTGAGAATCCATTACACACATTAAATGGCTGTTTTAATGGAGATATGATGGTTTATTATATTTTTTTGATCACTTAAGATTTTTTATCTACCTATTTAAAGTTATTGATGATTGGCTGGTATTTTAAAAAATAGCAACATTTAATTTAATTTGTGTAGGTGTCTAAAAATTTTGAAATACTATATGTATAATAAAGAGGTTGTCGATTGCTATCAATTGTATTCGTAATAGTGTCAAAATTTTATCAGTTAATGGTTACAAGCAATAATTAAAAGTTTAAATAAGTATTTATAGAAATCGTTAATTGTATCGGTACGAACGTACTTAGGTATTGATAAAACAAGAGAATCATAATAATGCAATAATCTCTTCGACGAAAATCGTATTTAAAAATATTGTCCTTCTTTCCAATAGCTATAAACTGTATAAATTCCATATACATTCGACGCATATACTTATATATATGTAGTATTTAGTTTTGTATCTCCACAGACGTGTTGTTCGTGCCTGCCTACTACCAGGCAGAATCACAATATACAGTATGTATATGTATATCTATAGCATGAGTACGTCATTGACCCGGAATGTTTGCTAGTTGAAGGGGTTTTAGTTTTCTTGGTATATAAGTAGTATTTTTTTTTCCTAGAATTTCGCTGCTAATGTCAGCCATTCATGCGACAAAAACAAACTCACTTGAACTTCAATTATTCTGGTTCCCACCCTCTTCATATCTATATTCAAGGTTTTTGCACTGAGGTTATAGAACTTGTAGTATTAGCAAAGATCACCAACAACAATACAACTATATACCAATACAGAAATGAGATGTTAAAAAAAAATATAAAGACGTGTCCCCATTAACCTCATCACGGCGACATTTCGCACCGGAAACACAAGTCGTTATATCATCCACGATGACATGTGCCGCATGTGTCTTCGGAAGGTATTTGCCGAGAAATTGATGATATCATTAGTCAAATGGGCTGGTTTTTGTCTAATTTTGGACCTCACATGATTTCGATTTTCAAGTGGTCGGTTTTCAATATGGTGACCGCCACACGCAAACAAATATACACTTAAAATGTTTTTATAAGTTTTGTATTAATTCTGTATGATACATTTTTTTACTGAATGTGACGTTTGTTCTGCTCAGTCTTGTGGCTTCATCTTCCACTTGTGATATTTGTAATGACCTCACATCTCACTTCTGTCTAGTGACTTAGCTTGGCTTAGCTTATAATGCCGCGGGCCACAATGTCTTGAGTTCAGTACCGGGTCAGATCAATAAGAAAGTTATTGAGTTTTTTGTCGAGAGATTCTCATTAACACAGAGAGACTACATACGATATAAGATTAGTTAAATATAAATAAAATAAAAACTATATAGAACCAAGTCTGGAATAAGCCAGACTTAAGTCCAGGTCTTAATGGATAAGCACGGCATAAGTGTTTTCCTAGGAAAACTTTTCTAGAAAAGTTTATATAATAAACAAAAAATTTGTTTTGAAACACAAGACAATTTGTTTTACAAATGACATCTAGGAAGCAATGGCGTCTGTAAGATTATAGCAAAATTCTCGCATGTGATGAATATTTGTTTTTAGCTTCACTAAATCGCTTCACAATTTCGTTCTATTCTTAGTCTTATAAAAGATGATACCTGGAAGATATTGTATTTGATAAATTAGGCTAGTCCAAGATTTATTTACATCTGTTTTTTCTTGTTTAATATATTTATTTATATACTGTGTGCAATAAGGAATAAAGTAATAAATTATAAAGCAAATTATCATAAAAGTCCAATTTAATAAAATTTATAAAGAAAACACAAAATTGATAATTTCACCTAAAAGTTATTAATTTCTTTGAATGTTGGGTATGGGTTATTTCATTCATATTGCGTATATAATCTAGTAATAAGCTCAAGACAGATTAGCTAACCGAGCAAGACAAATTAAAGCGCACAAGAGTGTGCGCTAACACAAGTGCACTCACTTTTCTCTCACTCTGATAATTCCATGGAACGGCAATCTGACACGACTGAAAAGAGTACCACTAGCTTTACGTGCCGTGTTTCCGAGGCACGGGAGTATATACACTTACAACTTGCAGACTCTGGGCTGCTACTGAAAGTTAACAAGTAAAATCCAATAACTTTTTATTGGCCCGATCTGGGATTTAACCCAGGATCTCGTGAACGAGGCAGGTAGTAAGAAGCATAAAATACTTCTTATATCATCGATGCGCCGCCAACCTCGAGATTAAAGATGTGTCCCTTCTGCCTGTGTTATTCATATTATTAGTCCTTGATTATGTAATTATACACGAATTGCGTATTAATTGCCACAAAGTTATCTGACATAGACCTTACTCACACATAGCCTTGTAGCGGAGTGTCAATACTAATCTCTGATCAAAGATATAGAGATGAGACCATAGACAATCTAGTACTTATCAAAGATTTGACTTATTCCTAAAACTGCCTGTTATATTATCAAAATCATCGTTAAAATCGGATCGCAGCAATATAATGTATAACTGTATAGATGTAGGATAAATATTATATGAACAAAATTGCTGTTTTAACAAATTTTCAATTCAAAAACTTATATAGGTACCACCCACTCATCAGATATTCTACCGCTAAATAGCAGTAGTTAGTATTATTGTGTACAAGGGATACAACATCTTAGTTCCCAAGGTTGGCTAATATTTTTTGTGGCGCCAATGTCTATGGGCAGTCCCTCCCGATTTCAACGGCGTCCTAAGCCGAGGTCCGGCGTCACAGGAGGCACCCATAGGACGTCCGACTCTCTTGAGCCCCTCGTGTGGCTCTCAACATCCGGCTCAGTTCATCTCGAACACAAGGTGACGCTGTAGAGGCCAACAGCAACTAGACATTTCGAAAAAAAATAATAATATGGGCTGTGCTAACTTACCATAAGAAGACCCATTTGCCCGCCCGTTTTATAAAATAATGTCAACCTTATTTTTCGGCCCAAAACTAAATCCTTAACTAAAAAACAGCTATAACAACTATAAATAATGGAGGTATCTAAATATTGTAATAGCATAATACATAATCATTTTGATATATATCTGTTTATATTTGCATAGATATTAAATAAAATATTTTTTTTCATCTTTGTAATTATCATACCCTTAAAGATGTATTTCATAATATATTTATGGAGTTTAGTCAGATTTGAGCAATTTATGTTCTAAAAAGTTTCTTAATCTGTTTCGGAATCACACCTTTGTTGAAAAAAAATAAGGTATCGACCTTTATAAGCTTACATAAGTATGTAAGCTTTTAAATGTATAGACACGGCATAAAATCCTAGACAAAATAAAATATTTTCCACTGTATTGTCAATACAGTAATTACAAATGAAAAGTATATCTTAATTTAATTTAAATAAATGTATAGAGAATTATGCATTTAATCTTAGCATGTAATGTTTAATCTGTATAAATAATATAATAAATATAAAAGCTAAAAAAAGTAAATGCGTAACTTACTTTTTTATTCTAAGGTTAAGGTTACGTTCATAGTAACCAAAATTACAAACATCAAGTCTACATATATATGAAGTCTACATTGCACAATGGCATAGTGATGCAGGTGTAGGTAAGGCACAAAAAACGAAAGGATTCAACGCAGGTGCGTATCAGGTGCCGGGATGTAGGTTACGATGGCGTTGGTAACTCATTAGAAAAAAAACACGAATAAATGTATCATGTTTGCTGCGATCCTATTGTGGATTCTTATTAACCTACTCGTATATTTTTATTGCTATTCCGACTGTATTTTGGCGTTTGACATTTAACTACAGGAATATTACAGATAAAAAAAATTAAGCAACGAACGAATTAAAACAAAACAGATTAATTTCATGTTAAACGAAATAATTATGATCTGTAACAAATTTGTATTTTTTTTAATTTTAAGATTAATAATGCCAAGGACTTATAACAAGCAAATGCTAATGTTGCTCAAAAAATAGATAGGTAATTGACTTTAAATATTACCAAAGTAAAGAGTAAGTTAATAAAAAAAGATAACGGTGTGATGTTATCCAAGGCACTTATTATTTCTGATAAATATCTTTAACATTAAGTATAACGATAACAATAAAAGTATCTAACGGACCGAAATCAGCGCCGGCGCATCCCCTGTCAATGTCAAGTGACTGACAGGATGACAGGTAGCTCATTGTTCACAGTACAGTGGACCACACAGTTGCAATATACTCAGCAGTGCAGCCTCTAATTATATGTTTTTAAAGCCTATATTCCCTTAGCAATGTTTTAATATGGTAAAATGTTAAACGTAGTCACGTAGTTACATACAAAATATTATTACTTTTTTTTTAATAGGTTTTAAGGGCTTCAAATATAATATGAATATATTGTATTAATAATGTAGAAATAATATTAATTATATCTTTTAATTTAATTACTAGCTACTCATCCCGACTTCGTAAGGACAAAATGAACTTTTTACACGTTTTGAGCGTAGGCTTCCTCAAGTTTCTCCACTTGAGAAGAACATTAGGAACATTTTCCTTAGGATTCCTGTATGGTGGAAATTATTCCTCTGGTGGATATACTTCTGGCGAAAAATTCATCGTATTTTTTTTCAGCGTCGATTACGAGACGAATTATAAACACAAATAAAGCATGAAATTGGACATAAAAACTCAGTATTGCGCGGACTTGAACACGCTATCTTCGTTTATATTATTCATATATGTTCGAACCACTGAGCCATCTAGGTTCATTTACCGCATACTAGTTTTAAAGATACATAAACTCATATCTATTTCATCTCAATCCCCACGTGATCTTTCATAATATTGTCTTTATTCGAATAGTGGTTTCTCTTTAAATAAACTGGTCAAAGTTTCCAAGTGTAATAAAAATAAATTCACTAAAAATGAATACTGTTCTTAATTGGATAAGGAATAATAAAATGTTGCAATTAAATTAAATTTTTAATTCTATCGTTTATTTTTTTAAACATAACGCGAATGGAATGGTGTGGTATAATATCGTTGGCTCTTTCTTTAGGCCTTTTAAGACGTACAATTTAGCAGTCATGTTATTTACTGATTTCGCTTATCAATTAGTCTGGATGCAATGTTGACGTACTAAACGCAATTTAAATGTCAGTAAATTAAAAAAATATATATTATTATTACTATTTTACAATTAAATCTTTTAGTTGAACAAAACAACAATGCATGTGATGCCGTTGTCATCCAACATTGTTTGAGTAGATTTCGAATGTAAAGCGAATAAACGGATAGAAGTGGAAAAAATAAAGAAGTTTTTTTTTTTTGTTTTTTTAGATAACATACTTACAACTTAGATGGCGATTATTAATAATTTATTAATTTCAAATAACAAATTAAGAAGCTATTCAAGTACTCAATTGTAATTCACAATAAGATCTATGACACAGCGACGTACAGATTATAAATATAAAAAAAATATCGTATCAATACAGTGTCATTTACTTGCGACGAACAACTTGTTATTATAATGAATCATATTTATCGATAATTATTAATCAGTTTTAATCGAACGACGATTTTTAAGGAGCCGTTAATTGCTACCATCGCGTTCCATAGCGAGCGCCTTAAATACATCGAGGCGTATTCTCAATGCACATCTGGGAGTAATGAAATACGTAAAATACACAAAACGGTCTAAAAACAATTGATAGATTCGCATAAGTTACTCTGTGCTCAAAGATTTAAAGTTCAATTTCGATTGTAGCAGTTTAAATACTCTTGGCTTCGAACACCTGTTTCAACCACAGAGTTTATTTAACCTAATCTTAAAATAATTTAAGCTATATGTACTAAAACATAAGGTATATTTTAGATTGTGTTTGCATACATTGCATTCTTGTTAGGGATGTTCGCATAAATTATCGATGTTTCGCTTGGAAGTAGGAGTGTGGAATAAGTCTGTCTCTTTCTAAACACTTGTTTTTGTTTCGTCGCGGTTCGCAGAATGTTTGGAGTAGACAAGTGCCGCCGCCGAGGTTTCCCAAAGCAAAACATTGACATATCCGCTCGCAGATATTGCCATTTTGGGTGTAACTAATTAATGTTTCCTAATGAATTATTTAAAGCATAATTAGTTTAGAATATTAGTTTTTAAATTGACATTAAGATGAAATGTGATTATTTCTGATACGATTAAGAATAATATATTTTGAGTAAAAAAATTAATAAGTTATATAAAAGATTTAGAATAAATTTATTGTACACAATTCTGTATTATCACATTATATACATAGTGTAATATTGATTTAGTGCATTAAATAGTAGCTAAGTAATTAGATATGTGTTATGTATCTTAATAATAAATATAAAACAATACCGTATACGACCATTTGCTCGGAAATGACTAGAATTCATTTGCTGAGTCAAGTAGGTACTAGTTGATCGACGCCAGGTCACGGGGCTAGTTCATAATACACGAGGTGTCGGCGGCCAGCCGGCGCCACGGCGGCAAAAGCGGCGCCTTCTATCCTGCCAGCTACATATCTGAGCGCTCAAATAACATTCAACCTTAAATAATACCTTTTAAGATTCAAAATTAAGACAACATTTGTACATCAGCTGTAACTTCCCATATCAATGAAATACTATCCTTATTTCTAACAGAATAAAGTCAAATTTATCGTATCTGCGGGCAATGTATTGAATTAGTTTCTCGATTTTGAATTCCGAACGCTAAGAAAAAGAAAGCTACTTTTTAGGAAGCGTGAGGTTTTATATGAAATTTATTTATTATAAAAAGTTTTTTTAGTTTAATAGTAAATCTAAAAATTGAAATGATTTTTACAGATGTTATCACTGATGAATTAATGTAATTATCGCACGGGTTTCTCGAAGAGGAAGTTGGAAGAGTTGTTGAAATTTCAAACATGACAAAAGTTGAAGACAAACAATGTTTTGGATGTTCATTTAATGCATCTATTATTGGCCACGCTTAGTGCGTTTATATTCGGCACCACTTACGTTGCCAGGTGGCTGCTCTTTCTCGCTTTGACTTCACCGATAAATGATATCGTTCGTATCGTATTCTTTGAGTATGGCCGCGTGTCAATTAGCCAAGTTTTTCGGAAAAGGCGTATTCGAATATTCTTCGAGAGAATGAAATAACCAATAAAATGTTAGTCAAATAAAACTGGTACGTACTAGCTTATTGAATCTTTCACTCAAGCAGTTGAGACTTCCTCGAGGGATTAATTAAATAGCCAAAAAACTACATGTTAAATACAACGCGCCGATATTCACGCCATTCCCCGCAGCTATGGCTAGGTGTCAAAAGCCTTACCTGACCGTTTCACGCCTACGCAGTACAAGTTTATACTGGGCCGAATATTTACTATCTCAGGCACATTTTGTTTGTTCGGGAGTTATCCCTTCACACCTCACAGTGAGGTCGCTACTCAAATTATTGTTTAAATATTGTAAAATTATTTCTTGTGATTGACACGTTTGATATTATAAAAATAATATTAATGATCGATTAATGTAGTAATTTTTAAGTTTAACAATATTTTGGATTTATCATCATTTATCATTATTGCGTTACAAACAAAGAAATGTTTCATAATGATGAAAATGATTTTCATTTCTTTCGCAAATAAAGTCCTCCCATATCTACTGATATCATAACACATATTGTCTTGAAAATTGATTAAATATCAATGTCGAAATGTTCGAGATTTTGGAAAGAGTATATTTATTTTTGTTACGGTTATGACTCGATTTAATGTTGTTACCCTGTTTGAGCCCATAAAAATTCATGACAAAACCTGTATAAGCGGCTGGAGGCGAAACTTTGTTTTTTTTGCAAGCCGTTCCTCGAATCTGAGGAAATGTCCGAGCAAAAAGTCGACGGAACAGGATTTCGTATCAGCGTTGCCAAATCTGGACGCGTTAAGAGATGTTAAAGGGGACGCCGCCATCGCGCCAGACCGCAGACCCGGCGCTGGAGGAATCACGGCGAAACCAAACAAAAACCAATGTCCTTCCATAAAAGAGAGACACTTTGACACCACCTATCTCTCAGTCGAAAATATAGCACCCAAAGGATTAATTTATATATTCATTTATCTTCGCAGCTGGAAAAGTCTCGTAGCAGTAACGAGGCAATTTATACATATTGTCTTATATCATGTCCGATAAGTGACTTGCATAACATCTTCATTAGATAAATACAAATTTGTTGTGTTTCTTTTCTATTATAATATTTTACGGTTTCGATATATCCTTAACACTTAGATAGTACTGTTATATTTATATATGTGTCAGAAATAAAGTTTAATATTGTTCAATATGCACGCAATTAAAATGTGTGGGATAATATTATAATAAGATGGTTATTAAATTCTAATTTGATCAAAATGCGGGAACGTCGTCGTTACACGGTACGAATAAGCGATCGTAAAGTATAGTAATCCGTATGCGTGCGTGAGTCACGGCGCACTTGCACATGTGGACATGGAAATAGCTGCAAGTTGGAACAAATGTTCGCATCTGAAGCGGCGATCCTCACCACGAGTCGCCGCCCCGCCGGCCAGAGTATGCGACCGGCTGGCGCGCCAGTGCTGCGATATGTCGATAAAATACTGCACTAATCGCTTTTAAAATTTTTAAAGAGCCAAATTCAACTTTTCATTATCTTAAGTGCACATATTTGAGATTGTTTAGAACAAATTTTAATGCGACAAATATTCGTAATATTAATTATAAATCGCCGTGGAATGTGAAATTTTAACTTTTTGTGACGGCGGTATTATTTTTTTGACAGTAGTTGACAGTCGAGGACTAATATACTTATTACAATACATGAATAATAATTATGTCAAAAATTAAGGAAGCGAGAGAAAGACAGCAAAAAGTCTGAATTTTACATACTTCATTGTGGTTAGGAAAAAATGTTTTTAAATGTTTGTATTATATATATACAAAGAGTAATTGAAAAGTTGTTTAATACATGTGGGTATGTGTTATTACATCAGTTCCAAAAGTTTACGATAATCTGAGCACATGACAGTCGGTGCATCTCTAAGGGCGAGACTGGGCTGGCGCCGCGCTTTTTTACCCCGCCTCGGTCCAGCAAGCCAAGTTCCTTACTGGCGCTTCAGTTGCGTTCAAATCGTTAGACGGGGAGGTTGCGTGTGTTATATTTAAACATTCGTCTAACAAATACGTAAATGTAATACGATGCAATGACAATTGAGTGTTTGTTTTGAATGAAACTGTGTTAAATCGTGCCAATATTGCCAAGTTGCCTTAATGAGTGTGTCTACATGAATTGTTTATTGAGGATTGTTTACTGAAGTTTCGGATTCGAATGAGCTGATCGGGGAAAAATGTCAACAAATACGTTTATAGCAAATAACGAAGATGTCACTCGTGCTGATGCAAAAGGTAATTGTAATTTAGATTTTGTATTGTTTTATATTTTCATGTTGTTCATTTTAAATTAATTGAACATATTTAGTTCAAACATCGCTTCTCATTTTTCAATTTATAAAAATCATTAATTTTTAAAATTATTAAAAAAAGTTTACATATATTTATTTAGATATTCAATATCATTACGTATAATGATACGTATTATAATTACGCCGAGTTCATTCACATTTAATAACTTTTACATTATCTTCTTAGGCCTTTAATTAAAAAGAAATATATACATATATATATACATATATATATATATATATATATATTGTATATATTTACAAAAATACACTTTTTGAATCTGCGTTTATTTTTTAAATATAAACACACTGGAATTTGATCGCGATTTAAAAATACTATCAACCAGAGAAACATAATACACTGCAGAAGAACATCTTTCATGCATTCCATATTCAAATAGCTTTATTACGTGGGTGTAATATTCTGTAATTTGTACGCCGGAAGCCTCAGAAACGGACGGACAGACAGAATGACAAATTCGGGGCCCATATGAGGCGGGTCGTAAATAAACATTGCGCTGTAAAAGGACTCGATTAATTTCTATATCAAATTGTTCTACACCTACGGATAAATGAATTCGTAATTATATCGTTTCATTACAAATAAAAAATATTCTAATAACTTATCTAGTACCTATATTGATTTGAATAAAATTTGAGTTGAGACAATTCTTTTTTAAAGATATTTAAATTCCGAATTAATAATATCAATTCGAACTTTTCATTATCTGTTTTGCAAGAAGCCACGTATACGGTTAAGAAAAAAAAACACTAACCGTTAAATATTAATCGATATCAATTTATTTATCGTGCTAAAACAGAAGGGGTGCTACAAAAAATCCAATGCACATGTTAGCGAGGGTGAAAACCCCATTGAGGCGAACAAGTGTATGTTTCACAACTAATTTATTCTAATTCGTTTTAACCATTCTAGCTCTTATTACAATCGTATAAGAGGGATTCTTGTGTCAATAACCAATTTGTTTGTTCACATGTCGCATAGCGGGGGTCGTGAGATTTAAAGTCAAAGTTTATTTTTTTTAATAGAATTAGGTCGTTAGTGCTGCCAACTGTTTCGCAAACAAAGAAAAATTAAGTAAATGTATAGCATAAACCTTATGGTTAATACAGTTAATTTAAGAAGGTTTAAAAACAAAAAAAAAAAAAAAACGAGTAAAATTACAGTACGTACAGTAATGTAATATGAATAGTAAGTAGATACAAATATACAAGTAAAGATAACATAATATTTACATTAAATAATTATTGTATCTATTTAGTAAATTTTTAAAAGATAGGAAGACAAAGAAATTCAATTTTACGTTAGACTTTACAATTTTTAATAAAAACACAATAAAATGAGAGGGAAAAATTCAATATGTACTGATATTTTTGATGAAATCGCCCAACACATCGCAAAAACTAGTATTATATAAATAAGGAGCTATAATGTACACCTATATACATAATATAATTATCCCAAGATAATAATAATAATATCCCGGGACATTTTTCACACACGGCCATCTGATCCCAAATTAAGCTTGTACAAAGCTTGTGCTATGGAAAACAGACAACTGATATACTACATATATATTTCTTTTGTAAATACATACTTATATAGATAATTACACCCAGACTCAGGACAAACAGACATGTTCATGCACACAAATGTCTGTCCTGGGTGGGAATCGAACCGATAACCTTCGGCATGAAAGGCAAGTATCTACTAACCACGCCAACCGGCTCTTATAAGATATATAACAGTTGTACCTCTCGCTGCGTTACGTGTATATTTGAAATTAAAAATAAATTAATTCTAAAGAACGGCACAAATCTATCCATATAAAGTTTTTGATTAGTAAAAATCGAAATCATAAACTAAACAATGAGCTTTCTTATCTATATGATATACATATGTATACATTATTATTGTATATTTCTTTTTATGAATGTTGCATAATATACGATTTATGCTAAATGATATCTATCTGCCTGTAATGAATCCGAAGTAGATCATAATTAACTGATTGTAGTTTAACTGAATGCATGATATTCTGAAAATATCAATCGTAACGCATTGATTTGCTTAAACGTTTTTGTACTAAAATATTATATATATAATAATAAATATTAATCTGTTGCATAGAAGTTATGCTTTATTTGTAACGAGTCGGAGTTACACATGTCAAACAGGCGACTCAACGCTTCCATTACAGCTATTATGTCCCACATCTGGTGGTACCACATCTGGTGGCCAAGCGCTGACGTCACTTTGACATGTGGCGACAATCGTACAGTTTTATTACGGGATGATTATTGTAATTGTTTTTCAGATGTTTACATCATGTTTAGCTAACAGAAATGTCGGTACTTTAGTTACAAAGAAACAATTATAAATTAAGAATAACATTTATTTTCTACTACTAAAAAATATTGAAATTGTAAAAACTATTCGTTGATTTTAATTTATTTAAAAAAATTATGATTAAGTTGAATTATTATCAAAAGATTAATGAGTTATTGTCAGTAAAAAAATGAATACTAATTATTGCCATTTTATAAAAAGATTAATATAACAAACATTATTTTAGTCATCCCAATCACCTATGCACATAATTGAAATATAAAAATCAGGATCTAATTTATGGCAAGCGAAATAAATGGGATTTCCCGGTGGCGTAATACTCAAAGAATCACAACAGAAAAAAAGCGAGATGATGTCTGTATAATATTAATGTGTAGTTAGTGCTTAGTAATTTATATTTAATAATTCTACAAGATTATTATTTATATTTATTCAAGATAATCCTTTACAAAAATATATGCATTGATTCTATTTGACTTTCCAATTTAAATAATCTTTTAAAATATTTCGCTAGAGTAGGATCGACTTTTTCTATGATGTCTTTACAACGGTTTTATTGTGAATTTTATTTCGGTAATCCATTGATATTTCTTTTTATATTTTCACGAGCAAAGGCCATAAACAATGAGTATAACTTTTGTAAATAAATATAAATAAAATCGTTAAAATTTAATTTAAAATATATGTAAAAGCTATAAATTATCAATATTTTTTTGTCATCTAACATTGTTTTTTAAAACAAAATATTTCATCAGTTCAACAAATGGTATTAAAAAAACGCAGTACCTACACATGATAGAAATAATATATAAACTTTTTTTTTCATTTTGATAAAAGAAGCTTTACGTCACAAAAACATTTTTAAGGAGCGGTAACTATGTAACAATTCTGTGAAACAATATGTTACTAAAAGGAAATCGTATCAAATGTTGAAACGATATCGTCCGACCAAACACGTGTCGAAATACACGTGAGTATGTTTCAAAATATCAACCCGTAAAACTGTTAAAACGGATATAATTTGAAAAACAATGGCTTTTTCATTCAATAACTATTTTATCTGAAAAATCTATGACCTGTATATATTATACGAATTATATATGTGTATAAATTAAATCAAATTAGATCATCTCAAATTATCTTAATACAAAACATGACATAACAAATACATTTAAAAAATAATTGATATTAAAAAAAAAATTTTTTTTAATTAAAAACCTCTTTACTTTCTACTTAAGTCAATAGAACTTCTTTTAGGGGATGAAATAGATAAACGTAGGAAAACCTTTAATTTATTATTAAATTAGTTTATATGGTATAATTAAATGTAAATGTATGTATAACATACAAAAATATAATTCATTTTATTAGTTATATGTCTATATATTATTTTTTCAAACCATAATATTTAGATTTTTCATCATTTTTAATGTGCTACATTTGTTTTGGGATTTTTATATCGTTTAACTGAATAAAAAAAAATAAGATTCAGTCCTGCTATCATCCGTCAGTTTGTGTTTCATTTTAAAATTAATATAATAATAAAATATTTGTGTTTAAGCACTTAATAATTATATATATATATATTTTAACTTTTTATTATTCGATAAGATTTCGATTTTCTAAACATAACTTATTAAATTGTTACAAATACATATTATATACGGTAAGTAACACACTCATAATAAAAAAAACGTAATCAAAAAACCTACAAATAACCTTACTTTACAAAATAGTTTTTAAGTTCAGCAAAAACTTCAATGACGCATTACTTTGCTTCAATAAATATTAAAATAATGAAATATGAAAACGGCATTAGGTTATAATTTTACTGATTTGTTTTATTAATATGTTTTTTTTTACAAATAGAACTAAAATCAAATTTAGATATGCTTTCCACTTTTTTATTAATAGTCTGTTGTCACGTCATAAACCATTAAGTTTAAATGACTTGTTCGATAGCAAAAGTCTAATTGTAACAGATGTCAAGCACCGATCGTTTGCGCGCGTAAAACAATGTTAGTGTCATAAGGCTGACAGATGCAGTAACAATCAACAATATGCAAGCAACTCGTTTAAAAAACAGATGTGTGTAAAGCTTGGCACATACTAATACAATTGTCAGACTATTAAATTTGTATGAACAAAAATACGAAGATTTTACAATGACTAAAGTTAATGTTACCAGTAGTTTCAACGAGTTCCTTAATTAATGTTTGACAAAAAACATATTATGACAAATGATTATTATACGTTTAAAAACGTTTTAGAAACAATTCATTTGACAAATATAATTACTTTGCCAAAATATCGTTTTATAAAAGGTCAATTGATATCACTCAATTCACTTTGCAAATGTTATTAAACTTTAATTTATTTTCGTGTTCAATCTCAACCTCTTTAAATATTTGTCAAATTAATAATATTCGTAGAGCTTACAACTTGTAGTTTTTTTTATAAAGATGATAAAATGATTGATAATTTTGGCACAAAAAATATTGTGATGTAAAATAAAAATAGGACAGCTAGCTGTAATTTCTTGAAATTGGTTTATATTACTTACAGTTACAGTAGATACTGGTCTGTCTGTGGACACTGATCTGGTAGGTCGGTTTTAGAAAAGCATCTAAAATAAATAAAAATATAACGTAATAAAAAACAAATAATATTTTACAATAACATTATTAACTTACATACAAAACAATGAAACTGGTGAAATTAGCAATCAAAGCATATAATCTGCATATATGCATTAACATTAGAGGGGTGACAGGAAACAAGGAATTCATCGAAAAAGACAAAGGGAGGAAGCGAGCGGGGTGGTCACACAAAAACAAAAGATCGCCCATCCTTCCCTTGATACGCGGATATGAAAAAACGTTACCATAGACAAAAAGTGCTAACTTTTAAATGGAAGACTTACGAGTTCCAAGCATTAAAAAGTTAACGTATCATAAAAAAACGCTTTTATTAATTTAGACACTTAAGTCAGGCGATGTTTTCATTTTAAATTATAGAAATTACTTTTATTTCTCCGTCTTATTGCCTCTACTGGTGATACGAGGGCTGGTTCATTTTTCGCCCAGAGAATCGGAATTGCGAGTCATAGGGGAAATACTGCTACCTAGAAATCTTGCCACCAATCCACGCGGTCACGATTTGTACAGTAACTATTTTTATATATTAATTTAAGGTTTTAATGTAAATAAATACTTTACCATCCATTATATTAATTATCTTCAAACTAAATCTATACACGTTTTTCTTATACTATACAAAATTTAATTAGATTAACATTAAATAGGAAAAAATTATTACTTTAAAGGGTTTATCTATTTATTTATTTATTTATTTTATTATCGATGAATAAATAGAAATAGTTATTGTTTTTAAGTCAAAAATAATTCATCAATCATTGTAATAATTGTGTAATATGCCTAAATCTAAAGATTTTAAGCATAACATCAAAGTCTGAGGCGGGACGATCGTAAAATAATGTAGTACGTGTAAGTTTTATCAGTACAAACGCAATACGAATGTCTAGCTGTAAATCGTATTGAGTTACAGACTAACAATTTCCTGAGGAAACGACTTTTTTACGATAGCAAAATTTCGTAAGAAAAGAGGTTTAATATTGAACAAGTAAAAAAAGAAAAATCATTCTATTTTTGAATAAACAGTTCGCGGTTTGAATGCTTATATTTGGGTAAATTTATTGGAAATTATAGGAATTATAAGATTTTTAGGCGATATTGTAGATTTTTGTAGTTACCGCCCACACATTGTACCTATTGCTGTTTCGTTATGAACGGTGAGCCCCTATAAGGGAATAGCAAAGGTTGGCCTAACAACGGATAAAACCAAGTTCAGATACGACCAAGTTCACTAATTAAAATCATGTGGTTTCTTTCTTTTTTATTTGTTCTAGTTTGATATTTAAAATTGTCTCTCTTTAAGGGAATTTATTTTAAGGCAGAACTTATATGTTATTTATAAATTAAATAACAATTCATCTCATTGCAATGTTATGTGCTGCGAAAAAATAAAACAAATTCTACTACAAAACTATCGTCCTCCTAGCGTCCTCTAGTGGAATCGAAGGAAAACAGAATTTGGTCGTCTAACCATGTCTCTTTTCCAGTGATTGAGCACGTGCATAGGGTTGAGGATGTAACAAAATAATTATCTGGTAGCCAATGCTACCCACGAGGAAGTAAGGGTAGGAACTAAAGATATTTACATATTTTGAGAAGCACCGAAAGCATTACTTGCTGTCGACTTTTTTTTAATATGTACCAGCCAGGCTAAATTACATCGCCGCCATGTTATTATTAAAACCAAAATAAATAATACGAAATTGCAAATGTTTAATACAAACAAATAAAATGCAATATTTTTTGTACTTATATTTAACTAAAATAAATCAGTTGTCCCGAAATTAAAGTCTGCCTTCAAAACCTGCAAAATCGTTCTTCTCATTTCTCACGATACATACGATGACCGTGTCAGTTTTATTATTGTGTAAATATCGAAATAAATCAACAGGTGCGCAACAAAAAATGTTCCAATGTTGCAACGATCAAACGCATACACCAGAGGGAGCGTGAATGACACTATGTGGCCTTGTTAGGACGTACGATCTGGTTTATTTTTTTATAAACGAGTGGCGGGCAAGCGCCCACATCGCCATTATAAAAGATCGAACATTATCTTAAATAAAACCGTCCGTTTTAAAATACAGATTGTAAAAAATACATATGATGTACAATTATTATTTCATTCGCGTCATTGATTTCAATATTTTCTTTTAAGGGAAAGATGATATGTCATAAAAATAGGGTAATTCTTATTGTAATATATTTTAAGAATGTCTAATGTTTTTGTTTTTTTTTTGCAATGTGTATTCAATTCCACATTCCACGAGCGACGATCAAGATAATTTGCATTAATTCACGAACACATAAAAATTCAAAATAATGTTTTTTAAAGATATATAGCCGCCTGATTTAAATGGCGCTGGCGCTAACTAGTTCGTTTTTAAGCACATCCGGGAAAAGAACAGATAAATTATATTATTTATTCATTTTTGGTTTTTTTATTTGCTATTTAATAACTCATGTCGAAAACATAAATCTGTACGAAAAATTAAATAATCTAATCTTAGTTTTTTAAACTAAATAAATTGCATAAGCAACTGCAAATTAAGTAGGGTTTGAAAGTTATTAAATAAATTTGATTTAAAGTGATGTAACAAGCAGTTAATATCTTAATATGCATAAATGAAGATTAAAAAATTACAATGATCGAAGTTACAATTACATTTTACCAGATGGCGGAAGAACACCGGGTTCCACCATCTGGTTCAACTTAGCCGCATGCGAAATTAACTTTTTATATGTGATTTATTTTATCGACGCCGGGACGCCAGAACAAGGCCACGCTTTACTCTCGGCGCTCAATTGTCAATGTGATTTGCTATTGTTATAGCAGAATACGTTCTGTATTTAAATTCAAATTTAAATATTTTATTATATTCAATAACGATTTGTAAATAGGCAAGCAAAGGTGTCCGAAACAACAGTTGTTCAGAAACTAAATGTATTCGAAATTCGAATGAAGATTTTTGTGTTTCGCTGTCAAAAGAAAAAACAAGTTGTAAATTAATGTTTTTATTTAAGGAATCATTACAAAAAAAAATTATCATACGCTTGCCCCCGGTTGCAAAGAGAGGTACAGTCACCTCGGAATGTATTTTATTATCCGTCAATCAAACTCTATTTCAGAATATATGCAGCTGTATATCCATTAAAATAAGAAGTTTTTTGCAACTGACTGTATCACGTTGACTCCCGCCACGCATAATACCCCAATGTATTTACAAAAATCTATGGTAAAGTCTAGGTTTTATTCAAATGAGAGCTCCTAGAGATGTGTAACAAATGACTCCTGACAAAATGTCACAGAGATGCAATATTTCTCTTTCAACCAGGTGGTTTTATCCATTAAACATCGTATCGGAGATGAGTATAGAAAAACTGGCAAATTTTAAATGTTTTCATTTCTTTTTTGGAGCAAATGCGCCTTCTTATATTTGGCACATGGGTCACATCATTGTTACATATTAATATTATTATCTCAATGGTTTACCGTCATAAATTTTCGAACCATAAACAACTTAAAAAAAATAGAGAATAATTTTATTAAGGCACGAAATAATTAAAGAATATTTTTTTATAGAAAACGATCGTATCTGTTTTGTTCTATTTTTAAATTTGGCTGAAATACTTGGTACATAAATATGCATAGACATTTGATATTAAATTCTTTTTAAATTGAGCACGTGTCAACCAGGTGTGTTTCAGACAGTGTTGAGACTACTGGCCTGTAACAATAGGATATTTTGACTTCAACAGATATTTCTCGTCACAATGGTTTTATTTGGTTAGCTGTGTGTTAAACTATAATGAGTTTAATACATTTTCATGAACTCAATCATTGTGCGAACGGTAAGAAAATGGATATTTATGAATTATAATAAATGCAATCTAATTGATATTGGATATCTGTTTTATTCCTATTAGAAAAAATATATTGAAATGAAATTACATATTATCTTATATTTAAAAGCATTTTTATTCGGTCTCAAAATCATTTAATATATGTAAATGTATATTTTTTTATTCAAGTATATTAAACATTAATTCAGTAAAAATATCTTTGAGTGATAAACGCCTCCCACCCCGCATTCATTTTGAATTTAATGAATATTGATGTACATTATTCTGATTTTAGTGTTAATTATGGCTTCCTTATGTAACTGCGATTAACGCATTGAATAATAATAAAAGCCATTCCATATAAGAAATTGTTTAGTTACTTAGCAATGGCGACCGCATGGCGCCTACGTGTCGCCGCGGTGGCGCGCGCCGCATACATGACTAATCGGATCCCGGGCTGCGGGATTCTATCCCACCTAAACACAAGGAACTGGACCTATACGAAATAAGCAAATGTAACTGACATATATAAGTCATAACGCATTAGATAATACTATTTCCAATATAATGCAACATATGTTGTAATTTCTATTATTGTTATAATTAACTTTATTTTAACGTAAGATTAATCAGTTATATTTAAGGCATTACAGTATTGTACCAAGTTTACTGTTTGGCGCCCTCGGTAATGTTTGCGTGGAGAAAGTCTCAACATCACGACTTCTCATACATTAAGCTGGTGACCGTGCGAATGTTTAACTGCGGACGAGACGTATTAGTCTAAATCATTTTTATAATACTGACCGTCATCATTTTCTCATTTCTTTCGTTAGCATCACGAACATTCCCGTGATTACTTCAGCCAACAGTACTTAGCTATGTTATCGTTTTCTCATATTTAAAAAAACATGCAATTTTTTGTCACTATATTAAAAAAAAATACTTGAACTGTGGCTAGAAATTTAAAAAAATTGTTTTAGGGCCGTATTTGAATAGGTTAATTTTAAAGGACGCGTTTTGTTTCTGTGAATTTTGGCGCCAGATTAATATCACCTCTAGAGGCGAGGTCTTATCTAATGGTTAGATCGACACTATTCAACCTTTTGAGAGGGCCATAGCGCCGGCTCCTTTGAATCATGTAAGAGGCATACAGCTTAAAGCAACCCTTATGTTCTAAGTATTAAGGTAGATAATTGCGTGTAATATTTACGAATGTACTCTTTGTTTTACACGTCAACGTGAATCGGCGTAATGAGCAACGGACCCATAGTCGTCCATAGTCCTTATTTTATCGTGGGCAACAAACTGTGATGTATTGTCGACCCAGATTTCTTTGAGACGTACATTAATCGTATTCAATTAAACTTTTTAACTGATACGTTAATAAAACTTATTACTTATAGTATTTCGATTATATATATATATATTTAATTTACTATTAATTCATAAGGCAAGAGTAATGTAAATTAATCGTATTTTGATAGTCTCAGAAGTGGGACTACAAGGATGTTCGAAGTAGAAATAATTAAAACAAATACAAAAGGGACTTAACAGAATTTATTCTCACGATGACAATTATAAATACCAGGAATGCAGATGTCGCTTAGAGTTGCCGTAACAATTCGCATAGCTCTTATCAGAAAATAGAAAAGGAATTTTGTATGTTGCTTTAAAGCAATTAAAACCTCAATCAAACGTAGGCGGAGCTGTCTGAACAATTCTATCGTTGTAAAAAAACCCACCTGTAGTGTGAGAAGGTACGTGAGCGTAGCCGCGGCATCGAGTTCTGCCGATTTACCTTTCAAGTCGATAATAAGTCTCGTGATACTTATACACATGGTATAAGATTCAAATTGCCGCGAGCTTTGGTTTTCATTTTTATAATATTCTTGTCTAATTGGAACGCCTTCGCGGCGCCACGTTCGCTCGATTATGAGCCATAAACCAATTCCGGTAGCTCGACTCTTACGGACTTACGATTTATCTTCTATTAATGGCACGATTTCACTTGATTTTTTTCGTAAATATTGAATATTTGATAATTAAACATGTCTGTTTATTTTACCGTATTTTCATTCGACTGTCGAGGTCAAACTTGACTTATCATCATATCTTTTTTTTTATTCGAAAATCATCTTTTTTATTTTGGAAAAAATATATGTCTTGTGTGGCGCTTCCGGGAAATATCAAACATCCATTTAGAACGTTTAAGGAAATGAAATTGGTTTCATTAAAGCTCCTATTTTGTATTTTATGTTTCCTATAACATACGACCTTCTGATGGCATATATTATCTATATTTCTTAAATACATATCTTAAGTAACGGAGATAAGAAACCAAGTATTTATTTATTTGTGTATTGGGTACACACTACTACACTGAAACTTTGAAACTTTAACTGTCAACCTAAAAAAAAAAGATTAAGATTCACAAAGCGACGACGTTTTTTAAGTTTTTGTGAACAGTTTTTAGATTGAGAGATTATGTTTATAAGAAAAACCCGAAAGAATTAACCAATTATCTCTATGGCAACAAAAAGTATAGGAATGCGGACAAACTCTTGTTCTAGAAGTAAAATATTAATAAATAACAAAGACGCGCCAACATATGGCCGCGAACCGGTTAGGATCAAACCTGTATAAATCGGATAACTTAAGTACAATATCACTGTACACGGGCTGAATGTTTATCTCGGGATTTATCTGCGAAATTATTTATCACCGTACCGATTTTCTTATCAAGTCTTCGCATTGATATTATTAAAATTTTTAGGTTCATTGTTTCTAAAATTACATTTCTGTATAATAAAAACTTATAAAACTTTTAAAAACTAATGAAAAATAATAGTTTTGTTAAAATAATAATATATATTTATATAATATGCTTTTAAAGAGCGACATTTTAAAAACAATCTCGTGTGAGACGTGACGTCACTGCGCAGGCGCCGGCGCTTAGCGCTTCGAACACTTGTAGCGTTTTTAAAATTATTGATTTAATAAGAACTGTTTGCAAAATAATAGTAGAATGTATTATTTTAATTATACAACAGTCATAAGAAACAAATATACTTGCCTATAATCAATGTCTATTGCAATTATAAAATGTTGATGTTTTTCAGGTGATTCTGTGGTTATTAAAGCTTTGAACCGGAATATCATTTTGGTGCCATTGTGTAATTTAATATTATGCCTTGATACATTTTGATATCTGTATAATTTTAAACTTAGGAATTTTTCCGATTTGTCTACAAAACAACTTTCAAATTGATTATGTAATCAAAAGAATTGGGATTTTTAACGATTTAATATTCAACTCTGCGGGTAACGAATTATTATTGTACGCAAAAATACCCATTGCAAAATGTTTAATTTTTTTTTACAATGGTAACAGATACAGATAATTCAATTCATATGTTATAAAAATTGAATTAATATTATCTTGGACATAAAAAAATATTACCTTTTAATAAACATATACTTAAATTCAAGTTGTTACCAATATACAACATAATGATTGGTGACTGGTGCTGTATATATTATGATTCAATGAATGTTATCTTATGTAAGCTATAGGATACGCTCGAAGTGTTTGAACAAGCGGATTAAATGTTTAATATCCCTGGTAAACTAGAAGTTCTAAGATGCAGGACAGAATAAAGTATATAGTTATAAAACCTAGGTGTTTGTTGAGGTTTCAGCTATGTTTCCATATCAAAAAACAGAATCGGAAATTCAATTCAATAGGGAAATGCTGCTCGCATTCTTCCAACTAAACTACGCGGTCATGTTTTGTACAGTGACTATTTTTATATCATATATATTATTTAAACAAACATTACAAGAAAGTTGCACGAAATTACAAATACATTTTATAAAAAGAACAAAAAAAACTATATTTACAATTAATCGTGCATCGACTAATAAAACACTTAATCGATCAATTAAAAATAAAAACTACATAATGTTCATTGGTTATTATATTTTATCGCTAATTTCATAGCCACATGAACACATTCGATAGGCAAGTCGCGTCCCTATCCTTTAACGAGCGGCGTCGTTTGTGCGTCTGTCTGTTGTCTTTTGTTAAGCTTCCGTCGCTGATGTATAGATGAAATGTAGCCGATAAGCGTTTCTTCGTTGAAAATTCACACGCCTTCATTAATTCGAAGTGTAAAATTTATATATATTTCAAGCAAACCACATGGATAATATATATACTATCGTTTGTTACAGATCGTATACTAGAACGCGATGCTGGTTTCGTGTCAGGCGGAGAGGATGATGACTCGTGTTCCGGCCCTGCACACTCCGACGACTCCGGAGTAAGACTCGTCGAGTCAGACTCGCGAGTCAAGAGAGACCGATCGCCGACTCGTCTTGCGCCCCCGAAGAAACGCATCCGGCTCGACTCCAGAGAAGACTTAGCGAGTCTTGAATGCGAGAACCCCACTAGTCCTTTCAGGCCTTGGTCTTTCGCCGAAGAACCGCAACAGGAACCTTTATCGTTAGTAAAAAAAAACAGCGAAACTAGTCTTTTAAGGCAAAGGCGAAGGCCGCTAGAACCTCAACCGCCTAAAGTTCCTACACCAATACCAGACACGAGACCCGGCCCACCGCGAGTTCCCCCTCACCCTGGTGTCGTCGAACCGTTCGCTGAAAAGTCGAAACCGAGAGAGCAGAGAAATTACAAAAACATGACGAGAGAAAGGCGGATAGAAGCGAACGCTAGAGAAAGGACGAGAGTCCATACCATAAGCGCGGCCTTCGATACGCTTCGGAAATCTGTACCATCGTACAGTCACAACCAAAAGCTGTCTAAGTTGTCCGTGCTACGGATAGCGTGCGCTTACATCGCGGCGCTATCCGCGGCTGTCGAACCGGAGGCTGACCTCTCAGAAGCCGTGGAAAAGGTCACACAAACTATACACACCGAAGGCAAATTAAGAAAAAAGAAAGACGAACCTTGAACGTACACCGACAGGGGATTGTTAGTTCATACCGTCCTATGGAGCCTAAGCCTACGCGATTTTAAGTACAAAGATGACAATAATATTGGATAGTAAACGATTTATTTATTTAAAAATCGATAGGTTAAGATCGGTCGTTTCTTTTAAACAATTTCATTGGTCAAAATTCTGTTTGAATCTCGTTTGTCTTTATGGTCTGTATTTATCGGTTTATAAATATCGTTCCTTAATTAAATA